>NC_080089.1:43747914-44058985 GCF_950005125.1 Chionomys nivalis | reverse complement strand
CACTCCCGTCCCTCCCCTGATGACTCCCCCAGAATGCACACCTCAATGATCCTAAAACCCAGGGCTGAGCCTCCGAGATCTAGTTCAGTGCCCATTTGAAATGTAGCTTTACCAAGTGAGAGCTCACCCCGGGTCGCTTACCTCACCCAGGGAGGAGTAGGTGAAATGAGAAACAGACCACACTGTAAGGGCCAGCTTCGCCCTATCTGTGCCTACTTTTATTATTAGAATATCAAAACCAGGTCATCTGTGGTTTCATCCCGAGGTGACACATTTCCCTATATGGGTACCCAAGCCAGGCAATCTGGGCTGACTGTGAACAGGAAGCAGGGTTCTGGGGAGAAGGTATGATGGCAGGGCAGCTACCTGTCATAAGTAAGACCTGGAATTTATCCCCAGTGATAGGAGGCACGAGAGGCTATGGTGTCGCTGAGTGGTAGAGCGCACACTTACCCTGTAAGCGTAGTTAGGTGTTCATTCCAAAGTCAATCCTAAACCTATGGAAAGAGCGGTGTAGTTCAGCTGCTCACTGGGGTGGGAGGTGTGAGAACGGTTGGCAGACAGCAAAATTCTCATTGCCTGTATGCTGCTGCTAACGTTTACAGAGAGTCTCAGTCAGGTTCAAACTCCCTTGAACAACTGAAGGACTGAAGGTTACTATCTACCTGGACTCTGTGTAAAAACTCACTGCCACTCACCTCTCACCGTCCCTCTGTCCCTCTTCATCTGGACAGAAGCCCAGATACCAACTTCGTGCATCTTGCCTTCTACAGCTGTCCCAGGTTGCAGGAAACTCGGGAAGGGAAGCAAATGGGATCCACAGAGTCACCTTGTGGCAAGCAGAGTGGAAGCTAAAGGCGGGTCAGAGCCCTTAGAGACAGTAGGGAAGGGTGGAAGCTGTGGCTCTGACGCTGAGCAGTGTCCTCCATCAGCTAAGGTAGGCTGCGGGCTCCTCTTGTATGAGCCTCTAAACTTCTATACCTAATTATATATGTATTCCTGTTCTAAGAAAGCCTCTAAAAGACAGGGTAAACCCAGTGGTGACGAACACCTGCCATTCCAGCATTCCAGAGGCAGAAAACAGGAGGGTCTTGAGTTTGAAGCCAGCCCGGACCACATAGGGAGCTCCCAGTCCAGCCTGGACTACAGAATTTCTAGCTCAAAAATTCAAAAACTGGGGCTGGAGAGACAGTTCAGTAGTTAAGAGCTCTTGTTGCTCTTGAAGAAGACCTAGGTTCAGCTCCAAGCACCCACATAGTGGCTTTAAAAACCACCTATAACCCTGTTTCCAAGGGATCTGATGTTCTCTTTTGACTTCCTTGGTACCACACACATGTGGTAGACAAACATGGAGGCAACACACACATATACATAAAATATAAATAAATCTTAAATTTTTTAAAAAAATTAAAAGTCTCCAAAATCACAGAAGCGCATGCCTCAGAAAATCTGGATCTGTCTCAACTCCTCTGAGAAAGAAAACCATCCTCCTGCGACGGTTAGTGTCGATGGCCAATCTGACAAGATCTAGAACTACTGGAGAGACATTGGGTTAATTGATATAGGAAGACCCTGAGTGTGGCCGACACATCTCGTGGAACTGGTTCCTGGATTGGAAAAAGAGGAGAAAACAGTTGGGAAGGGGCTCTATGGGTAAACCTGAGGACTTGGGTTCAGATCCCCAGCACCCAGGTAAAATAAGGAAGAAAACAATAGAGGGGAGATCACAGATGTTGGCCTGTGTGTATTTGTGTACACACACACACACACACACACACACTTTTTTAAAGGAGAAAACAAGCTTACCAGCAGCATTCACCTCTCTGTTTCTCAACTGTGGATGTGGTGAGACCAGCCGCCGCACTCTCCTGCCTCCATGACTCCCCACGACGACGAACTACATTGTCACACTGCAGGCCAGCATAAAGGCTACCCTTCCTTAAGTAGCTTTTAGGTCAGCTGTCACAACTAGAAAACTAATATACTCCTGACCAGCACGCTCCACCTCACAGCCTCATCCCACGACTCCTGCCTGACACTGTCCTGTCAAACCCAAAGTGGACGGGCCAAACAGGTTCCTGCTTCAAGGCCTTCCTTGGCTTAGGACGTTGTCCTGTCTGCTTTTTTCTTAACCTTCTGTATAGTTTCCCACTCACCTTCCAAGGCCATCATTTAAGCCCCAGATTCAACACTGCCTGTTTAGTATGCCCCTCTGTCACTGCCTTCTCTGGTTGCTGTGGGGTCCAGATTGATTTCCCCGTGTCTGTGTGCCCAGAGCCTGTACCCCCAGCTCAGGAAAGGACCCTCCCAGGTGCAGCACAGATGTTTCTTGAATGCATAAATCCGTGAGCAAGGCTAGTTCTGGAGACCACGAGGCCAGAGGGAAGACCTAGGATCACACCGGAGTGGCTGCCACACTGTGGCCAGTCAGGCTCCCTTATAAAACCTTCTGCAATTTCTAACGGAGGCCTGAGAAAACCATTCCTGTGATCTGTGCGCCCCCTAGAGGCTGAAATGATTCCTTCACCCAAGAAATGGCAACAGGCAAAGCCTTCGGGGTTTGGTCCTAGTTAGCTTTAATTCTCAGCCTCACGGTCTAGAGTCTCCTGGGAAGAGAGTATCAGCTGAATGATTGTCCACATCACAGTGGCCTCTGGGCACATCTGTAGGGTACTATTGTGATGGTTTGTTGATGTAGGAGAGCCGAGGTCACTGTGAGCAGCATCATTTGCTAGGCCGCTGGGCCAAGGCTATTTAAAAGCTAAGCATTAGTCAGTGAGTGAGCCAACAAGCAGCCACCTCCCGTGGTTTCTGCTCTGAGTTTCTGCTACTTGAGTTCCTGCCCTGGCTTCCCTTGGTGATGGACTGTGCCATGTCTGATGAAATCAACTATTCCTTCTCTCGAGGCACTTTTGGTCGGAGTGTCTCATCACAACAGAAACTAAGAAAACAGAAGTCTTACACGCTCAGAAGCCTGGGTTGTGCAGCTTCTGAAACCCCTATCCTCGGTCTTGTTCCCCAGACAGAGAGAGTAGTCTCCATACCTGCCTGCTGGCTCTCAGAGAAGAAAAGGGAAAACCATCCGTGATTCCTGGGCTTGACATTGCTGCCTGTGGCTTCCCAGGCCAGTGTGGCAGCCTCCGGCCCCAGTGCCTTTAAACCCCTGGACATGTGCTGGGGCTAAGATGGACTTAGGGACTCAGTCCTCCAGGGGAGCACCACAGCTGGCGCTCTGGGTGCTGGGTGCTTCCTGTTCCCTGATCCTGGGTTACCAAGGAGCCACCAGAGATGACACCAGCTGCCTTACTCTGTCATATGGTACAACTACCATTTCAGCCATGCTGCTGCATCATCTCTCCAGATGGTCAGAGCAAGATATTGTGCTTGATTTGATCTAGACAATTCCACATTCCTATTTGATGGTGATATTTTCTGCAGGGCTGACCTTCTAAGGGACCTCCTGTCCACCCCCCCCCCCAGTAACACATACTTAGACATTTCCATTTGTCCCTCCACCCCCGGCTCCTGAAGGAACCTCAGTCAGACCCCCCTAGAAATAAGTCACCCACGTTCTTCCACAACGTTTCCCATCTGAGAAAACACTCCTGTGATCTGTACGTTCCCTAGGAACCTAGAAATGGTCCCTTTCCCGAGAAGGGAAGGGTTCTCGCGCGGAAGCCTAAAATACACGTACGACTTCTATAATTGCCTTTTCTGGTAAGTCTGCCTTGGTTGTGTATTCAATTGCTGTACACTGTTGTTTGCCAAAATGGTCTATGAGAGTAGTCCCAAGTGTCGCTACAGGCAGGTCTCTGGTGGAAACAACAAATGAAGGAAGTATCTTTTCCAGAGAAGTGTGACACGCTGCCACAAGGCGTAAGTTATGGGGAGAAGTTCCGAGAACACTGCAAGGAGCCCAGATTTTTGGGGTGCTACTGAAAGGGCTCCCTGGGAGCAGAGGTAACACTATTGCCATGGCCCATCTACATAACTGGGTGACATTTCGGCATCCAGATGCAAGGGCTGCTGTGTGGGAGGTGGTTGCTCCAGGGTCAGAGATCTGTTGCTCAGCTGGGACAGATGCTTTGCAAGGAAATGATGGGCTTCTACATGGGCCTGGAAGAGGCTGAAGATAAGAGAGCACAGGAGTCAGGACACCCAATTCCTTCAGAGAAGGAAAAATGGTTGTAGCAAAGGGAAGACCAGGTGCTGGAGAGATGGCTCAGCAGTTAAGAACAATGGCTATTCTTCCAGAGGACCCAGGTTCAATTTCCAGTACCCATATGACGTCTCAAAATTGTCTGTGACATCCTCACACAGACATACATGCAGGCCAAACAACAATGCACATTTAAAAAAGAAGAAGAATTTATTCAGTGCACAAAAAAGGGGGGTAGCTGGAGAGATGGCTCAGCAGTTAAGAGCACTGACTGCTCTTCCAGAGGTCCTGAGTTCAATTCCAAGCAACCACATGGTAGCTCACAACCATTTGTAATGGTATCTGGTGCCCTCTTCTGGCCTGAAGGCATACATGCAGGCAGAACACTGTATACCTAACAAATAAATCTTAAATATTTAAATAAATAAATTAACAGCCTTTCCTTAAATTAAAAAAAAAATTGGGGGGGGCAAAAAAGTAGAACTGGATAATGGGCCACTGAACACTGAGTTTTATGAAGCCCTAAGGCCATTTTGTGAAATTAAACACAAACACCTTAAAAATAAATAATTATGCTCACGTTCAGGTTAGTACCTGGGTAATTTGATAACTGGTTCTTGAAGCAGGCGAGCCACAGGCAAGACTCTGAACTCTGTTGACCCTGTGACGGGCTGACAAAAGGCCAACTAGTGGGGACCGCTAATGAGCTGTTCTGCCTAAGCAGAACATGTTTTACAACCATTTAAAAGACTGTCTAGACCTGTGATCCAAACTACTTAGGAAACTGAGCCAGGAGAATTCTAAGTGCAAGCTCTGCCTTGGGCATCTTAATAAAACCCTGTCTGCCAGGCCATGGTGGCGCACACCTTTAATCCCAGCACCTGGAAGGCAGAGTATACACACACACACACACACACACACACACGCACATACACACACACACACACATATCATACATATACAAGTTGAGTCTGCGGCTCAATGGTAGGAAAACTATCTAAGAGGCCTTGAGTTCAACATCCAGAACGATAACCAAATAAATAGTCTCAAGCGCATGGCAGCAGTTGCTGTGTTATGGGATTATTCCATGGAAGCAGGGAAGTCACAACCTCCTGAGTATATTTTTGGCTGCTACTCAGCTCTGGGGACTTCTTGAAGTCCATAGATATCCATGACCCCTTGTGTTGGTTCTGCCCCCTTGCATTGAGGTTTCTCCTCTGTAGCAATATCAGGTTTGGTATCTATCTCAGTGCCAGGTGTATGGGAGAGTCTTGAGTTGGGATGAGCCCTGAGTGGAGTGGGACTATGCAGATCTAGATAGACAGCCACAGCATAGACACACAGAGACACGCTGGAACTCCAGATAGGAGCAGCTCAGCTAGAGAGGAAGCCGGTGCCAAGGGCTGGGCTTGGACTAGCTACCTAGTCAGAAGCAGACTTTATGAACATGTGAGAACTCAGAGTATGAGGAGACATGTGGCAGGAGCATCTCTCCGAGAGTCAGGACAGAGCAGATGAGTGAGGAGCCTACGTGCTTGGCAGGGTCCCTGGGTCCACGTAGGTCGTCAAGGCTGAATCACTAAATACGCCCTGCAGTCAGGGTAGCCTGAGGGACCAGTAAGAAACTTGGGGAGGATTCAGGTTTAACTGCACTTGCCACCAAGCCCAAGGACCTGAGTTTGATCCCCAGGACTAAATGGTAGAAGGAGAGAACCGACGTCTACACACAGGGCTTAGGTGGGAAGCAGAAGTGAGGACCACAAAGGGATAAGAAAGGCAAGTTACAAACAGGATGGGAAAGATGGCAGGACCAGGGCAGAGCAGAATGAGACTCTCCCCAGGAAGAAGTAATGTAAAATGATGTCTCCAAAGCAGCATACTACACAGCTATCAGGCCATCATCTTCTTTAAGAACACAAGCCACAGGATGTGGTCTTCCAGTGTGGTGGCCTCTGGTTATCCTTCTGTCTCAGTGTGACCGCCAGTGTGGCTCTATCTCTCCTCCTTTGATGCTTTACCTAGGAAAGCAGACTGGATTCCCTGAGTCCTGCCTCCGTCTGGGTGCAGAGGGAATGCGAAGGGACTGATAGGAGCCCAGACAACTCCCTGTGTATCAACTTCCATGACGAACAGGAATGGTGAAGGGAGCTGAGGCCGTTCTGCACGGAGAGAGTGCCAGCCTTTGCTTCCATGCCGAATGTGGATGCTCTCTCACCTCCCCATCTCCCCATCAACTCCTGGTGCTAATTAAAGCCACTGTCGAAAGAAAACACCAAATAGGATCTATTGGCCAGGAAACGCATGCATTGGGGTTCTGCTTCCTTCTCTTTGGCTTCAGCCGGTGTTGCAACAGTTAGGTCATAGGCCTGCCCCTTGGAGACGCTTGTCACTCTAAGCAGCCAGATCTCACCACTGCTACCCAGACCTCCCCCAGTGTTGGGACCAATTGAGTCCTGGCCTTCGGCTGCTCTTCCTTACTAGAACCTTCTAATTGAAGTTACTAGAAGCTGTGCCTAGCCTAGAGGATCAGAGGATGGGATTTTCACCTGTTGGCCATTGACTGCAGGGTATTTAAGCCTCCATGGTGCTATTAAAGAGGGGCTTTTGTACCAGCGATTAGAGGTCCGTGTGTTGGTCTGTCTCTGCGTGTGTTTCCTCAACCTCCAGCCCCTTGCCTGAAGCTCGTGAACTGGATTCTAGCGCATAGAGTGCACACAGGGGGCACGATGCGCGGCACCCCAGTCCCAGCAATGACTGTAGGCAGTTCACTCAAGTTGATGTTCCTTTGATTTGCAACTGAGAATATACAAAAGACAAGCTCCCTCCTCTCCCTGCCCCCCCCCCTCCCAACCCTCTCTGCCTCCACATAATTTTCTCTCCCTCAGCAGTTCTCTGAATGGCTAAGTTTGTGGTTCCAAACTGATGGATTGCATCTGGATCTGGGTTTTGTTTGTTTGTTTTATTATTTCTCTCTTTTACATTATGTCTTCTGTATGCCCTCACTCTACTCGTCTTTATTATAGTTGGTTTTTTTCTCCCCCCCACCCCTACCCCCAGGTTTCACTATATAGCCCTGGTTTGCCTAGAACTTGTGATATAGACAAACCTGGCCTCAGACTTCCAGAAAGTTAATGCTGGGTTTAAGGAAGTGGGCCACTGTTTTGCCTCTACTTTCCTGTCTTTATTTCAAAACCTTTACCCTTTTAATATGGAACTTTTTTGCCTATCTGTATTACTCTTCATTTCCTCCCCAACGAAAGATTTTCAATGAGAAACAAGATAGCCATCAACCTTCATCAGTTTCGCCCACCTTCCACCCCACACACATCCGGACAGAGGTTCAAGTCAGTGTCCCTGGGCACCACCCTTGGAGTCATGACTAACACATTCTTTTAAATTATTATTATTGGTTTTTACCTGTTTTGCCTGTGTGTGGTGTGTCCCATGGTATATGTACAGAGGTCAGAGGTCAGCTTTCAGGAGTTGGTTTTGCTCTTTGCAGCATGTGAGTACCAGAGACTGAACTCAGGCCATCAGACTTGAAAGCATACACGTTTTGCCACTGAGCCATCTCACTGGTCCCTCAGCACTGCTATTAAAGGTTGGCCTTCTCTAGGCCAAGCCCCAAATGAACACAGCAATCCAGAGAACCCCATTCAGAAAACCAAAATGAAATCACCAGAACTGAAATGTTTGCACCAAAACAGGACCCAGATGGAGTATTTGTTCCTGGTCAGATGCCTTTGCCTGCCCAGTCTTGACAGCTGGGCAGACCTGCACCCTCCCCACCCATTCCCTCCTCTGCCGTTCACTTTGTTTATCTGAGTTTTGACAATGACGCCAAGGACACTCCCAGCCCAATTAGGATTTCCCAACGACCTTGGCCTGGAGCCCCAAAGATAAGTAGCTTGGATCACGTCTACAATGGCTTGGTGACTTAGAGAACAACTTGGGGTACCTACACTTGGTGGAATATGGGAAGTGGCCAGGAACTGATCCCGGAGGTCTGGCTGGGGTCTGGAGGTGTAGACAGACACCTCATTGTCCCTTGGTTCCTGTTATTACTTCAAGAGCCTCCATCACCGCTCACCAGGGCCCTGCTCCAAGCCAGCTGTAGGAAACCTAGAAGTCTGATGGAGTGAATAACTCTACCCAAGGTTCTCCCAGCATGACTCAACCCTGTTAATCTCCCTCCCCAAACCCACCCTTTGCCTCTGTTCACCATCTTAGGAACTAAAATGGTGCCCAAGATTTCCCAGTGGTCCAGAAATCTCCCCTGGCAACCTGAAGCTCCTGCCATCCCCTTTGTCTCCCCAAATCTAGTCAGTCACCATGGCAAGTCAGTTTTCTCCATAAACCATTTGGGTTCCAGGGATTAAACTCGGGTCATGCACCTTTGCCCCTGAGCTACCCAGGTTCTCCAAACAGCTGCCAGCCTGTGCTGGGAAGCTCACTGGCATTCTGTCCTGGCCCCTGCCACTGCCACCTCAGTCAGTCCACCCAGAGTCAGGTGCTCTTTCAGAACAAAACAAAAACAACCAAGTCACCCTTTCGCTTACACAATTCCTGCCAGCTGTTCGTCGCCTACAGTTGTGAGCTCCAAACTTCTTTGATCTCTGCAACCACACACATAGACACGCATGCACGCACGCACATATGCATACACACACAGTGTGTGTACATCACCAATAAGTGTGTTTATTTATGTCTAGGTTTCGTAGACACCCACCATCACTACTAGCCAACATCCAAAGTTGGTAAATCTCTCTATGCATGTTCCTAATAGCAGGAGATTTGACTCTGTTTCCAAATATTTTGAAAACTTGGAGTATCTGGGGCTAGCTGCTACTGGTTCTAATGATGTTATGATAAGTCTAGACTCCAGAGGGAAGCCAGCAAAGAGTGGGTCGGAAGAGGAATGACCACACCCTTACCACTGTTGAGCACTCTGCTCACACCTATATTAGTGCTCTGTTTGTAACCCTGGGATCTCTTCAGAAATTTCTGTTTTGTCCACTCTGGGAGAATTACATCACCTAAAACAAGATAAGATGATAGAAAATCGACTTCTCTGAGCACAGGGAGATGGGATGAGAGGCTGGAAGTGAATTAAGTCGCAAGAAGCCATTTACACCCAGAGGAGAGCTTTCTCTACTCTGCTTCTGCAGGGCACTTGGGACAAGGGACAGAGAAATGAGCCCCTGACAAGAGGACGGTCACAGGTGTCAGGGCCAAGCCCTGTGGTAATATTAGAAGTGAGTAAATGCTTTATTTGGTTTCAATGGATAACTACATCTAAGTAGGGGCTGACAGGGTGGCTCAGTTGCTAAAGATAGTAAGGAGCTACCGATCCACAGAGTTGTCTACTGACCCCACCTGTCTCTGTAGCATGTGTGCCCATACAGAAGCAACACACACACAATAATAATAATAATAATAACTAATATTATTATTTTATAAGGAATTCGTTTTTTAAGGGAAGAGATGCACATAAACTTTTTTGTGTTTTTTTCCCTCTGTTCCAATGCATTGTTTTGCACAATCTCAAGGCTCAAGAACCCTAATTTGGAGACTTCTGCCATGTACAAAGTCTGTGTACATGTTCTGTGCTTGAACACAAGGCTCTCGAATGAAGCTGCTTTTTCTGAGTCTCCCATCACAGGGCCATGCACTATTTATCTAGTCGTGGGGGTGTGGGTGTCTTGCCTGTGTATATGTCTGTGCACCACTTGTGTGCCTGGTGCCCTCAGAGGCCTAAAGAGGGTGTCAGATCTCCCAGGAGCTGGAGTTACAGAGGGTTGTGAGCTACCACGTGGGTGCCGGTGATCGAAACCAGGACTCAGAAAGAGGAGCCAGTGCTCTCAACTGCTGAGCTGTCTCCCAGCCCTATTTATCTAATCTTAGCGCAGCTGCCCCCAGAGAAGTTGCTCAATTGGTACTTTGGAATTAACCATAAATTCTCCAAACATACAAAGCCTCTTGTGTGGGCTGAGGGTGTTTCTCTCCACTGTGTCCAGTTTCCCACCTGGCAAAGTCCAACGTATCCTCATAAGCTCAGTTCAAATGTTACCTCCCGGGGCAGCTGCCTGAGCTTCTGCCTCTGTTTGTTCTCAGCCTAGCATTTACCGGCGGATCACCCTGTGATGTCTGTGTTAGGTCCCTCTCCTCTCTGTTGAAGAGCTCCAGGGCTGGAGTCTGCAGCAGCCAGCGCACTCTGGGCGCCCAGCGCACTCTTCTCCCAGAGCCGGTGCACAGGGACAGGGCCGTCTGGATGACGTTAGACTCAAGATGGTTCATTCTGGCCCTATGCCTACTGTTCTGCAGACGCCTAGGTAAGACAGAAGGAAATGGGTAACGGGAGGTGTTGTGAGGAGTACCCAGAACGGCTCTCCCTATCGACCTCGTAGAGTGGTGTTCACTAATGCCTTTCAGGCTGGAGATGAAGTCTACTCGGAGAACCTAGGGCAGAGAAATGAGTCCCCCTTGGCCTGGCACCACTGTGTCTGTGTTTCTGGCAGCCCTGTGGAAGCAAAGGGGTATCCAGAAGCCAGCAACCACCACCCTCCGACCCCAAGCATCACTATGTGGCCAAAAGCACTCAGTCAAGCCAGAGGCACCAGCATTATCAATAAATGATCATCTGCAGGATGTGCCAAGGCCTGGACACAGAGCATCTAAAAGCTTCTCCTCTCCATGGGGTCAACCGCTGAACCCATCTGTTAATGGTCCACTTCATACTCCGCCACCCAGATGGAAACCTGAGTCATCCCCACGGCTGACATCAGCAAAATCTCAACAGCCCAGACATCTAGCACTCTGCTCCAAGCCAGTGATTTGGGTTGTCCTGCCAGGCGCAGGCTGGTGGTATTAGGACGGATCCCTCGGCAGCCACATCTAGAAAAGGGGACCGCACAGAATTCATGTCCTTAAGACAAAATTAGGCAGATCAAGCATATAAAACAGGACCAGGCTTCAGAGAGGGAAGCAGAGCAGCATTGCTCTGCCTTCACCTTCATCCCTTTTCCATCCTTCACCTGGACTGACACAGCTGCCTCACACTGGCCCCACTGTTTCTCCCTTACATTGCTAATTGTGTTTCTCTATGGCTGGAGCTGCGCTTGAAATTAAGTTTATATAGTCAGTGCTGAGCACCATGTAGGGGCCAGGTACTGGTCTCTTCTGGAGAGGCCTGTAGAGGGTCTCTGGAAATACTAGACAGATATAGCCTCATACTGCTATGCTTCCCAGGTGTCCCCCCTAAAAGCATGTACTGGAAATAGAATCCTTAATCGGCACTGGAAGGCGAAGCCCAGTGAGAAATGACTAGCCTGTGATGATGGAGGAATGGATTAATGTCATGATAGTGAACTGGATTTCCTGGGGAGGAAGTGGGCTCCCTAAACAAGACTTCCCACTTCTTCCCCATCTCTTCCACTTTGTTATGGTTTGAATAAGAAACGCGGTCCCCATTAGCTCACCCGTTGAATGCCTGGCACCCAGTGGAGGTGCTCTTTGGGGAAGCAGTGGGGACTCTAGGAGATGTGGCCTAGCTGTAGAAGTTGCATCACTGAAGACGTCCTTCCTCACTCTCGGCTTCTGTCTTTGTGAGATGAACAGATTCATCCTTCAAAGGCTCTCGCCGCCATGATCCCAGAAACACAGAGCCAAGGCACCACGGACTGACCTCTTTAGAATAATGAACAAAAAAAAAATCTTGCTTCCTTCAAATTGTTCTCTCAGGTGGTGTCTTGGTCACAGTGTTGAGAAAAATAACTGCTGGATACACCCTTTCCACACAGCAAAAAGGGCTTTCACCGTATACCAACTCCTGGAGACCGGGGTTCTCGGCCTCCAGGGGGCGATCACATTCTGTTCTTTCTAAAATGACAGTCTCGGTGTGCTGTTGCAGGAACACACAATGGGCAAAGATACTCACTGACCTGGTTCTCGAACTGAACGTGTGTTCTTCCGCTTCACGTTCTGTTCTCTGCCCACCTCTTACCTGCCCTGCACACTGTGCACACTTCCGCCTACTTTCAGTGTGTGAGCAAGTAACAAGGAACCCTGGTGCAGACTGTCTGGGACCAAGGGCACGAACTATAAACAGGCGTGCTGGTCAGTCCTGATTGCCAACTAGACCGGCTGAGAGATGCTTAGATTACTAGTAAAGCCCACATTAGGTGAGTCTGTGAGATCAGAGAGATCTGTGAGAAACAACTGGTGTAGCAACCAAGGGAGGAAAGACTGTGTAGCTGACACTGCTCAACAGACAGGAATCTGTACAGAAAAAGAGGGGAGTGGAGACAGGAGCCAGCCAGCATACGCATGCCTCCCTTTCCCTCAGCACACGTGTATCCAGAAGCCGCCCTCATCTGTGGGCATCTGCCTTCTGTAATCTTTTCATGCACACTTGCCTTCAGAAGCTCTCCAGAGAGCTTCATCATGGTCCTCTTGTTCTGAAACTTCCAGCTTCTCAGACTGAGCGACTACTGCTTTCTGTGGCTCTCCAGCATGCACAAGCTGTTGCTGGACAAGCCAGCCTTTTATAATACCCTTGATATACGAAATTGTGCTTCTCTACAGGAATGAGAGAGCATGTGCCTGGAAGGGTAGCAGGTTGCTTATTTGCTCTGCTAATTTGCCTCCTATTTCCTATGGGTGGCAGACTAGGCAAGATAAGAGCCTCATCCAAGATGTCCTCACACAAAAACAGAAAAACCCAACACTTTTGCCCCATGAAAGCTCCGTGACTTCAGGACTCAAGTTCCAACTGGTCTTTGATGGTCAAGAGTAAGACACGGGACAACCCCTTTATCCCCAGCCTGAGACTGCCAGCCCCCAGCAGATGGACGCAGGAGATTCTCTAGGAGCCTGTGCCCAGGCTCGCTCCTGCACATATACCAAGCACTCTTGTGGTGCATCTGAGGTAGTAGAAGGTACACTGAATAAAAGTCAGAGTTAGGGTTACACAGGTGAGTTTGTTCTGATAACTATAACTGGGGCACAGATGGAGAACTGGTCTGCACAGAGCACAGGCTGCCCAGGGCTCAGATGTTCTTTGTGTGCAGTCATGGCGGAAGTAGAATAATAGAGCGACCCTGAAGGAAACAAGGAGACACGCTGGTTCTGCCTTCCCCTCCTAGAACTACAGGCTCACGGCGCCACAGCTGGATGGCTTACACTGACGGGAATGTGCTGTCTTGCAGTTCTGGAGGCCAGATGTATGGCATCCAGTGTCTCCTCTGTCTAGCAGAGAATCTATCACCATCCACTTGGTGCCGCTGAAACCAGGCATTCCGGTCTACTTCCCATCACCGTAGCAAAACACCTGCCATGCCCAAACTACAAATAGAAAGGTTTGCTTCTGTTCACGATCGCAGGAGCTTCTGTACCAACTGCCAATAGAAGACAGAGTAAGTGCCACGTGAAAGGTGTCAGTTCCCGCCATGGAACAAGGACAAGTGACTTCATTTCTCGGCATCTTTGTTCTCTCATTGACTATGTTGGGTTGCTTAAAAAGTCAGAGCTGAGAAAGCGCTTTGGGGCCGTGAAGCAATTAGGTGTTTTTCCCAGTAGACTGCTTCTCCTCGCCACACGGCAGATAAAACACCAATTCCTTACTGCCTCTTTCCAACCCCGTGACTTCTGCAAGGTCCTCTACCAACAAGCTAGCTTCCTGGATGTGATAGGGAGCAAAAGTCCTTGGAAAACATTTCCAAAGTCCCTCTGATAAAGATAAGAGTGTGGCCATTTTATATCTCGGGACTCACTGAAGTCATAGGGGGCAGGGCCAGAAAGAACCTAGAGAGTCCTGTTAGTCCCTCCTCACCTGGACCGGCCACTCCCTGGGCTCAGGCCCCTGCTTGCACTCAGCTTCCCTTGGGCAGAGTTGGAAAAGAAAACTAATTCCACCCCCTGCAAACGCAAAGTGACTGGAAACGTTGGGTGGGACCTCTGCAGAATGAAAGGAGCACACAGCTGGGCCAAACAAAGCTCACACAGGTTTAAGGGCATAGCTCATGGGAACACATACAGGTTTAAGGGCATAGCTCATGGGAACACATACAGGCTTAAGGTCATAGCTCATGGGAACACGTACAGCTTTAAGGGCATAGCTCACGGGAACATGTACAGCTTTAAGGGCATAGCTCATGGGAACATGTAAAGTTTTAAGGGCACAGCTCATAGAAACACGTACAGCTTTAAGGGCATAGCTCACAGGAACATGTACTGGTTTAAGGGCATAGTGCACGGGAACACATACAGGTTTAAGGGCCTAGCTCACAGGAACACATACAGCTTTAAGGGCATAGCTCACGGGAACATGTACTGGTTTAAAAGGATAGCTCACGGGAACGCATACCAGTTTAAAGGGATAGCTCCCGGGAATGCGTATGATGCACTAACTACGTGGAGAGGCCTCAGAAGCAGGAGGAAGCAACTCCACGGTGACTAGGGCAATGTTTCTCAGCAGGGTCATCTCAGTTCTGCTCAGTCACAAAAAGGAAAGAAGCCAGATCCTGCTACTCAGTGGGCAGAGCTCCACACAGCACGCTCTCCTCCCATCTTGGTTCCTGTGGGAATGTTACATCACACAATCCCACAGCAGGCTGAGCTGTGGAGCTACTGAACCACCTAGGTAATTGGAGCCAAAAAAAGACACACCTGGCCCCTACCCACACAACTGGCAAAAGGGGCTGGAACTTGGGTAAAATGTATGACTATTGAAGAAACAACGAATCAAAGATATATAAGGAAGAGATGGCAATGACATGTGGTCCATTTTGATGGGAAAGAGTCATTTAATGCTCATTTTCATCTCACTGCCTATATTTAATATGTTCTAGGTATCTCCGTAGGCATTTTATTGCAACAGCTCTGTGGGCAGGACCTATTACTGTCACCATGTTACAGAGGAGAAAAGAGAGGTACAGAGAGATTAAGTAGCTTGCTTAAGGTGCAGTAGCTGGCAGACAATAGAGCTGTCCATGATGACATAGATTTTAGCTGTACATGGTTATTCCATGTATGTACTGTACATATCTGGATCATGAGAAAATAACCAGGACAGAATAAGATGAAATCATTTGCTTTCTAATCAGATTTAAGCAAAATAAAACAAAACAAAAGCAAACAGTTGAGAAGTCCTTCCTGTCTTCAGTCTCAAATACTCAACACTGTAGAACAAAAAAATAGAATCTGAGCTGGAGAGATGGCTCAGTCAGTAAAGTACATGAACAGCGCGAAGACCTGAGTTCAAGTCCCCAACACCCGCATAAAAACAGGGCATGGCAGTGTCTGCCTGTAATCCCAGCACCGGAGCAGCAGAGACAGGAAGGTCCCAGTGACTCCCCTAGCTGAATTGCTGAGCTCCAGGTTCAGTGAGAGACCCTACCTCAAAAACATAAGAGGGAATATGGTTAAGGAAGCCACCCAATGTCACACTCTGCTTCCACAGACATGCACACGCATGTGCACTCACATCTACACACACACCTACTAACACACATGAAAGTCAAATCTCCCAGTCCAGTTGCCCACCGTGTGTCTTATGTGCTCTGGGCTGCCCAAGATAAGATTGAGTGACATGAGCTAGGCATGGTGGAGCATGCCTGTATTTGCAACACTCAGAAGGTTGAGGAAAGAGGATTACAAGTTTGAGGTCAGCCTGGGCTATATAGTAAATTTGAAGCTACTCTGGCAAACAAAGCAAGATTCTGTCTCAATAAAAAGAAAGGAAGCAAGGAAGGAAGCAAGGAAAGGAGAAGGAGGGAAGGAGGGAGGGAGGAAGAAAAAAGGGGGTCCTTAATAGTTTTATTTCAACTTGACATAAGCTAAAGTCATCTGAGAGGAAGGGACCTAGTTAAGAAGATGCCTCTGGATGGGTGGTTGTGGTGCACGCCTTTAATCCTAACATTTAGGAGGCAGAAGCAGGCAGATCTCTCTGAGTTTGAGGCCAGTCTTATCTACAGAGCAAGTTCCAGGACATCCAGGGAGAAATCTTCTCAAAAAAAAAAAAAAAAAAAACTAAAAAACAAAACAAAAAGATGGCTTCACAAGATCAGACTGTAAGCAAGCCTGTAGTGCATTTTCTTAACTGGTGGTTGATGGAAGAAGGTTCAGCCTGTTGTGGGTGGTGCCATTCCTGGGTTGGTGGTTCTAGGTGGTATAAGAAAGCAGGCTGAGCAAGCCAGGTGAAGCAAGCCAGTAAGCAGCACCCCTCCATGACCTCTGCCTCAGATCCTGCCTCAGGTTCTTGCCCGTTTGACTTCCTGTCCTGCCTTCCTTCAATAATGAACAGCAATATGGAAGTACAGGTCAGATAAACCCTTTCCTCCCTGACTTGCTCTTTGGTGATGGCATCTCACTGCAGCGATAAAAACCCTAAGTCAGAAAGCGTTCTCGAAAGACAGGTGAAAAGACAGGGATTGGACTCAAAAGCAATCTGAAATTTGTTTTTTGCCTAGTTAAGGGGAAGATGGCTGGCTAAGGGAAAGATCTCTCACCGAGCCTGCTACCAAGCTACATAGGCAATGACGGAAATGTTTTCCCTGAGACACAGTTGCTCACACAGAGCTCTGGTGCTCCAGGAGTCTAGGGGCTTCTCAGAGGTTCCTGGAGGGCCGCTAGGCCACTATAGACCCTCTCCATGAATCATCCTGGGTGGAGTAGAAAAGCCTGGGCTTCCTAGGTCACACCAACCTGGACTCCAACTCTAAGCTTCATAGAGATGGCAGTACCATCCATACTGTTGAATGAATCAATGTGACATCACACAGATGCCTAAGGACACAGCACGCAAGAACGTGTGTGCTGTTTTGGCCATCTTTTGCTCTCTGTAGTTTATTTGAAGCAACTGTGCCTCCTGTCTTTCAGTTGAGCCCCTATTTGTCTTCACTCTTCTCCTGACCACAGCCTTAAACTGGACATGTATGGGCAGGCGTAGCTGCTTCATCGGCAGGGGTCACAAGAGAAAAGTCAGTTCATTACTAATAGAGATGACTAAAGGATCTTTGGTCTTGAGGTTCCATGTTCCCAGAGAAGTGACAATTCTCCTAGAAAGTCAGGTAGTGGAGGGAAAGCCTCACTTGCGTCCCGTTCCGTGACATAGGTTCCCCTTGCTGTCCCGTAGGAAGGACACACACAAACTCCCTGCAGAAGGCATCTCACCCTGAGGGACTGAGTGCATGAGACACCTCCCTCCTGCCCACCCGCTGCATCTCTCTGCCTGAGTTCTTGAATGAGGTCAGACAAACAGATGGTCACTGAACCGACTAGCAAGTTACTTGGGTTCAGAGAGCAGATCAAAGGGATTTGCCTTTGTCAAGTTCTAACTCTGATTTCAGTTCATTCCACAGACAGCAGCTTCATTCCTCCCCTGAGCCTGAGAATGAACCGCCAGCAGCAAGCTCTCAGCTGCAGGTGATCCCTCACCCAGAGAGTTCGGGGTGTGTAGGAGGAGAGATGGAGCGCTGCGAGCCTACGTTTCTGCAAACTCTCAGGGACACACCTTGCTCATGCCTTAAGCAGAGAGCCTAGAAGGCTTGCTTTAACAGGGTGTTAGACGGTCCTGTTTTAATGGGGGACATGCAAGGTGTGGGCTGACTAAGATCTTTGAGAAAGATCTTTTCTAGTTTCCCCAACCATAATGTCTGACCACATTGATAACGCATAGGAACCATCTCTTGGGTGGGTGGGTCGATGAGTATGAATGGACCAATGGTTGAGTGTGGATGGATGGAAAGATGACTGACAGCTGATATTAAGATCAAATGCACAGTCGGAAACAATGATCAAATAATATGTAGTTCTATAAATTGGGGTTAGAACAAAGGTGTGGGGAAAGACGGCAGAAGGTGAGGATGGAAAGAGAAATAAGAGAGGGAGTGGATAGTGAAAGTTGAGAAAGAGTCTCCACATTCCCAAGGCATTCTCGTGTTATCTGGAATTAATCTTAACATGTTTTATGAGTGTGTCCTATCTCCTGCAACAGATCAAGGCAGGTGTGCCCAGGCCTGATGTTTCTCCCATAACCCTGAACTTAGTAAAAGGGCTTTATCCACAGGAATGGGGACAACAGCTCCGTTCACCAAGTCTCTTTCAGGGAGCAGATACATCACCTGGACCCTCTCGCTCAACTCTCTCATAACAAGCTTATGCGGTCAGCCCTTCAAGATCCCTGTGTAGAAGACGAGGATGGAACGCAGGGGAATTATAAAGATGCCCATAGCCACAAGCGGTGATTGAGATTAGGTGGCAAGGACTCCAGGCTACCAAAGACCACACTCTTGACCAAAAATAATGCAAGTTATGTGAAACCTGAAGCATAGATACATGCATACATACACACCTACATATTTTACTTTTATTGTTATCTTTCTTTTTTTCTTTCTTTGAGATAGATTCCCACTATGTAGCTCAGGCTGTCCTGGAACTTGCTATATAGACCAGACTGGCCTTAAAGTCAGAGAAATCTGCCTACCTCTGCCTCCCAAGTGCTGGGATTAAAGATGTGAGTCCCCACCCCTATCTGGGTTAATTTTTCCCTGTGTATGTTGAGGGTGCACATATAGGAACCCATGGAGGCTAGAAGCACAGGTTGGGCTGCCCAACATGGGTACTAGGAACTAAACTCAGGTCCTCTGCAAAAATAGTGTGTATTCTTAACCAAGTCATCTCTTCAGCCCCTGAAGCTTATACATTTTGAAGGTTTGTGTGTATGTGTGTGTACCTACAAAAATTACAAAAAAAATATGACAATGTAAATATTCTGCTGGAACCCACTAGGTGACCATGGTGGTTTGAAAGAAAATGGCCCCCAACAGGAGTGGAACTATCAAGAGGTGTGATCTTGTTGGCGTAGGTGTGGTCTTGTTGGAGGAAGTGTGTCACTGTGGGGGCGGGCTTTGAGGTTTTTTTCTCGGGCTTCCCTCAGTGTGACAGTCAGTTGACTTCCTGTTGTAGTACTGGACTCTCAGCTCCAGTACTACATCGTCTGACACACCGCCAGGCTCCCCATCATGATCATAATGGGCTGAACGTCCAAAACTGTTAGCAAATCACCTTCAAATAAATGTTCTCTTTATAAGGGCTGCTGTGGTCATGGTGTCTCTTCACAGCACTAGTAAACCCTAACTGAGACAATGGCCTTAGAAGGGGGTCACACAAGTGAGGGATACAAAAGCTCAAACTTCACAGTGACTCTGCCTCTGAACTTGACATACTCCCAAGAGAGGAGAAAGGAGAAGGAAGAGGAAACTCTGTTGGAAAGGTGAAGAAAGGATAAGGAAGGAGTCAAAGGCAAGAGAGAAAAAGGGAAGAGCAAACAGGAAATCTAAAGGGAGAGGTGGGGCTGGGGTGTAGTTCTGTCGGGAGAGGGCTTACATAGCACTCGCAAAGTCCTGGGTTTGACACCTAGCCCCGTACAAACCAAAAGCTATGATGCACACCCCTTATTCTCAGTATTCAGGAGGTAGAGGCAAGGAGACCTAAAGTTCCTGTCATCCTGAGCTCACACAGTCAGTTAGAGACCAGCCTGGCTACAGGAGATGCTGTACCCCACTCACGCCCCCAGAAAAGGCTGAAGCCTCCGCCAGAAGATGGAGTTATGGCTTAGCCGTTTGCACCAGGCCCTGAAAAAGGCCTGTTTTCTGCAGGCCGCAGTGCCTCCATCTCTACTGTGCGTTTTCTTCCCTTGAGTATCACAGCAGCCTACCAAATCTGGCCTGCGTGCCTCCTTGCCAGGCCTCTGCCCTGGTTCCCAGACTCATCTGGGAGCTGGGGCCAAAGCTAGAGCAAGAAGTGCTGAGCAATGATCCTGCCACCAGCCCTGCCTGCAGCAGCCCTGCCCTGCAGCAATCTTGCTTGGGCAGCTGCCTGAAAACATAGGCCAAATATTTATCTAGGCACAGACAGGAACCAAACAAGGAAGGCTGAGCTGCAAGAGGCCTACGGGCCCCTCACTGCCCCACTGCTGAGATTCTCCTTTGAAAAGAGGGGCCTGACTATTGAAGCCATCCCTTCAGAGATCTCAATGTGGCCCCAGACTTCCTGCTTTCAAGGTCTTTGCTCCAGGTTGGGGAAGAGTGAGAGCCTTGTGGACTCATTAAGCCCAGAAGACCTATAGGGTGACCTCAGATGGAGCCAAGGCTACTCAGCATTGACCAAAGCTGG
This sequence comes from Chionomys nivalis, assembly GCF_950005125.1. NCBI lineage: Eukaryota > Metazoa > Chordata > Mammalia > Rodentia > Cricetidae > Chionomys > Chionomys nivalis. The sequence continues at coordinate 44,038,653 of NC_080089.1, read as the reverse complement.
GGGACGTCCAACCCCATCTATACCCCCAGAGCGTTCTGGTGCCCTGTCAGAACAGCAACCCCTTTACCTGCCTGGCAGTAGGAGAGGACCCAGGCTCCTCTGTCAGAAACTTCTTCATCACCCTCAATGGTCAAATACAACAAAATGTTCTTGGTGGGGTTACTGTAAAAACGAAAGAGATGACGCATAGAAGCACATTGCTAAACGGAAGAGCCAAGACATACGGTCGACTGTTCTCCTGGGAGAATCAGGTGGGAAACAGAACGCAATCTACATTTTCACCTTGAACATGATGGTAGGTTTTCCCCAGAGAGTCCACAAGTGACCAGGTCCTTTCCAGTTCTATGGTCTGATCCCGAGGTTCCCCTTTGTACAGCCCCTGACTGGGGGAGGTAGGGGTCCAACCATCCTAGGTGGCAGGGAATCAGAAATGAGCCTGTGGAGATGATGACCTGGCCCCAGCTGTAGCCCTGGTGACTTTTAACTATGTGAAAGGGACACTAGCAGAAAGCTCACTAGCCCCCCACAACCCGCAGCGTCACTCTGGGTCCAGGGAATGACAGAGCGAACTTCTTCTTTAGGGAAGAGATGCATGAACTCCCAATCCGATTGCCTGGCACAAGCCAGCAATCTATTCTTTCAGCTTCCTGCAACTCCAAATTGAAAGCATGTGCGCGCGCACACACACACACACACACACACATATAGTAAAAAGGCACACAACTAGAGGAAAGAGAAAGAAAAAGTTGTCTGCCATCACCCAGCCTCAGTCAATGCCCGCCCTCCTGCCCTCTGGTTGGATGGAAGGCATTCAAGTGGGCAGGCTTTTGTAAGGACTTTAGGTGTGTCCCAACCCTTCAAACTGGGTGTCAGGTTACAAGACACATAATCATTCCAGTTTGACAACTTCACCTGTTGGGTTGTAGGAACTGACCAGCCCCAGAGTCCCCAAGTCACTCCAAGACACAGTGGCAGGAGGTAGCTGGCTTGCTGAAGGAAGAGAATGCTGGTCTTCAGGAAGCAAGGGCAGCCTTGCACTTGGGCGCCCTCTGACCAGTACTGACCCGGGTTTTCTGACCTACTGGCTAACGAGACACATTTGAGGACCCCCCTCCTGCTGCCTTGGGTTGCAGATCTCGGCTCCAGGCTGTAAGAAAATTAGGAGGATTACCAAAGCAGCATGGTAAGTCTAGGGCCCTTGGGCTGGGGAGGGCAGCTGGCCATAAAGGGCCCTTCAACATTAACTGAGAATGTTGTGACACCTTCCAGGTTAAAAAAGAGGTCACAACTGAACACCTCCACTTCCAGCCCTTTGTGCCCATCATCTGGCCTCTCCATCATTAGTCATCCTTGAAGCTGGGCACAGAAGTCAGGGCTGTCTTTGTCCACCAATCGTTTCTAAATCGTGCTTGTTTCTTTGTGTACTATCTCGGGTGTGTTTGCTGGAAGATGCGACAGTTTCTTCAAAACAAGGGCTGCTTTGGTGCCACAGTGGTCCTCGGACACTTCCTGAGAAAACTGACTCCTGTCATTTTAAAAGAAAACAGTAAAGAGGAGATGCCCCCAAAACATTCAGGGATGTTTGTGGGGCCTTCTGCTTGGTCTCTTTAGAGCTCACCTCCGTTGAGTATCCCCAGCATCTTCTGCTGCTGGTTTGTCCTTTTGAGGAGGACAACTGAGGACCAGGACGGGGATGAGATAATCACCAGGCCTAAGGTGGGAGCCAGGGGGTCTTGATTCTCCAATCCTCAGCAATTGCTCACACATTAAAACGAAAGGGTCGGAGAAAGAACCAAGAAAAGGGTATGTGATACCCAAACACTTCCCATGACCCTCTAGTAGAAAGCCTGGCAAACTGCCAGTGTCCATTTGAGGGCAGAGTGGCAGGACCACTTGGCTGTACTGGACCAGAGCTACCTACTACCCAGTCCTAGACGGTGCTGTGCAGAGGTGTCCCCCACCCCAGGGAGGGGTCAGTGGGGAGAAAAGGAGCAGTGTCAGCCCCCTGACTGTGAGCCATTGCTGAGTGGCACTGGGAAGCCCTGGGTTGCCTCTTGGAGGAGTTGCTGACAAGGGTGCCCTTTCTGAGGCAGCTAACAAAAACAAAACCTGTGGTACAACCAAGGGGCTAGCTCTCTATACAGGTCCTGAGGAGAGGCTAGCTCTCTATACAGGTCCCGAGACTTTAATTTCACTGAGTCTCAACTCACTCCCCAGCCCCGCAGAAGGAAAACAGTGTGGTCCACGAAACCCCTGGACACATACGGTGAACAGAGAGGCTGAGCAAACCAACATGGGTGAATAGACTCTGTAAACCAGGAAGCCTGAGCTGTACCCACTTCAGGAAGTGATAGCCAGGACCACATCTCACTCTGCCCCATTGCCAGCAAGGAAGGAAAGCTTGGTGTTGCTGATGAGGGTTAAGGCAAGTGGGCACCATGGGTGCAGAGTCAGGCCAAGGATCATGGAGCAGAGGCGGGCAACATGACGGCTAGTCGGCAGAAGAGAATTACCAGACTCAGGCCCTGAGCAAACCGCTAAGCTACCTGTGTGTAACAATCTGTCCTTTCCCACTGATGGAACCAAGATGAGCCTAGCTTCCAGTCCACAGGAGAGAGGATGGGGAACCCAAGGCCGGATGCAGCCCTCCCTGTTTCTCTCATCTGTCCTCCTGCTTCTCCCTGTCAGAGCTGGTCAAAGTCCGCACGGAGCCGCCTCTTAACAATGGTTTCCCTTGCGTTGATTTAGCTGGTTATGTCGAAAGAGCGCTAGAGCGGGCCACCAGTCTTGGGCAGAGTAGGAGCCTAGTGCGGGGCCTGGGCAGGAATGTACCAAATGTGCTCTGCGGCTGAGACTAAAAGGATCTTTGGGGATCCCTGATAGCCATCCTGTCCAGGACTCATTACTCTCAGGAAGTACTAAGCACATCATGAGCCGAAGGCAATGGCATTATATCCAAGCCAGGCCAGGGTGATAACGCCTATGAGCCAAAGACGAGGGCATTATATCCAATCAAGGCAACAGTGATAACACCCAAGATCAGTTTGAATCCTTCAAGGTGCTCCCCTCTGTCTCTTTTCCTTGCCAACCTATACAGTCCCAAAGTGGTTGGTGGGCTTGGCTGGAGGACTGTGGCAAAAAAAAAGGTCAGCCTGCTGGCATGTGATGCACGCCTCCCTCAGCTGAGCCACAGAATCCAGGAGCCCTCTACTCTGGTGACCTCATCCTTGACTTTGGGGTGGCAAATTGAGAGTTGGGCAGTAGACAGGCATTGGTGAAGTACCAAGAAAGCTCTCTCTTCATGTCTGCTTCCCCAGCTCCCTCTCTCCCTAGGTAAGAAAATCTGTAATCACTGTGACTCCAGGTAGCCAACTACTTTAAAAAAAAAAAATCACCCTGGCCAATGATCAACTGTTAGGGAAGGGGTGGGGGTGCTGAGACAATGTCTGGGTGCTCCCTCAGAGGCACTCACAAAAGAAGATTACAAGATATTCCTGAGCCAAAAGGGCACATCACTCTAGGGTGGCTGGATGCTATCCCAGAAGAGAAAGTGTTTGCTTTGGACTTCTGAAAGCATAAACTAGCTCTCTCCAGGCAGAGAAGCCAGGAAGGGTGTCTATAGAGCGAGAATTGGATGAGCTGACAAGACAGAATGGTGGCACAAGGACAAGGGACGGCATTCTACGGCTGGAGCAATATGGTTGGGGAGCAGAGAAGTCACAGGGTGCGTGCAGTCTGATCCCTTTATCGGAGAACTCGGCCTCATAGAACTGGCCCGTGGCTCAGAAGGCAAGGCTGGAAAAGGGGGCCCTGGTGGCCATCAGCTGAGTGGCCTTCCTCCAAAGAACCGTGTTTCCCACCAGGCAAGAGCACGGTTCCCGTTCCTCTTGCTGTAACACAGCCTGCCTCATCAGCACCAGGCCCTAGGAAAGCACTGAGAGGTGAAAGCAACACATCCAGAGAGCGTCAGGTCATCAGGCAACCCTGTTACCCGGCGTAACTCATCAGGCAACCCTGTCACCCGCCGTAACTCACGGTCAGGTCTCTTGTCACAAGATTCTCACCTACGTGATAGAGAAAGCAAAGTTCACCAAATCCAACTTTAAAAAAAAAAAGTGCAGCATTCTACCAGAAAAAAAAAAAGTGTTTTGGACCCTGAAAACAGAAGCTGGGGGTGAGGGAAGAACAGGCCTGAGCCTGCTAGGGAACCCCGCAACAGGAAAAGGGAGAGTCTAGCAGAGACAGTGTGGCAATCCCCCTGTGATGTATTTAGCGGCACCGCCCAGCCTGCCACTCTGATTAAACATCACGATTGCAGCAGAAAAACTAGTAAACAGAACTCAAAACTGCAAAACACCCTCCCCTCCTGCTGGCTCCCAGGGTGCTCTCTCCAGCTTCTGGCCTAATCCACGTGCAGATGGAAATTCAGAGGAGGCAGGTGAAGAACACTTTCTGGAGGAAGTGGGTGACAGAATGAAGTGGCCCAGCCAGGGTGCAGAGGGGTCCTTGGCCATGGGGTATGCTACACGCCTGGCTGGTGAGATAGAGATGCCCTATGCTTAGTGAACTGGCTGTGGTCTCAATTTCTCCCACAATAGCCTGCCGGCTCTAGTTTCTCTACTACCCATCTGGGAACCTGAGAGTTCGCCATAGATTAGGTTCTAAAAAGACCCTGGAAGGCCAGGAGAAGATTCAAGATCTAGACTCTGGGTTTGAAGGCTGTGCAGAAGGAGCAGGGTCAGCTAAACTGCTCCCCTCTTTCCAGGAAGAACATGGCCCTCCTCGCACAGACGCCAGCAAGAAGGGAACAAGGAAGTAAGTGAGGCACCTTTGCCCCAGTGCCACGCTGACACGGGAGATACCGCCACTGGCCTGGCCTGAGAGCTGGAGTCCCCCATGTCCTACAGAGCCACAGCAACTGACTTCTTGCCTCTAACCTGATACAAGAAACTCAGCCCCTGTGGCTCAAGAGGAACTCTGATGTGCAGGGTCTCCCTCCGAGTATGACAGCAACTCTCTGAAACATAGAAATCAGGAGAGGAAGGCACAGAGAAGTCAAGGGTGTTGAAAAGGGTCACTCAGCCTCTAAGAGGCAGAGTTGAGACTCCAAACCCTGGAGGTCTCTTCATCTCCCTCAGGTTGCAGACCCATGGGACCAGCACATGGTGTATCCTGAGCCACTGCGGGGCTAGGACATCCCATTTCACTACCTTCATGCTGCTGGGCTTCACAGCAAAGGTGCGCATGAAGTGGAGACACTGACACAGAGGACAGGGGACGGGCGTGGGGGTTTTGCAGACTCTGGCCCCCCTTAAGATGCCAAAGATCATAGCAGTGGGGGCTCCAGGGAGCAACACACACGGAAGGAAGCCCTTGGGCATGCTTAACCCAAACCTTCAAAGAGGCCGAGACAAAATTTCACAGGCAGTCTGCTCATAAAAATTACCCTGCTCATAAAAATTACCCATATTGCCATGAGACCATTAAGGAGAGAAAACTGATTTAAAGGCAAGCCCGGTATGGTGGTGCACACCTGTAATCCCAGCATTCTGGAAACTGAAGCAGATGGATCGCCATGAATTTGAGAGCCGCCTAGCTACCTAGCAAGTTTCTAGAGAGAGGACTGTCAGTGAACCAGGAGGTAGACTGGTCCTAACTGACAGCAGAAGCTGCAGGCCAGCAGTCCTCCCAGATCACAGGCCCCAAGGAAGCACCTATTAGGCCCTGTGTGTTCTATCCTCAGAGTCCTGCTGAGACCCGATGCAGAATTCCATAAGCAAAATAGAACAACCAGAGTGGCAGCGTTTGGAAGGACTGTGACCTCACCCACTCCTGTCCCACCTACCCCAGCACTGGTGGGCTCTGCCTAGTAACCTAGAAACCACTCACAGGCCTATCTGTCTGCTTGGGAAATTGCTGCATGGCCCAGGTCCTATTCACAGACATGCCCCCCCACACACACACATACACACTTCTAGGAAGTGCTTCTAGCTGCTGTAATCTTCCCTCTGCCAAGAGAGTGCTGCACGACCCCCATTTGTCCTCAGAGTCCTCTTCAGCCTCTTCCGTAAAATGGTTTGAATGGCCGTGTTTGCTCTATCCTTCTGTCTGTCTTTGTTTCTCTGACCTTCATCTGCTAGCTACCTCCTCTTCAGAGAGCAACTGATGTCATTCAGTTCAGGTTTCCTAACTGTCCTGGTTACCCTTGGGCTACAGTCTGCTCTCCTGATATAAGACCCCTGTACCTAGAAAGCCATCAAAATAGCTGTCTGGCTCCTGTCACATCCAGGCCAGATGCCCTGAGAAGCTCTCACCAGATAAAATGAATAATTCCCAAGTATCTACTATGTCAGGTACTTGTCAGATTCTATTTAAATATTGTTAGAAATTATTAAGAACAGGCTCTCTGCTCATGGGCATGAAAAACTGCCTCTTATCCATCGCTGGGTCTCCAGCCCCTGAACGATGACTTTCTGACTGAGTAAAACAGTATTATTACAGCTAATGGTCACCGCACTCTGCTCCAGGTAATGTGCTGTAGACCTTGCATATGTGGGGCTCCTTAAGAGGAAGACTTATTGAAAACTAGTATCTCTCTCCCCCGCCACACACACACAAGCACACATGCGCACGTGCAATTGAGGCTCTCAGTGGTCAACACTTGAGTACAGAGGTGGGATTCAGACCCAGGTGGCAGCATGGCAGGTGCTCCATCCACCGCCAAAGTGCCTCTCCTAGCAGCGGCATCACGGCAAGGAGAAACTTCCAAAGCGCTTGCAGAGTTATGTGAGTGGGCAGGGAAGTGGGAGAAGAATGCCAGGTTATGCAACATCGAAGTAATAATGCAGAGAGGTCCCGGAAGAACCACCGGAATGCTATTTATAGGTTCTTGAGTTCAGAGTTCCCAGGAAAGCCATCAAGGAGTCACCAAGTCTTTTGCGGGCAGATCAGCAGCAGCAGCTAAACTCGTGTGCAGAGGTGGCTGTCCCTGAGGCATCCGGAACAAAACAGAGTGCTCCCTTCTGCCCTTGGAGAGAGCCTCGGTGTTGAACTTGAACAGCGTGTGGCAGGACGGGAGCCAGCCCAGCATGCCTACTTAGGAAGAAGAGTCACAGAGGACCCCCACCCCCACCAGAGCCTCTGAGACCCTTCAGGCGGCAAAGATCAACCAAGGGGACCGTAAATAACAATGAGATCATGAGAGGACAAGATGAAGTCCCTGCGGCCTTGGAAAGGCGCACAGCACCCAGCTGGTGGAGTGTTTCTGCGGAGCCTTTCTCTCTGTCAGTCATGACAGGAAGTTAGATTTATACCTACATTGCAAAGGGGGACGCTGGGCCCTGGAGACACTGAGAACTGCACAAGGTTGCTTAGGAGCTCAGTAGAGGAGCCTCGCCCTCCATAGCAAATCCCCTCTTCCCTTGCCACCTCTTCCCGCCCCTAAATATTTAAGGGACAATTCAGGACAGGCAAAGGCAGTATGTCTTTAAGGACAGCATTAACTCTGTGGAATTCTTTCATAACCATCAGACTGCATTGCAGGTGGCAGCTATCTTGTTCTGGTAAATACAGTGTTTAGAGAACCCCGCTAAGCTCTAGTCCGCGCCCCCCCCACTCCCGCTAAGCTCTAGTCCGAGCGCCACCCCCCTGCAAGCAAGCGCCCAAGACACCTTCTTCTCATCTGACCCTGTCAGAAGGAGAAAGTGGGCACAAGAATTCTGTGTGGACCTGGGCAAAGCACAATAGTCAAGAATTCAGAAATGTAGGAGAGAACGGACTGCTTCCCCCGGGTTTCGGGAACATGCAAGAGAGCTCACAGCCGCGCCGTCCGGAGCATAGGGCCTCCCCAGGAAGCCAGGGTGTCTACGGTCCACTCCACTCAAGAGGCCTGTGCTCGTGCCTCACTCCTGGCCTTCTCATTGTCCTGTCCTATAGGTTAAGGGCGGAGAGCTTCTAACCCCTGCATCACACCTCCATCCCTGAAACAGAGATCCTTGCCTCTCTTCTCTCCCCAAGCCCTGCCTGCGGTTAAGAGTCTTGCTGTAACACAAAGGTTGATTCTTAAATGCCAGAGCTGAGCAGTGGGCTGGCAGCAGGATAAAGGTGGGTCACCTGACACTTGCCTCCCGCCCCAGGCCTTGCCCTGTAGCTATTATACCTTGGAATGGGGGTGAGGTTCTCTACTCAAATTGCCAGCAGGTCAGCAGCTATGTGGTTTATTACAAGGCACGGTGGTTTCTAATGAAGCAGCTGGACTGAGGTTAGGTTATATAGAAAGTAGACTTCTGTGAGGGCACCAGCACTGGCACCCATGGACAGCTGCTCCTATAGCGAGAGCTGGTGCCTAGACTGTTTTGCGGGATAGACATCCTAAAAACAGGGTCGCAGGATAGGGACCACTCGGAAGCTAGCATGGCTGTTGCCACTGAAACCCTGAGTGCACCTTGAACTGCTGCATCTCAGCAGCCCCTCCCTGGCCTGGTGATGGAGAGCCCCTCCATAACCTTCTCGCCACCTTACCTGCCATTGTGAAGGCGCCCAAGAGGCAGAGTCTTGTTTCCAGCCTGATAAAGGCATCAAACTGCCTGCTTTGCAGCAGGTGGACAGCAGATGCCTGCTGGCAGTTGGACTGAGGGTTCAGGGATCAAAGTGGCTTAAGGCCACCTAGAGAGCCTCCTGAACACCTGAGCTAGCTGTGGCCAAGACTCGCTCTTCTTGCTAACTGTGAGCAGCCCCAGGTCTCCTGGCTCACTCACAAAGCAGTCACCACCCCTCCCTGGGGTGCCCCTGTCACTCTGGAGGGTCTGTTTACCCATCACCTGGCAACAGGATTCCCTCTGAGACGAAGGAAAGCCAGAGCTCTTCTCATGGGACCCCGCAGCTGCCACAGAGAAAAGCAAAGCCAGAGAAACAGCCTTTGGTGCTCCTCCTCGTCGTCGCTCTTTGTGCTGTCTCTGAATTTAAAAAATAGGCTCAACAAAAAAACTGGGTGGTGGTGACACACGCTATTAATCCCAGCATTCAGGAGGCAGAGGCAGGTGAATCTCTGTGAATGTGAGGCCAGCCTGATCTACAAAGCAAGTTCCAGGACAGCCAGGGCTACACAGAGAAATCCTGTCTTGAAAACTCCCCCCTCCTCAAAGTAAAGAAAACTGCCTGGTGTCTGGGGTCATTGTCTCTGACTGAGCCATTCAATATTTGGAGCTCAGCTAAGCCCAGGAACTTCTCCAGGGTTTAAAACACGGAGAGAGGGAGGAGCCACAGCTGAGCAAGGGTGAATGCGGTAGAAGATGGAAGAAGTGATGGTAACATTAGTAGAGGCCCTCCTGGACACCAAGGCCCTGCTATCTACATCTATCTGTATGAGTTTGGAGAGGCAGCTCCCATCACCATTCATAGAGGCTTTGGCAAACCCAGGAAGCAAGTCCAGGTCTCTAATGCCTTGCAACCATGGAAGGGCTGTGGAGATCCCGAGGGCGATCTCTGCAGGTTGATTGCAGGCTAAGCAGAAGCAACAAGAGCACGTTGCAGAAAGGTAGAGACTCAAAAGGGAGCACTACCTCTGAAAGACGCTCGACCACACAGGTCCTTAAAACTGCCAGGAAATGAAGATAGTAGTCCCCTGAGTCTAGAAGCCCAGCCTGGAGAGCTGGGTCTGCCCTTCCCTTGCTTTGAAGTCACAGAAGCCACTTTGTGGATGTGAACCCTGACTTTCAGTTCTGTGAAGTAAGGATGTCTCTGGGTTTCCCAAAGATTAATTATAATAGCGCCTTTGAAAGGAAGATGTTGCAAGCAAGAAAATGACATTCAGCTTTTGCGGGCAGGTTCTAGATTAATGCTAGTCTCTTGTCAGTGGGTGACTGGAAAACAAGGCAAGAAGATACTCTGAGCTAGCCAGGTAAAGACAAGTGTTTTTCAACCATCATTCATCTACCCATTCTACCTCCATCCTGTTCCCACCTGGGCACCGAGGATCTGGGCACTCTAAACCTCCAGTTGTACTCCAGCCAGCACAAGCTTTGTTCCAGATGAGACCTAAGTTGGGCATGGGCTTTATCGGACCAGCACCGAGTCAGAGCTCTGTACAGTCTGAATCAACAAATCAGGGGGCCGGGCCCAGACAGCAGCTCTGACAGAAGGGGAACCTTGGCGCCATCATTTGGGTTATACAGAGACTGCACTGTGGTAACATGACCAGTTCAAGAGGTTAAGTTCAAGCTGAGCATAACCAGAGGTATTTCTACAATGACAGAGCCATGATTGGTCTCTGGTTGCTTTTCAAAATTTCCTCTTCTCTGACTCTAGTACAATATTTTTCCTCTGTCTGGCTTCAGGGACAGTGACCCAGAACGATCTCTAGAGACCCTTTCTTTCAGTTCTCATCCTTGAGCACAACTGGACCTGCCATGGTGGAGTCTGGTGGGATCTCTGAGTTCCACGTGGTACCTGCATGTCTCAGCCCCAACCTTTCCCCAGGTTCAGGACTGATCCTGGGCTGGGAGGGGATAGGAGCACCCTTCAGTTTTTTCGGTTCTCCCCAGAATGTCTGTAACACTGACAGGCTGCAGTCACCACTCAGTCCTACAACACCTCCACCCCATCGACCACCGGCCCTGACACCCGTGAGCTGCAGAATCTCTTCCTAGAAGTCTGACAGCCTCACATGCCCAACCTCTCTCTGTCATAGATGCTTGTCCAGAGGCTTCAAGAAAAGGCAGAGAATGAGCCACTAAATGGGAGAACTAGAGGCTACAGCACCATGAGGACAAGAGCCAGGCTCTCCAAATCACAGGCAGGTGACAGCCTTTTAGTCTCTTAGAATCTTGAGCACACAGCGTTAGTTAGACCGCGCCTTTGATCCATGCTCACACTTCACTACTGACCCACACAGGGTTCGTTAGTAACGCCTTAGCTAGCCACTTGGTTAGAGAAGATAGTAAACCTCCATGCATCTACACAAAAACTGGGACTTAGCAGTGACTTCTATATAACCATAAGATCCTCCTTTGCCTCTCACATGCGCACGCATGCCCTGCTGCGGTAGGTGGGCAAGTCTCTTTGATTATTAAGTTAACAAAAATTGCCTGCTCTGCACCTCTTTACTATCCGAGGAACGGTGTTAAAGGCTCTCTGCCGAGGGAGGCACTGCCCACCCCGAGATCCCATGTCCGCCATTGCTTTGTTTCTTCCCGCAAAGGATTCCGAGCTACGTGAAACCTGTTGGGACTTTGCCCTTGTCGTCCAGTTGCCTATGTTCCATTTTTATTTGATATAACTTGTAGTCGCTTATTGTGACTTCCGTGTGGTGTTTTATTGTGTGACTGTATTTACAGGCAGATTCTTAAAGGCTGTCCTGAGACAAATCTTAAAACTGAGATAGACAGGCTCGTTAACTGACTCCTCCAGCGCTCCTTCAGCACTCTCTCGACCCCGTGCACTGAAGGAGAGTTTGGGTGCGTGACAAACAGGACAGTCACAGTCCTTTAAGATTACAACTTGCAACTTTGACTTCCCTCTCTCTTCCCTGTCTCTGTTTATAAATGAGTTCTGAACGTTTGGACGTCCACAACTAAGTAGGCTGCAGGTGGAAGCATTGCCCACCGTGAGGTTTCAGGCCACTTCAGCTCGTGGTGAACACCCAAGGCCGAGAATGGTGTGGACTGCGCATCTTCTTTGTTCCCTCTGTGTCTGGACTTCTAGCATAATCTCTTGCCCCTAATGGGTACAATCGATGCCTGCTGAATTAGTAGAAAACAAAGGGACCTCATCCTACCTACCTTAACTAATGCCGGCGTGTATACACAGGTAAAGGCCATGAAAGGGGATGAACTGAGGGGAGAGGCCCGCTGAATAGACGCTCTTGGTACCCTACTACCTCCTCTAGCCTTCCACATTCCAGCAGACACCCTGCCCTGCTTAACCGAAGCCCAAAGGCACCCAGCCCACTGGGAAAGCCAGTCTCGATCTTCTGAACGCATACAGAATCCTCCCTTTCCCTTGTACCCTTGCCTCCCCTCCAAACTTGCCAACTTCTATGTAGCTCCTCCATCACCTCACACTTGCTCCGGATTGCTGGCCCCTTTCCATCATTCCAGTCACAGTTCAGATGCATCCTCTCCAGGGAGACCCTCCCTGACTGTTCTGACCCTTACCTGTCTCCATCCAGACACTCCCTCTTCTCCATCCGCATTCCCTGAAAGTTGCCCCCAAACCTGTGAGGTTTTTTTCCTGGCTTATTTTTGGGGGTAGTCCATCCTCCCCAGGCTCTCCAAGGGATATAGCACTCAGTTATCTGGTTTGGGCACCTCTCCCAGTCTGCTAAGATGAACACTTAATGATCTTTGACTCCAGTTTCTTTTTGGATCAGGGCCTGGCACAGTATGGACACTCTTCACACATCTACTTACTTTAGCTAATTTAATGATAACCACTCTGGCTACCACATGCTCAGTTTCAGTACTTATTAATCTGGCTCTAGGTTAAATGAAAAGACTTTGCAATTTGTGTGTGCGCTGCTGTTGATGTTGTTATCTCCTGACTAAGTAGCTGTAGAGCCAGGTACCCTGGTCTGTTCCCATCTTCATCCTGAAAGTTGTCCCCTCCGTCCAGCCTGGTGATGACCAAGGAGAGACTGGGAATGAGCGAAGCCTAGAGATCAGTTCAGTCTTTTGTAGGCATAAGCCAAATGCTTAACACAGAAAAGAGACCAATACAATGTTTTTATTCTTCTTTTTTAAGATTTTCATTTTATTTTATGTGCATCGGAGTTTTGCCTGCATGTATGTCTGTGTGGAAGTGCCAGATCCCCTGGAACTGGAGTTTACAGACAGTTGTGAGCTGCCATGTGGGTGCTGGGAACTGAACTGGGGTCCTCTGGAAGAGCAGTCAGTGCTCTTAACCACAGAGCCATTTCTCCAGCCCCCGAGATCAATACAATTTTTATTTGTCAATTCTAAATAAAATTTTAAAGAAAAGTGAAACAGAAAGAGACAAAGACCGAGAAATGATGACTGTCCAAACAGAGAAGGCCTGCGGAAGCACAGAGGATGGACAGACAGGAAAAGCTGCCCAGGTGTGAACTGGCCCCTGGAAAGCTCCCTTTATTTCTTGCCCAAAGGCACCAATCAGTAGGAATCAGAGCCTGTGGTCTATTGTGCCAGCCGTCTGTAGTGACATCAAAGGGCAAAACCCCTCCAGCAGATTGCAGACCCAAATGTAGAAGGAACGGAAGGCAGGAAGGAGCTCCCCTCCCATCACTGGGGTTCCATGTTTAATCATGAGAGCAGGTATGTCCCCGTAACCAACCTAGGATTCCCACACATCCAAGGCTTAAAAAGAAGCCTTTCACTCTCAGTCTGGACCAGAAAAATCCCCAGTAGGAAATGCACAGGATTCTGCAATGTTCTCCCATCATCACTGGGTATCCATGTCCTCCATATGATATTAGCAAGCCAGACCCTAGGTAGAGGCTTAAAGCTCAGACAGAGCACAGGGACTCCTTATCCTCTACCAGACCTTAACAGAAAGACCAGGAAGATTCTGAGATGCTAGAAAGTATTCAGAGAATGGTGTAAGCATTGCAGCCGGAATGGAAAAGTATTCTGGCAGTTGGGAGCCAAGGAATACCATAAAGTCACTGTAAGCTTAGCGGCTTTCAACCCTGCTTCAGGGAAAGGTTTCCTCGGTGTCACAGTTCCGCCCAGGCTGAGGAGGGTTTCTAGTAAAGCTGTTACAGCTCTGCTCAGGTCCCCATGAGTGTAACAATTCTGTTCCACTAGGGGAAGAGTTACAATTCTGTTCTGCTCCAGCTTCAGCAAAAACTGTTACAGTTGGTCTTCACGCCACACAACAAACCCCACTCAGAAGACTAGGGAAGGAAGGAGGGTGGCTGCCTTGGGTAAGAAACAACAGCAAACTGAACAGGGTGAAGACCTTACATAGAATTTCTTGAGGGGCAGAACTTTCCAAGGTGGCTTGGGATTGGTGCATTTTGGTGGTTGGTCTGATTCTGGGGAGGGCTCAGGGATTGGTGGCATTTGGAGTTTAGGGACCTCAGGGATTGGTGGAATTCTATGCCCAGGGATTGGTGGGATTCTGCAGCCTGACTCTGTGGCAAGCTCAGGGATTGGTGTGAGTCCAAACCCTGATCATGGGGTCAAGTCAGGGTCAGGGTGCTTTTCCTTGGCCCTTATCACCCTTCAAATGGAAGCCTGGGCATCAGCCTCCCGTTGACCCTTCCCTGTAGGTAAAGGAGTAAACGTGCTTCGCATGTGAGCCTTTATGTAGGCTGCTCCCACGATTGATTCTCTACAACTGTGTGTACATTGGGTGCACACGGGAAGTGGGTGAGCAGTGCAGGAATGCCTGTGCATGTGTTTGTGCAAGTGTGTCACTACAGAACTAATGTCCTAGGATCCTGGTAGACTTTTGCTTGAGCTTGCCTATTTTATTACGTATATTCCACATGCAGCAAACCACTCAGGAAATACTCCTCTCATTGAGGGTCTAACATACGTATATACCATGTAGTCAACACCGACGCAAGTTCTAGAAGTTTCTCAATATTCCAGAGCATTCCATTGTGCTTCTTCCTATAAGCACCCCACTTCCCCAGTAGCAACCCCTGTTCTGACTCTAGCACCCCTAAACTTTATCTCCTAATTCCGTAACAATGTCATTAAACAATGCATACTTTGCTGTGTTTAGTTCTTTCTTCCACCAGTATGTCATGAATTTCATCCATGAATATCCATCCATTGCATATCTAGTACGAGGTTTGTATTGGTTACGCTCATGTTCTTGGGAGACAGTATTTGACAGAAGTAGCCTCAAGTAGGAAAGACTGATCTGGCTCACAGATTCAAAGGGCTTCGCCAGAAGTTACTTGGTTGCATGTACTTAGGCAAGAGGGGGTGAGGAATGAAAACTGACTCACTTTTTAGGCACAAGGAAAAGAGCACAGAAAAAACTTGGGGCTAAATACCATTTCTGCCTCCATGAGCTAACTCCTCCAACGAGGCTCCACTTGCAAACTTTCACCATTTCCCAGCAATGCTGTTATGCTATGAATCCATCAATCAGTTCATCCATCCATTACAGGAAGTACTCGCTGGTGGTGTATAAACTGCAGCGATGCTGTGCTCACATCCACTGATACTAAACACAGGCTGATCTATGATCGGATGGCTCAGCAGATCTACTGTGAGATGTGGTCATTTTAAAAAGGAATACTTACAGTTGGGAAGCAGGCACTGCTAGTCTGGGTCTCAGAGGTCCCCTCACTAACTTTGCCATTTTTCCTTCAATTACAGGACCGGGACAGTGGCCAGCCCCTGAACAACCATGGTAAGCTCAGGTCCCTCGGCTGAATCTCAGCTACCCAGCCACTGTAGTACTAGATGCTATGCATGACATCAATCCCCTGTCTGTCCATCATCCAGCAAAAAGTACTAAGTACTCATAAGTTCTGGGATTTGTTCTAGAAAAAGTCTAGTCTCTGAGGAAATATGACCAGCAGGCCTAAAAGGCCAAGAACAGCAACTCCCCCAATCTGTTCTTTGTGCCAGGCCCTGAGCTGCACAGAATTGGGCTGCAGCCACCCAACCTCATGTCCCCAGAAGCAGGTGTCCAAGGTTCAGTGTGGGGCACTGGTGTTTTACTGGTAGAAAGGAAGAAGCTGTGAACTCCCGCTTAAAGGAGACAAATGAATGAATAAATAGAACACTCCCAATTTTAAGGGCTTTGCCCCCTCCTATCATATTTTCTTCAATCATTGCCGCCTACTCCTGATGGCCTCTACACCAGCAAGACAAATGAACAGGGAACAAATTAATGGGAACAAATCCAGAAGACAATGGCTTAATACCTCTCACGTTAACATCTCATTTGCATCACAAGTTAATAATTGTCAGAAACAATAACTCAGCTAAGTAGAAGCAGGGCCTCCTTTTGTACTTTGGAGTTTAACGAAACAGTAGACCACAAGGTCCCCAGAGAGCTCCAGGCTTCCCGTGGCTCTTCCTGTGTGCGCCTTAGCCCATGAACAAACCCGAGTACTGTGAAACCAGGACACAGCTGAATGGGCTCCAAACACCTGGTGGGGAAGGAAACTGAAAGGAAAGCCCTGGGCCAGTGGTGGGGGCTGGCTGTATAAACCAGGCTAGCTAGACAGTCACCTAGCAACAGCCTGGGTGAGGGAGGGAAAGGGGAGGCGGGGAATCCGAGCTCCTGAGAGTCAGAAGTCAGGAATAACACCAGGAAGTCAACCTGCCGAGGTGACTAGGTGCTGGGGTTGGGGCTGGTGCTGAAACTGGCAGTGCCACCCATTTGGCTCAGAAAATGAGGCTAACCACACGGCTTAGAAGGTTCAGAGTAGCAAAGTCCAGAAGTGAGTGTGACAGGAGCCCCTATTGTCTGTCACTCAAGAGGAAAGGGACGGGGTAAAAGCCACCTTCCTGGAAACTTTGTCTTGAAGCAATGGGCAGGACAAACAAACAGAAGGGACAAGCACAGGCTGGGAGGCTATTTATGAACTTGAGTTAACTGTGAAACCCCATCCCTTCCTGAGGAGGGAGGCAGGTCTTCCCTGAGAACAGCCTAGACACAAGACAAGTGACTCCTTCCAAAAGATAGTGCACTATCCAAGAAAACAAATCAATCTCCTGTCCCCAGAAGCAGGTGTCCACGAAACAAATCAGGCAAGAATAATTGAACAAAATGCTATGCTTTCGTGGCCACAGGAACAGAATAATTCTGGAGAGTTAGTGTGGAAACTTTAAAAACAGGACTACTGCCTGGTGGCGGTGGCGCACGCCTGTCATCCCAGCACCCGGGAGGCAGAGGCAAGCGGATCTTAGTGAGTTTGAGGCCAGCCTGGTCTACAGAGTGAGTTCCAGGACAGCCAGGGATGCACAGAGAAACCCTGCCTTGAAAAACTAAAAGAGAAAAAAAAAAGGACTACCTATAGCGTTATTGATGACCTGCTTTGTGCCAGGCCCCTAAAAATTTACAGGCAATATCATATCATCTTCACATCCCCATTGCTGGGCCACTGTGCTCTTAAAACTTCCCATTAGGGAAGCACAAAGTTTGAATTTTCTGTTTTCTTTTCTTTCTTTCTTTTTTTGTTGTTGTTTGTTTGTTTGTTTTGTTTTGTTTTTCGAGACAAGGTTTCTCTGTAGTTTTAGAGCCTGTCCTGGAACTAGCTCTTTTAGATCAGGCTGGCCTCGAACTCACAGAGATCCACTAGTCTCTGTTTCCCGAGTACTGGAATTACAGGCATGCACCACCACTGGCCAGTTTAAGTTTGAGCTTTCTTATTGACAATCATTGATATGTCAGCTTCCGAGGAGCAGAAGAAAGGGGGTGGTGCCTGGCACAGGCCTCTATCGTCTGAGGTAGAATAAAACAAGAGCTAAACAGACAGGGGTGTGCTGAAGAGAACAGAGTCAAGAATGGATCGTTTCCATTTCATGGACACTCACAGGGCTTCTGCCGTGCATCAGGCTCTGGGCACTGGAGATGCAGCAATGCACAAGATGGTCTTCATGGTGGCTTCGTTTCCATTTCAGGGAGGGGTGGGAGGAGAGAGAAAACACACAAAACATTTGAAAGTAGGTCAGAGATAAGTGCTTTGGGGGGGGGGAGACAAGCAAGGAGGGGGGATGGGAAGCGTGGGATGGTCGCATCTTGAACAGGAAGTTCTAGAATGGGCTCACAGGAAGGAGATGGAGAAGAGGGGTTTGAAAGAGACTGGGAGTAGCCCTGAGGAGGCGAGAGCAAGACAGCCTGCCTACAGCTTTCTAGGTTTCCGGAGCTGCTGTGGTTCTTACCCAGCTCCCCTCGGGAGCAAGTTCCCCAAAACACCTCCTAAGTTCATTGCCTGAAGGAAAGGGACCTGAAAAGACCCAGCACCTATCTGTGGTACCGACAGAGAGCTTTTCCCTGCCTTGTCATGCTTCATCCCCTTGGATTGCCGTGTGTATTTGCTCTCTGTGCTCCTGGGACCATCATACCTGGTACAGACAGCTTCGTGGAGACGGGGCTCATTTTGAAACAGTTCCAAAATGTTTCAGTGCACACTGGTGGGAAAGGGTACGGCAGCCATTCGCAGGATGTTGCAGAAAATGGGGTGCATGAAAGGAAATAAAAAGTAGGAGAAGAAAATAGATTCCCAAAGATACAGCCTTGGGGAATCTACTTCCTCCAGCTAAGCCTTATCTTCCCAAGTTCCTAGAAGTTTCCAAAATAGTCCACCACTTGGGAACCAAACATCGAGAACTATAAGCCTGTTGCAGTGTTTCAGATTCAGATATGACACTGTCTGAAGTGGATGTGTAGTTGTTTGTTTTACAAATTTTAGGCAATGGTAGCCTCCTGTGTGAACTCCCTGATCCCAAACTCATTCCAACCCTCTTCTCCCAGACAAGCGAATGCTCTCCCCGAATGACAGCCCAATCACATAGTCTCTCTTGTTCAAAACTTTCAATGGCTCCTCACTGCCTTCAGGACAAATGCCAAACCCAAGCATGTTTTTCAAATCTCCACAGAATGACTTTGTTGTCCTGCCTCCCAACAGGCCTTGCTCCCCCTACCCCAGTCCCCAGCCTTCCCCAGCCTTCCCCAGCCTTCCCCAGCCTTCCCCAGGTGGTGCCTCTAATCCAGCACACACCTTCTTCCACCCGGCGGCGGGCTGCCATTTGTGTCCTGTTTGCCTCCTCTCCAGACTCTAATCTCCTTAAACACAAGGACCACATTGGGGCCTCGCTGTGTGTTGGACTAGCTTGGAGAGGGGAGCATATGATACATACACTCACAAGGAATTATCAGGTCATCCTTGTCTACATGTAAAGCGTGAGGCTAGCCTGAGCTACATGGTCTTAGTCACCTGCTTAAAAAAATTATCAGAGAAGCAACTGGACAAGAGAAGTAAGCGCCAGTGTTCTACAGCACTGGGGGAAGTGGGAATGACCGCGGTTGATGACATTTGATGTTCTAAAAGAACCAGCGAGAGAATTCTGGACGTTCTCAACACACACATACACACATAAAAAGTCTTACATGATAAACATAATAATTACCCTGATCTTATTATGTATTACATACTTGTGTTGAAATGTTATACCCCATACTTACAAATACGTGTCAATTAAAAATGCATTCAAGAATGGGGAAGGATAAATGATAATATAACATATATATCGTGGCAGGAGCTCAAGTACATGGCTAGTGATCTTGGGCCCTTCCCAGGGCAGGGACAGGTCAGACAAGGCAAGAGTGACATCCTCTTGCACAAGCTAGGGCAAGACAAGAGGAGGTGGCACAGGCTGGCAGCTCAGCTGAGAAGCGGTTACAAAAGATGGGTTAATCTGGGCGAGGAAGGGGAGGTGGGTGAATACATGTTCATAAATCTCAGCCTTGCCTACAGGGATAATCCCCACCAGCCTAAACCATCACCAGGGCATCCTGGTACAGGCCCTGGGGCAGAAAAAAGACTATGGGCCTTGGCAGGGATGGGCTCCGAGGCCTGACTCACTCTCCTCCCCTCTCATTGTCCTTGCAGATATCGCTGGCTTTCGCAAACCCCGCAGGTCCCTGGAGACCTTCAAAAAGGTGGGGATCCCCATCATCGCAGTGCTGCTCAGCCTGATGGCCATCGTGATCGTAGCCTTCCTCAGTGAGTGACAGCCCCCACTCTCACCCTCACCCCCTCAGTAAGCCACAGCCCTCACCCATCCTCCCACCCCCACAGTGATAGGCAGGTGATCTGGGCAATGCTTGGGAGGAGGGAATGAATCCTCATGCCTTGGAGGGAGGCTTCTAAGTGAAAGGGGAAGGTGAGCGCATCCCCCGGCTCTCCCAGATGGCTTCTTTTCCAGATGGTTGCTATCCACGTGGCACCCATCGCAAACCCACTCAGGCAGTTGCAGAGGTGCTCACCCCCAGCCGCCTCCTTCTGATCTTCTGCAAACTGACAGCTGGTGGAGGGGCAGGGTGGGGTGGGGCTGAAAGGGTATCTGCGCAACTCTACACTGTCTGCCTATAAAGAGGAGAGGGACAGGCGGTACCAGGGAAGAGGGCCAGGCAGATGGAACCCTCTGCCCACCTCAGCGCAGTCTTCACTACGGCTAGCGCATTAGCTCTGATGCGATCTGGGGCAGCCCACTCTGTGACAATGATTCCCACGGTTCCCACAGGGACTGACCCCAGCTTTCACGGCAGGGCATTTCAGAATATAGGAGACAAGGTTAGGAATCAGGGGTGGGGATCTCGGTTCTGTCTTTTGAGCCTGTGTGTTCATGAAGTCCGCTGAGTCCCCTCTATGATGAAATGCCTTTGAGCATCATGAGCAGTAATAAGCTTCCTTGTGTGAAGAACCTGGATTAAAAGCCGAAAGTGTGTAACAGGCAGAGCTGGGAGCCAGGGGAGGCAGTGCCTGGACAACCCGGCCATGGCAGTCTTTGGGGAGCCTTACTTGGGGCTGTGAGGCCATCTGCGCTAGCAGCAGACACAGGGCTGGGACGCTAGCAGCAGACACAATGCGGCTGGCGTCGGATGACACACAGAGACCCTCTACTTTAATTAACCCTTTATTCCGCACTTGGGCACTGAGGCTCAGAGTCCAAAGAGGCTGGCACAGGCAGGACCCAAGTTTTCCAGCTGAGCAGGTCCTCATCAGAGTAACAATGGGTATCCCCAACCCAGACACCACCTCGATCCTTGAGAGCCTGGGGTGTTTGTGAGATGTATAAACCCCCAAATCATTTCTTCTCAACATTGTTCCAACCTGATATGGCCATGTTAGTCAGCTTTCCGTGATTGTAATAGAACACCTGAAACCAACTCCCAAAGGTTGCCCTCTGACCTCCAGTCAGGCACACATAACACAACCACACACAATATATAATTTATTTTTCAAATTGGCTGCCTGTCTCCAGCCAGCCTGACTTTCAGAAAAGGCAGCCTCTCTCTGCCTGCTTGACCGACTCTGCCCCTGCTTCGTGTGCCTTCCAGTCAAGGTGGTTCTGGATAAATACTACTTCATCTGCGGAAGTCCCCTGACCTTCCTTCCGAGGGGGCAGGTGTGCGACGGTCGCCTTGACTGTGCCTCGGGGGAGGATGAGGAGCACTGTGTCAGAGACTTCCCGGACAAGCCTGGAGTGGCAGGTGAGCCCCGAGACTGAAGGGCAGGAACGGTGGGAGAACTGTGCTCAGTTGTAGCCTCTGCCCACAGCCTTGTCAGTTTCCAGCCCTGCTGGAAAAGGTCCCAGGAGCGGGATCATGGCACGTCTACCTGTAGATCCCAACACTGAGATAGGACACACATTCAAAAAGGGTTAATTCATGGCAGTGAGGGGACAGGAAAGTATGGCCAATGCTATGCTGGCTGCACCTACTTGGTTTGGACAAGAGGAATAGAGTGCACGGCCTTGTAGTGGCATATTATTTGTGTTTTAGTAAGTAAATCTTGCCTGAAGACCAGAGGCAAAGCTGAAGCCACTAGAGGTCAGGTAATGGTGATACACAGTTTTAATCCCAGGATTTGGGAGACAGAGACAACTGGATCTCTGTGAGTTCAAGGCCACCCTGGGCTACACAAGATCAACACAGAAACAAATCCAGGTGGTGGTGGTTCATGTCTTTAATCCCAGTCCTAGGGAGTCACACGCTCTTAATCCCAGCACTAGAGGGAATATAAAATGGGAGGAGAGACAGGTTTAGTCTGCTGAGTCTGTGGTTGCCCAGCCTTGGTAGAGATAAGCCTTCTCTAGTGGCTTGGCAGCTTTGCTTTTCTGGTTTTCAGGATGAACCCCAATATCTCTGGTTTTTATTATTCATGCTACAGTTCCTCTTTGGAACCTCAGTGAGACTGGAATCGTGACCGTCAGTCATGTCATTTAACCAGCTAGTCACCCTTGCACTCACAGTGTTTGCTGAACATTCTAGGGAACAAGATAGAGGACGATCCCTGGAGAAACAAACGTTCCAAGCATAAAAATCCAGATCGGCTAGCTTGAACTGGCCCCCTAACACTTAGCCCAAAAGATAGGTGATGAGACCCTTTGAGGGGCAGGGCTGAGTGACTTCCTGTATATTGACTGGTATTTAGTAAAGTCAAATGCCCATGGGCTCCTGCCTTGCTAACAACAATATAAATTTTCACTTAAACTCTCTCTCTCTCTCTGACCTTCCATGGAAAAGCTACCAGGTCCCTGACTGAGATGTTTCCCCAGACTGGGCAAGCTGTGTGGCCCATGGTCAAGCAATTCTGAGCAAAAAGAAATCCTGTCAATCATTGTCCCTGAGCAGCTGGCCAGGCTTCCCCTTGGCTGCCATCCAAATTAGGCTCCAGTCAACTGGAACAACTTTCCCTTGATGTTGAACATCTCCTCAGTTCTGGGCTGGGAGCAGCAGCAATGGAGGGGGGCTGGGCTAGAAAGGCTCCCCCCTCCAGCTGACCGGGGCTCCTTCCCTCCCAGTCCGCCTCTCCAAGGACCGATCAACGCTGCAGGTGCTGGATGTAACCACAGGGACCTGGGCCTCTGCCTGTTTTGACAACTTCACAGAAGCACTGGCCAAGACAGCCTGCAGACAGATGGGCTATGACAGGTACCCAACCAAGGTTATAGGAGGCTATCACCTCAACCCAGCAGCCTCTGCTCCCTTCTTGCCTGCCTTCTGTCTGTCCTTCCTTCCTCCCTCCTTCCCCTACTCCCTTCCTTCCTTTTCCCTAAAAATACAGGCATGGGATTCATATAAAACTATGTGTGAGTCCCAGCACTTAGAAGTTGCTAAATTAATCCCCCCTCAGTTTCCTTCAGAGTTAGCCAGAGGAAGCGACACCAGTCTCACTAGAGGGGGACGGAGCCCTTTTCTCCAGTTATCTCTCCTTTGTCCTTTTGTAAGAAATCCCCACCACAGCACAATGTCTAATTTGCATATGCAAATTAACTCTTGGTTAAAATTTAGCAGAAAGGAAGCCTGGGGGTGTAGCTTGGTGGTAGAGAACTTGCCTCACACATGCAGAGCCCTGGGTTCCATTCCCAGCACTGGAAAACAAAAATAGCAAAGACTAGCCTGATTCCGTTGGGGGCCCACAGCAGCAGCCGCAGCAGCTCTCAGCAAACTGTAGAAGCAAGCCCAAATCTGGAGTGGATGGAAGGTACATGGAGGGTAATTAGCATTACATGTATTTATATTCATTTGATCTTGGCAGAAAGCTCAGAGCACAGTTATTATTAAATCTGTGTTACAAGGAGGTTCTGGGTTTTTTTTGTTTTTTGTTTTTTGTTTTTTTTTTTTAACAAGGAGGTTCTGAAAGAGTAAGTGGCTTGCTTAGGTAGAAGCTGGGAGGTGGAGGACCAGAATCTATCCCTGGCAGCCCCCCGATTCCTGGACACAAGTTCTCAGTCTCTGTGCATTGGGAATTCTCTCTACATGCAAGGCTTCATCAGTGAAGAAAGAAGTGAGAACTGATCCCTCCTAGAGCCAGGTGTTCTGCTGCAAACAAGGATTACACTCCCCCTGGCAAGCTGAACTTCCTTGGGACTCTAAGAAACTGAGCCCAGGGAGGGACAAGACCAAAATGATGACCAGTAGACAGACATAGCCAGTTGATCACAGAGCTCTCTACATCGATCCCTAAAGCAGCCTCAAGGTTTTGTCCAAGAGATACTTAAGACAGCCAGTATGAACTCATCTGGCCTCTGCCCCTCTGTTCCCTGGTTATAATTTCTGCTCTCTCCCCTCCAGGAGGGGTCTCCCAACATCCCCCAGAAAGGGACACTGTCACCTTCATTTCAAAGGACAGCAGGAGGCATGCCCAGCACCTGCTGTCCCCTTCCACCCCTGCAACTGGCCCTTCCTCCACTGCAGTCCAGTCGACCGCAGTGTCAGCTGGACCAAATGCTGTCTCAGTTATGAAACCTGGAGGATTTCCTGTGGTTCTTAAGGTGGTAGCCTCCCAGAATGTCTGCCTTTCTGGAGGGCACTGAGGCACTGAGTTCATTAAATTACTCACCAGGCCGGACTTGGTGAGCAAATACTCGCTCTCCTGGGTGTGCTTGCCACCAGCACCCTTTGTCCTGGGATGGAGCACTCTGCTCAGGTCTCTTCTTTATTTTCTTTCCTCTGCCTGGATTAGAAGGAAACCTTTCTGATCTGGGAACACAAAAACATAGGAAGTCCAATGTAGGAGGAACCCTGGACTGGTGTTTCATTTTATAGAGGAGAAAATCAGGACTCAGAGAGAGCCACAAGACAAAAGTGACCTACCCAAGGTCACACACCAAGCTGGTGCCACAGCCAGCATAAAAGAACTTAGGTCTTGAGGATAGCAGCCTCTGATCATCCCAGATCTAGAGCCTGGTTCACGGGGGAAGGTGCTTGCATTCCTACCTGAGTGTGGGTCAGCAAGTCAGATGATCCCAGATCTCTATGCAAAGCTTGTACTAGGAGGAAAGATTTGGAAGAGGCAGGTTTGGTGAAGAAAGGGCCAGAGAGCAGAGTAATTAGGGAAGGCTTCCTGAAGGAGGAAGATTTAAATCCAGGGCTTGAAAGAAGACAAACATGGATTAGCAGAAGGGAAGGAAGAGGGCAGTCCAAACTTCGGGAAGTTCCACCTAGACTCCTGTGAGAAAATGGATCTTCTCCTGTCTTGGAAATACTATTGAAGATAAATCAGGTCTCCTGGAAGGAAAACCAGATATCCACATTCCAGTTCACTCTGTGCTAAGACAACAATGTATCTGGGACCCTTTGCTTCTTTGTTCCCGCTGGGGTGAACTTAAAGAGATGCTGGAGCATCTGAGGCAGGGGGAGAGCCGGGTGTGAGGAAAGTGGGCGCTTAGCCTTTCTGCAGAGCTCTGGGCTCTGGACCAAGAAAGCAAGACCAGGGCAGCTAGCCTTGGGCTGAGATCACAGGAACGTTACTGTGATCCAGCAAAGCCAGCCCTGCCCACTAACCCAGCCCACCAGTGTTGTCCTCCTCTCTCTCTCTCTCCCCAGGGCATGGGGGCTCTCCCTACCATCCAGTTCTAGCCTCGGTCCTAGCTCACAGTTTTCTCCCTTCACAGTCAACCCACTTTCCGAGCAGT
Organism: Chionomys nivalis; assembly: GCF_950005125.1. NCBI lineage: Eukaryota > Metazoa > Chordata > Mammalia > Rodentia > Cricetidae > Chionomys > Chionomys nivalis. The sequence continues at coordinate 44,013,559 of NC_080089.1, read as the reverse complement.
GGAGATCAGCACAGACCGGAATCTCACAGTAGCTCAAGTCACAGGAAACAGCCAGGAACTTCAGGTGAAGAATTTAACAGGGTAAGTGAGAGACCCCTCCTAACCTACAGAGGCTAACTACCACCAGAAAGCCGCGCATGGCTGCAGCAAGGGGAACATGAGCCAGACACAAGGAAGAATTAGCCAAGCAGCTCATTAAACATCCAGGGTCATGGAATCCCATTTTGGGGTTCACAGGGTATTATCTGTTGACTCTTTTTGTTTTTTAATACAATGTGCGCTGTCTTGTTCAAAGGCAGAGGGATGAACAATGACCTTCTATCTGTCTAAACAGTCAAGATTGTTCCTTCCACAGTTACTTCACGTTCCCTGATGAGTTGCCTGATAGGCAAAAGCACAAAAAGTGTGTTGTCCTTTCCCATAATTCCCTCAGGCCAAAGCAGCACCTCTGATGCTCGAAAGGTGGCTCTTCCACCCTCTCCTCACCTCCTTAGAGCACAGCCGAATCCAGACAAACCCTGCTGCAAGGCAGCAGAGGTCAAGAGCAGCTGTCTTCTAGTATTCAGGATACGGGACAGATGCTTACCACAGCCCATCTGGAGAGGGATAGGACTGGTAGCGAATATCTGTGTGATTCCTTCAAAATCCTGTTCTGTTTGAAAGGGCTGCAGGGTGACCAGTTGCAGCAGGCTTTCTTTTAGGCCACCAACTGGTTCCCAAATCATGACATGGAGACTTTTTATAGTTAGGAATGCTTGGCCTTATCTTATGCTTGTTCACTATCTCTTAGAATTTAACCTGTTTCTCTTCTTCTACCTTTTGCCTCAGGGTTTTTTACCTTTAGCTTTCTTTCTTTATATCTTACTTTCACTGCTTCTCACATCTGACTGGCGACTGCCTAACTTCTGGCCCCAAGCGTGTGTGTGTGTCTGTCTGTCTGTCTGTCTGTCTATCTGTCTCTATCTATCTATCTAATCTATCTATCTATCTATCTATCTATCTATCTATCTATCTATCTATCTATATCTCTCTCCCCCCTCTCCTTTCCTCCCCCTCCCTCCAGATTTCTCTTACTTATTCTCTCTGCTCACCAGTCAGCCCCACCTATCCTTCTCCTGCCTAACTATTGGCTGTTTAGTTTTTTATTAGACCAATCAGGTGCCTTAAGCAGACAAGGTGAAACATAATTAAACAAATGCAACATAAACAAATGTAACACATCTTTGCATGGCTAACAAAGACAGCAGAAACAGGGCTGGAGAGATGGCTCAGTGGTTAAGAGCATTGCCTGCTCTTCCAAAGGTCCTGAGTTCAATTCCCAGCAATCACGTGGTGGCTCACAACATCTGTAATGAGGTCTGGTGCCCTCTTCTGGCCTGCAGAATACACACAGACAGAATATTGTATACATAATAAATAAATAAATAATTTAAAAAAAAGACAGCAGAAACAAATGTAACACACCTTCACATAGTTAAAGTAATATACCACAGCATAGACAAATGTAACACGTCCTTGCCTAGTTAAATGCTCCACAACAGCCTGTACTGCTTTGCCCTGCCAGGACTCCATACATGGTAGGGTGCATGCACAGCAATGGAGATGTTGTGTCAAACTGAACCCCACTGAGTATTAATGCAATTCTACACGGGCCCATGATGGAGGTCCCGGGGTTCTCCAGGGCTAGGGGACTGGGTTAAATCAGCAGTGTCACAAGGGCTGAGTTCCAGCCTGTGTCTCTTTCAGGCCCTGCCGCTCCCTGGTTTCCCTGAGCTGCCTGGGTGAGTACACCCCATCTCTGAGGCTGTGGGACCTCGACCAGCAGTGGGCAGGAAGAAGGGCCTTCATCTTCTTTGCTCTCCTCGTCACTAGGTCCCACTATTTGGGCTTACAGATCAGCGTTCCTTCGAGTGGTTAACGCTAAGACCTCCCTTCCACACTCTGCTCACAGCCCAGGACCTGAGTGTACTAGACTTTTATTTCTGTAATGAAGTACTTGAGGCAGGATAACGTTGTCAAGAAGAGTTTTGCTTAGCTTACAGTTTTAGAACCTGGAGATCTAAGACCAGAAAGCCAACTTGGTTTGTCCTCGAGTGGGACCCTAATGCTGGTTGGGGCTCACCAAAGAATGTGGCTGCTGCAAGGAACCAGACAGCAATTCAGGGGTGGACTCTGTCTTGTCCTAAATCCTCACTGGTGCTTAGGAGCACAGATAAATGTTTATGCACCTCAGAGGGTGGCTACTCTGATGACATAAGGGCCACTAGGCCCTGCCTCTTAAAGGACCTACCACCTAATAACCACCACACTCAGGGCTAAGCTGCCACCTTTCAGGAGACACACTCAAACTACAGCCCAAGTGTTCCAGGGACTTCCAAGTAGGTCGCGAGCTGGACAGAGCTTTATATAAAGACCATGGAAAGCAGTCCAGAGGCGTCTAGATCCCTCCACACCTTGCCAACCAAGAAGCTCTGAGTGAATGAGCAAGGGGGCAAAGATGAAAGCAGGGTTGGACCAAATGGCATTTGGCAGGTACAAGGCCAGGCAGAAGAGAACCGGTACAAAGGCTGTCCCCTTGGAAAGATCATCACTGCAGGGGGTGTCTGCAAGACCAGAGAGGCATGGGACAAGGCAAGGAGATGGCACTGGAGATTCTTTAATTTTTTTAAATTATGGGATGGGTATGAGCATGTGCATACAGCACCTGTGGAAACCAGTAGAGGGCATCAGAGCCCCTGGAGCTGGAGTCACAAGCAGTTGTGAGCTGTCTGTTTGAGTGCTGGGAACCAAGCTCAGGTCTCTGGAGGAGGAGGAGGCACCCTTAGCCACTGAGCCATCTCTCCAGCCCTGACCCTGAAGATTTTAACTCAAGTTCAAAGGTATGTCAGAAGAAGACAGGATTGCCAATGGGCAATCTCCCTTAACAGAAGGAAGAAACCCAGTTTTTAGAACTTTTGTCTAATTTCCTGATAACAAAGTAACTTGTAACTGGCTATTTGTTTACTCAGTGGGGAGCGTCTGGTGACTGTTCTGTTTAGTCAGGGCTTTTAGAATTCATGATTCTGCATCTTTGTTTGTTCTGAAGATGATAAATTGCAAGCATAATGAACATACCCATATTCAAAAATCTAAATTCCTAAACCACACCAAGTAGGGGGGATGGTCAGGCAAACCTGTGACGTCACGTCCATTATCCTCCAGTGAATGGTCCACCCACCAATGGCATAGGTGGGTTCTCCCCATCCAGTACCAATCCTGAGGGCCCTGCTCCAGGGCTTTGCAGGGGAGACTCCCCAGAAGCCTGACTTCTCCCTCCTCCCTTTTCCTCGGCCGGGTCCAGAATGTGGAAAGAGCCTGAAGGCTCCTCGGATAGTGGGTGGAGTGGAGGCCTCTGTGGATTCTTGGCCGTGGCAGGTCAGCATCCAGTACGACAAGCAGCATGTCTGTGGTGGAAGCATCTTGGATCCCCACTGGATCCTAACAGCAGCTCACTGCTTCAGGTAAGACTCCCAGCTACGGGGAGGCCAGGAGGGACAGAGGCCATGGCCACCAGGATCCCCTGGAAACCATTGCTGGGGTGCAGCAATGAGATAATGAGACACTGACCGTGATGTTCTTGTTAGGTACTGGGGATCTGAGCAGAGAGGTCTCCAAGGTTGACCTCTGATGGGTGAAAAGCCTCAGGTACCCAGGGTCCTCGCACCACTGTGTACCGGTTCCACTCCTGCTCCAGAGGTTCTCCCCACACATCTGTGCTTCCAAGACCTTGACTCTTCCTTGCCAGTCTTCCAAGACATGGCCCCCAGGGTCTGGAGTCACTCCCTATGTCCAGAAACTGAACCAGCTATAGATTATCATTTGGTCCAGCAGAGAGGGAGCCGGCCAGGCCTCGGGAAAGGGTTACACTCAGGCCCCTCTTCACTTCCGTTCATCCATTTCCCTCAGCATCCAGTGAGTACCAAGAACCACCCCCTTCAGATCCTGAGCATCACATAGACCCATTGTCCCCTTTGAGGTACCTCAATCTAGCTCAGGGGATTTTTACCTTTTTGAGACTGACAAGAGCTCTAAATCTGCTCCTGGGGAAAGTTCCCTGTGCATAAGCAGGACCTGGCAAGGAGAAGAATGAACGCAAGCCCACAACTCAACAGACCGCAATGCAAGCAGCATAGACAAGACCAAGCGTGCAGGAGAACCCAGCAGGACTCCAAGGCCCTGCAATGGGGCAGCCTCTTCCCAAGCCCTCCAGGTGGAAGTTTCCTGGGCCCTTTTAATAAGAAACAGAATCGTATTTTCTTTTATAATCTGGCTTCAGGAAGATGGCTTCTCAGGCAGCCAACTCCACCACTTCCGTCCCAGACACATGCTCTCCCAGCAGACTTGGAGACCTAGCCTCAGGTAAAGCCTCAGTGTGATTGGCTCCCCCCTGATCTAACAGTCTTCACCCCTAGGAAGTATCTTGATGTGTCCAACTGGAAGGTGAGAGTCGGCTCAAGCAAACTGGACCACATTTCCTCCTTGTCTGTGGCCAAGATCTTCGTCACCAAGGAGAATGCCCTGAACTCCAGAGAGAAGGACATTGCCCTTGTCAAACTGCGGGTGCCACTCACATTCACAGGTGAGAGGTGGTCCCTGGGAACAGAGCCCCTCAGATTGTCCTCACCCCACCCTGCTAAGCAAGCAGCCTTAGATACGTCATGTTCTTTCTAAGACCTCAGCTTACCCACGAGTGTCCAGCTAATATATCATCTCAACATTTCTGGTGCCAGGGGACCTGCCCTGACTGCCAACTAACGTTCACACCTGGCCCTTGCAGAGATGCTTCAAGTCTGTTTGTTCCCTTTGGAAGATCCAAGTCACCTGATCTTGGAGTTATTAGGGCCTTTTTAAAAGAATTGTCTAGTCCGTTCCTTACCCCTGACCAGTGCTCAAGACCTGGCACAGTAACCCTGACAAAGGTCACTGTGACTCTGCTTGCGTTCCTCCAGGAACAAGGAACCTAGTGTTTCCTGGGTTTTTCTTGGTGTGTGTTTATGTGTGTGCTTGTGTGCTGTGTCAGAAGACAGAAAGGATGGGGGCGGGGCAGGGGACAGACCAGTGTTGTCTGTGGTTCCAGACTACAGGAAGGAGCTTGGGTAGGCCAGTTTAAGCATGCTTGAAACTGGAGAATGAGAATAGTTGTCTAGACTGCAGAGATTGGTCTCTAGAGGTTTAATATCTAGCCCTGGGGTGGTTTAGGACAGAGAAAAATATTGACTTGATTCATAAGAGTCAGGTGATGGTGAATGAAGTCAAGGGTGTGAACTCTAGATTTAGATACCGAGGGCCTCACTGACAAGTAGCTTGTTCTCTCTAGGAATTAGCTAATCTAGTCACACTTAGACCAGCAAAATCCCCAACTTGTAAAAGCACAAAATATAGAAAACAAAACAAAAAATTAGTCCTAATATAGAGTCTTTCTTTCTATTCCTGGCAGGCACCGTCAGGCCCATCTGCCTGCCCTTCTTTGATGAAGAGCTCATCCCAGGCACACCACTCTGGGTCATTGGATGGGGCTTTACAGAGCAAAGTGGTGGTGAGTGTTGGGCTCAAGACCTCAGATCCCCTGCATGAGGGTATTTTATTAGCCTCCCCCACCCCCACCCCCATCAGTAATAAGAAAGAGGAACATCCTTCAGAAAAGCCCATCTTAGCTGACCAAGTTGCCAGAATTCTAGGCATCAAAGAGTATTGGTGGTCCAGAAAATTAACGGGGGCTGGGAGTAGAGACAAGAATGAAGAAATATGTTTCCAACCTCCCAGGGAAGATGTCCGATGTGCTGCTGCAGGCATCCGTCCAGGTCATTGACAGCGCACGGTGCAATGCCGAGGATGCCTACCAGGGGGACGTCACCGCTGAGATGCTGTGTGCAGGTACCCTACAAGGCGGCGTGGACTCCTGCCAGGTGGGTCCTCCAAAGACCATGGGAGTCCTGTGAGTAGGGATGTGGGTCCTGGAAACATATGAAAACCTGCAAACTGGATGCCCACATGAAGCCTTACGAATTGTAGCACTCTGTTTGTGGCTAAGGAAGGTCTGGTAAAGATAGAAGAATGGATGGGTGGGTAGATGAAGAGGCGGAGCTTCATGAGTAGAAAATTTAAAAGTTTATTGTAAAGATGGCATTGCCACCTTCTCCACCCACCCTCTTTTCCCATCATCTGTGATCCCTTTGAGGACTGCCCCCAAGTCCGTTTTCTCTGTGACTACCCCTATATTGTTATACTTTACGAGAAAGACCATCTCATGCTTAGGTGAGCTATGGTACGTGCCCCCTCTTCCCATCTCCATGACCACCAGGACTTTTGAGCAATTCCTGTGTACTTTCTTACCATCCCATACCTCCAGAGAATCTTTGGAGCCCTTTTTATTCAAATTTCTCAGCCTACTCCCATCCCCTGAAACACTAAAACCCTCATTCAAGAGCTAGCTGTCTCTGAGCCATCTCTTGTGGGACACGAACATAACAGATTTAGAGACAGTGTCTGCACTCCCGGAACTCCTGGTGGCCACAGAGAGGCTATGCAAGCAGGTAATCAGGCCGCAGCAGTGTTACTAAGCTCAGAGAGAGGCCACGAGTGTGGTTTTCACTGCTTTATTTTGTCATCTGCTCACTTATTGGCTCTGCCTACCTATTTGATTGTAAACTTCCTGGGGGCGGGGGGGGGGGAGGGAAGGGCGCGCAAGGATCTTTGGCCTAGTTAATTAGACCTCGGTTATCCAGAACGGGATCAAACATAAACAGACATTCCATTGGTGACTCAATCGATGTAGGAACTGCCTGGCTAAACAAAATTCAAGTTGTTAGTGTGACCCTCTGAGAAGGCAGGCAGCTGCCCTCAGTTTAGTTGCCCACAGATGGATCATAAGAGTAAAGAATGTTGAGTACCACGAACACAAAGGAGGGTAGAGAAGTCAGGACAGAGCCATGGGGAGTGCAAGGGAGCCAGCCGATGGGCCAGTTCAGGAACAGGAGGAGAAGGCCCCCCCTTCACCTGGCCTGCCCTCCCCTGCAGCTCCTGTCCTCGCTTTTCACAGGGTGACAGTGGTGGACCTTTGATGTACCACTCTAACCACTGGCAGATAGTAGGCATTGTGAGCTGGGGCTATGGCTGTGGGAGCCCAACTAACCCTGGAGTGTACACCAAGGTCACTGCCTACCTCAACTGGATCTACAATGTGCGGAAGGTGAGTTCTTTAGTCCCGTGGGGAGCCCTCCCTCCAGATATCTCCCCTAAGGGCATGCATCCTCCTTAGATTTGATTTAAATAGCTCTGACAAGCTTTTACATCCCAAATGCATTTCTCTCCCAGCAAGCTGACAGCCTGAGATCTCTCTATTAAAGCGGAGATTCTTGGGTTAGCAAGATCTGTGGAATACAAGCACCTCAGGGTGCAGAACCCACCCTGAGCTTTATCATTCTCTACAACTAGAACAAAAACTGCTGGACCCTTTCCAAGGGAGAAGATGCTAACCTGGCCCCTGGAGGGGAGAGCGGGCGAGCAAAATGATCTTAGGAAAGGAAAATGTTGACCTTGTCACTACTTCGTCAGGACATCTGACTTTCCCTTTGCCGTTGTCTTGTCTTTCATTCTAGTCTGAGATGTAACACTGCTGTCTGCCACATCCGAAAGCAGCTTCCCCTCAGACCTGCCCACTGTCTGATATGTCGAAGTCAGACACAGGGCAAGGGCCTCCTTGGACACAACCCTGGTGTTTCCTGCAGCATCCAAGGGCGCAGACACACATGTTGAGGAGTGCCCGGAAGTATGTCAGGTGTGCTGGCTCAACCACCCATGTTTCTCCCGCAACCCCAGGGAGACATGCAGTCCACGGAGGGAAGCCAGACTGTTGACTCAGTTCTCAGATGTGCTATTCAGCCAAGGAGACTCTCTCTCACACTAAAAGAATGGAAGTCAGCTCTCTCCTGAGAGCCCAGAACACTAAGGGCTGAGCCAAGGAGAAAAAGGTCCAAAGGGCCTTTGTCCTCTTTGCCCATTCTTAAAACCACTGTGATAGGAAATCAGGCAGTTCTAACGGAAGACGCATAGTCTAGTGTTAGTTCGCTTTCGTTGCTGTTACCACCTGCCACTGTGGTCACTATCATTAAACAGGTATGAAAAATCTTTGGCATAGGCTTCCTGGACAGCTTGATAAGAATCCAACTAAGACTGTGACATCTTTAGTCTTTGGCTTGGCATTGTGTGACTGTTCCCCAGAAAAGTGAACAAATGTCCAGTCAATCTTATAAGGCACCAAGGACAAAGCAAAGAAATTATTTCACCTGAGTCTAGATTGCTGAATCAACGAGTTTATTGGGACTGCTTGCAGGTGCATGGGTAACTTGAAGGCAGCTGCGTCACCAAAAACGCCCACCTCCGGCCTAGACGATAATACATGAAGGAGGCGTCATTGAAATTCTCTACCCAGAGCTCACACAGAAATACTGACACTCTGTCCTGCAGATCCACCAATTTGCTGGCAATTGGTGACTGCTTGTATATACTTGAAAAGGGCCTCATGAGTCTTACAACTCTCTGGGCTTCTTGTGCTTTGTAGGTTTCATAACCGACACCTTTCATTAGCTTTCTATATGTCATAAGCCTCCCTCCTCTTTCCAGGAAAGGATATTTCAATTCAGAGAAAATACAGACAACACTCCACCCCTTCCTCCAGCTCTTTTGTTTGTTTGTTTGTTTGAACCTCTTCAGTGATATTCCCTGAGCCTCAGAGGGGCTGATATAGACAGGTGGTGTCTCAGTTAGGGATTCTATTGCTGTGATAAAACACCATGAGCAAAAGCAACTTGTAAAGGAAAGGGTTTATGTCATCTCATAATTCTCAGGTCACACTTCACCACTGAGGGAAGCCAAAGCAGGAACTCAAGGCAGGACCTAGAGGCAGGAACTCAAGGCAGGACCTAGAGGCAGGAACTCAAGGAGAAGCCCCGGCAGCGCGCTGCTTACTGGATTGATGCTCACACATTACTTATCTCACTTCTTTATACCTCCCAGACCAGGAGTGGCACCACCCACAGCCGACTGGGTCTTTATCAACAATCAATTAAGACAATGCCCTACATTCTTGCAAATGGGCAGCATAGATGGAGGCATTTTCTCAGCTGAGATTTGCCTTCCCACTTTTGACTCTAGCTTATGTGAAGTTGGTACAAAACTAACCAGGATATGTGGTTATTTTCTTCCACTTCACTGGGCCACTAAACCACAATTGTCACTTATTCTTTTTTTCTTTTCTTTCATTTTTTTTTTCTTCCAAGACAGTTGTTTCTCTGTGTAACAACCATGGCTATCCTGGAACTAGCTCTGTAGACCAGGCTGACTTCAAATTTACAGACATATGCCTGCCTCTGCCTCCCTAGTGCTGGGATTAAAGTCATTTGCCACCTCCACTTGACTTGTCACTTATTCTTTATATATTTATATATGTAAAGAATATATATAAAGAATATATATGTATTATTGATTTTTGTTGAGCACTATATTTTTCTCTGCTCCCCTCCCTGCTTCTTCCCTCCCCTTTAACCCTTTCCCAAAGCCCCAATGCTCCCAATGTACTCAGGAGATCTTGCCTTTTTCTACTTCCCATGTAGATTAGATCCATGTATGTCTCTCATAGGGTCCTCATTGTTGTCTAGGTTCTCTGGGATTGTGATTTGTAGGCTGGTTTTCTTTGCTTTATGTTTAAAAACCACTTATGAGTGAGTATATATGATAATTGTCTTTCTGGGTCTGGGCTACCTCACTCAAAATAATGTTTTGTATGTAGCTCCATCCATTTGCCTGCAAATTTCAAGATGTCGTTATTTTTTTCTGCTGTGTGGTACTCCATTGTGTAAATGTACCACATTTTCCTTATCCATTCTTCAATCAAGGAGCATTTAGTTGTTTCCAGGTTCTGGCTATGACAAACAAAGCTGCTATGAACATAGTTGAGCATATGTCCCTGTGGCACAATTGAGCATCCTTTGGATATATACCCAAAAGTGGTATTGCTGGGTCTTGAGGAAGGTTGTTTCCTAATTTTCTGAGAAATTGCCACACTGACATCCAAAGGAGTTGTACCAGCTTGCATTCCCACCAGCAGTGCAGAAGTGTTCCCTTTACCCCACATCCTCTCCAGCATAAGTTGTCATCAGTGTTTTTGATCTTGGCCATTCTTATAGGTATAAGATGGAATCTCAGAGTTGTTTTGATTTGCATTTCTCTGATGGCTAAGGATGCTGAGCATTTCCTTAAGTATCTTTCAGCCATTTTATATCCCTCTGTTGAGAGTTCTCTGTTTAGGTCTGTTGTTCTTTTGTTGACCAATTTCTTGAGTTCTTTGTATATGTTGGAGATCAGACCTCTGTCTGATGTAGGATTGGTAAAGATCTTTTCCCATTCTGTAGGCTGTCATTTTGTCTTGTTGACAATGTCCTTTGCTTTACAGAAGCTTTTCAGTTTCAGGGGATCCCCTTTATTAATTGTTTCTCTCAGTGTCTGTTGTCACTTATTTTTAACAGCTAGTTATAAGTTTCCACAGTAACTACTGCCAACAACAAAAAAGAAAAAGAAAGAAATCCCCTTCCATAACTAAGGCTGACAGCAATAGTAATCTATGGATACAAGCATCAACGTCTAGAAGGCAATTTGATAGGCATATCATATTCATGTAATAGCAGCAATAGCTTCTCTGGACCTTGGAGCCAGAAACTTCTCTGGCAACAAGTTTTTGTTGTGGCTTAATCACACTAAATATGAGTCCTCTCCCGTGAAGCAGGACTTCAATCCAACTGGAAAGCAGCTAGAGCTAGCCACCCCCATGAAAGTGTGTCACTATTCCACCACGGCCACATCTCACCAATCACTACACTGGTAGTGTCAATAACACTATCACAGGGTCAATAGCAGCAGGACTGTCAACAGTTCTCCCCGGGCAGTCAGTACAACAACGTCTGGCACTGAAAACAAAGGCAGGGAATAGGTTTCCAGGTCAGCTACATTCTCATTTCTCTCTGTCCTTCAGTCAAAGTGTGCGGTGTCTTCAACAAGAAGAACTTGCTACCTGGTTCTGGAGTGCAATCAACAGCAGCGGCAATAACGTTTTTGGTTTGAGGGACCTCAGGGCTTCCCCAGCCAATGGTTTCTAGGGTGGTTATCCACGTCTCGCACATGGTTCTATTCGGTAACCTGCCGACTTCTGGGTGTGCCTCCTCCACCCCCAGAGTCTTCCCTTGAGCTCTTTAATTGCTGCCTTTCACCATTCTTCCAGATGCCTTTCCAAATCTGTAAGATATTCAAGGTTTAGCATTATATAATGAAACTTTTTATAGAAGACAGACAGCCTCTCTGAAGGCCCACTACCATCTGTTCCAAACAAGTGCCAACTGGTCTTGAGAGTCAGCAGCCAAGGGCACAGTTAGAATAAAGCATTAGCAAGCTCCAATGCCACGTGAAGGATGCCACCACTGCATCAGTTGTTAAATCAATGAGCAGTGTCGGGTACAGCAGGCGGGATGGGAGACCGCTGTCTTATCCAGATCTCCGCAGTGGTCTTAGTCAGCATTCTATTGCTGTGCAGAGACACCACGACCACAGCAACTCTTATAGAAGGAAGCATTTAACTGGGGCTGGCTTGCAGTTTCAGAAGTTTAGTCTGCTCTCATGGCAGGGAGTACACGGCACACAGGCAGACAGGATGCTGGAGAAGTAGCTGAAAGTTCTACATCCGGATCTGCAGGCAAGAGGAAAAGCAAGAGAGACTAGGCCTGGCTCAGGCTTTTGAAACCCCAGAGTTCACCCCCAGTGACACATTTCCTCCAACCATTCCAAGAAGGCCACACCTCCTAATCTCAAGTAAGGCCACTCCCTGACGACTGAGCACTCAAATATATAAGCCTATGGGTGACCATTCTTAGCCAACCCTCCACATAATTCACTGTAATTTTCAATACATCATCCATCTCCTCATCTTCCCCACCCCACCACTGTGGGGCCATTATGCATCCACCTGCGTCCAACGGATTTAGCAAGGCTGGCTTACACCTAGAGCCGGAGTGTTGTACATGTTCTTGTGTGTCACTGGTGCCGGCTCCCCACTTCTGTCGGATTCTCAGACCTTGTTACTTCTCCATTGTCCACATCTGAAGAAGCTGAACAAAGAGCTTCACCTTCATATGCCTTCTTGCAGGGGAGAAACAAGCACAGCATAACTAGGGGAGTAATTGTGCACCCCGGAACAAGCTTAACATTTTCACATGTATTTTTATGTCATTCACTACTTCTTTTTGAAATTTAATTATTAATTTTGTATGGATATTTTGTCTGTATGGATGAATCACTTGGTGCCTGATACCCAAAGAAGCCAGAAGAGGGCACTGGATGCCCTGGGACTGGTGCTAAAGAGGTTGTAAGCCAGAATGTGGGTCCTCTGGAAGAGCAGCCAGTGCTCCGAACTGATGAGCCACCTGTCCAGCCTCCACTCAGTACCCACTACTTGCACACCTTTGGTGAAGTATTGCTCAAGGTCTAAGCCCCTTCTGGGGCTCACCTGGGCAGCAGTTAGCTTTCTGTCATTCCCCACCCCCTGCCCAGGCTCAACACAAATCTTGCCTCATTTGCATTCAAGTAACCCAGGCAGGCCCCATGGTTGGCTTCCCCTTTTTGTTCATATGTTCCTGATGACTCTACCTTAGAAACCCAGCGACATGCCAGTCTAAATTGCTGACCTGCCAGAGCCTCTTCTACGTTGTAAAGATTGAATTCAAGCCCCACGCCAGCCATACAATCCCTGCTGCTTAGCTTCTTTCTGAACGCTTCTCTCTGGCTCAGTGAACTAGGGTCCGACAACACCTCATCCATACCAAGGTCCCTCAGTAACATCTATCTTTCCTTTGCTGTCTTCCAGACCTTGCTATTCATGGGGGTCTCAGCTAGTGCTAACCCTCATAAGAACCAGTCCATCAGAGACTAACCCCAGCTAATTCAGCCTCTGTCTAAAGGGGGGATGGGTAGTTCTACTACTCTTTCTGCTTCCACAGCACTCAGACTGACCTCCTACACCCCGGGGTCCCACAGACTCATTTCTGCTGTGAAGGCACTTTCATTTCCTGTCTACAAGTCCTTCCCAATCCAAACAGCGCCTATGCAGCACATTCTCCCATCATCCTAGCTTCCCATACTAGGCCATCATGAAGGTCCCTGTCTGCATGTTGAATAGTGAACTTTCTCCTCCTCTGTACTAAGGATTAGACCTATAGGGAGGTTTCTATCACTTCTACTTCACTCTCGACACACACACACACACACACCGTCCCCATCCCTGACTATCCCATGCTCCCCAAGAGTTTCTGGTTTGGAGATTCCAGGAAGGGCTATTTAGCATAGATCTAACCTGGGGGACCTTTTCTTTACACCCTGCCCGCTGTAGAAAGAGCAGGGTGGTGCTTCTACCTCACGCTCCCTTTCCTTCACTTTTTCTGCCAAGTGAGAGGCTAGTGAGGATGATAGATAGCATCCTCATCTCTTCTGCTCACAATTCTTCTCATTCAGGTGAATTCTCCTGGACAGACAGCCCACCCTCAACTGCATGTCTGATTACCCACCGCGAAGCCACACAACTGTCACCCAATGTATTCAGAACCCTATCTCAAAAGTACCACACTAGGTGATTGCTTTATAGTGTCTTCTCCATCGGCTGTTTGGGAGGCATTCTTGTTCATCAAAGAGGTGTGCTACCTGTCCCATTAACTTTTCCTGGAAACACAAGAGCAAACATTTATTGAGCTCAGATAGGACATCAACAATAAGCAAAAGGAATGATTCCACCCTAGTCTACCCCAGGTGAGGGCTTACCTACAGCAGTAAGGGGAACTTATGGACAGAGATAGCACTAAAGAAATGTCTCCCTTCAACAACCACTGGCAACTCATATCCTTAGGAAGGGGTTCATGCCCCTGCATCTATTGTACTGTCTCAAACTACTCATGCCCTATTGCCTGCCTCTTTATGATGGAATACTAGCGAGCCAAAGGCTGTGAGGAAGTAATCACAGCCCTTCTGAGTTCAAGATAGCAATGGTCATGCCATGCCCAGAGGACAGAGTTTTATAATATTTACATAGAGAAAGATGATCACCCTTGGTCTTCCCCACCCCTATCCCCATGCCCAGCCTTCAACTCCAGGATGCTCCACCTAGGATAACTCAGCTTTGATTGCAAGTCTTACCACCCACAGCAGGGGACCCACAATTGTCACTATGTCACAGAGCATACCATCCTATACCACTCTGAAAGGAGCCAAAGGTACTCAACTCTCAGGTGCATCAATCTTGGCAGAAAGGCTAGGAAATTGCAGAATCCATGCATCTGCCCCTACCCAACCCATTTTAGTTCTGTCTGTTCTTTATTGGGTACCAATTTTGCTGAGTATGTTTTTCAGGGGAGATGTGAACAAATATCCATTCATAATATATATTATATTGTATTATATCATTAATTTGTAACTTTATATAATTTATATATAAAATAATATATATCACATATGTGTATATGTGTCTGTATACAAAAACAGATCAAAGAATTTATTCCACCAAGTTTAGCTTGGTAAACTCTAGCAAGGAATTTAGTGGGGTCACGTGGGTGACATAAAGGCAGAAAAATATCCGGGCAGCCTGGCTGCCAACTCACTGAAGCTGAATCACTGAATTTTCCTGCACAACTTGCAGGCAGCGCCACTGAAAAGCAACCCTCCCACCCCCGGTGCATGCCAGCCCCTGACAATTGCTTACTGCAGGAAGGGCCTCATGAGTCCACAGCTTTCTAAGTCGTTTTGTGAACTTCCTGAAGGAGGTACACTTTGTTAACTTCTGAGGTCTTGTCAGCCTCCTCCTCTCTCTGGAAGGGGACATTTCGATTTAGAGGAAATAGCTACACCATACCTTGGGATGAGTAGATCCTAAAAGGCAATTACTTCTCAGTGTGGGCAGAAGTAAACAGAGTCACAGAAACCTGACCTGAGTGGGGAAACTGAGCCTCAGACTGGGGAGGCCAGCGTGGGTTAAGTGTGCTTCCCACACAAGCCTGTCCCATTGCCCTCCCTTCCTTCATCTCTGCCTAATCTCAGCCAGGGGGTAAAGACGCCACAGCTGAACTAAGGACACTGTGCTGAGTGAAATAAGTCTGCTATAAGACACATCTTGTTTGGTTCCACTTACATGAGACAGATGATCAAATTAATGGGCTTCCAGGAGCTGGAAGAAAGAAGCAATGACAAGTTATCAGTTACTGAGCACAGAGGTTTAATTTGGTGGTGGTGGTGGTGGTAGGTTTTGTTTTGTTTTTTGAGACAGGGTTTTTCTGTGTAGTCCTTGCTGTCCTGGAACTCGCTCCAGAGACCAGGTTGGCCTCAAACTCAGCGATCTACCTGCCTCTGCCTCCTGAGTACTGGAATTAAAGGAATGTGCCACCACACCTGACTCAAAGTTTTAGTTTTACAGGATAAAGCAGTTCTGTGGGTGAGGTCACAACACAACACAAATATGCCTGACATCACTGCATAACACATCTAAAGAATGGGTGAGACAATCATTCCGTGTGTGCAATCTACACCTCATAAAAGCCAGGCCTGGAGGCCCAGGCCTATCATTCTAGTTACTTAGGACACAGAGGCAAGGGAATAACAGGTTCAAGGCTAGCTTGGGCTACAGAGTGAGCTTGTGCAGGCTACTCCAAGAAGCATAGAGAGACCTTGTCTGAAAACAAAAGCTGAAGAAAGGAGAGCTAGAGATGGTTACGTGATGAAGCTTGCTCAGTCTTCATGAGCCCTAGGTTCAATCCCTGGTACCAGAAAGCTTTAATGACTGTACTGGCATTACCATGAGTGTGGTAGCTGATAGAGTGAGCTCATGGTACCAGTCTAACCTTAATTTATTGTGCCTTAATGTTTTCCTTTTCTAGATCAACAACATGAAGATAAGACTATTGAGTGGATAATGTAGGGGTATGTGAGTGTTAAATGAATCAAGACACTTAGAATAGTGTCTGTCACAGAGAAATATACGTTCTAAGTATTATTGTCTTAGTGTTTCTATTGCTGTGAAGAGACACCATGAGCACAGCAACTCTTATAAAGGACAACATTTATTAGGACAGGCTTATAGGCATAGAGATTTAGTCCATGGTGTCATGTTGAGGAACACGGTAGTTCATAGGCAGACATGGTGCTAGAAAAAGAGCCAAGGAAAGTTCTACATCTAGATTGGCAGGCAGCAATAGGAAGAGAGAGTGACACTGGGCCTGGCTTGAGCATCTGAAATCTCAAAGCCCATCCCTAGCGACACACTTCCTCCAACAAGGCCACACGTCCTAATCCTTTCAAATAGTAACACTCCCTATGAGCCTATGGGGGCCATTTTCATTCAAAGTACCAAAGTTTCAATGATTATTGAAAAAATTTTTCATACAATATATTATGTTTTTCCTTCCCCCCAACTCCTCCCAGATCTTTCCCACCTCTTTACCAACCTAACTTTATGTGTTTTCTCTCTCTTAAAAAAATCCACAATACCAAAAATCAAAATAAGAAAAAAAACAAAAATGCCAAAATAAAACAACCCCCTTAAAAAATGGATTTGTTTTATATTGGATTGGCCAACAATTCCTGGGCATGGAACTGCCCTAGACTATAGTTGATGCACACAGTGACACTCCATTATAGACAACTGATCTTCCCTTTGCCAATGGATATCGATTACAGATAGTTTCTGGGCCAGGGGTGGGACCTCATGTGCATATCCTCCTCTCAGCTGAAACCCCATCTGTCCTGAATCTGTGCAGGTCTCATGTGTGCTGCCACAGTCTCTGAATTCACATGTACATAGTTCCTGTTGCATCTGGAGGACACCATCCTTGGGGTCCATCGCCTCTGACTCTAACATTCTTCCTGTATCTTCCTCTGCATAAATCCCTGAGCCTGGGGACATCCGTTTAGGCCTGAGCGCTCGAAAGTCTCTCGCTCTCTGCTCATAGAAGGGATGCTGGGAAAGATGTAGGGGGATCCTGGTCTACACCAAGAGACAGAATCCCCAGGAGGAGGGTCAGGGGTCAATTTCCAAATGCCAGGCTGAACTGTGAGATAGCAATAGTGTGCATGTCAGAAAGGACAACTGGAGTTAAAATATTCTAACATTCTTAAGTTATTCACATAGCTTAAATATTGACTCAAGTTACGGTCTGTAAAATGTGTGCACTCTAAGAGGTCAAAGGTTAATTATCAAAAGAATGGAAATAAAGTCTTTTACTTCCAAAACAATAAAGGAAGAAATAGCTTTTTTAAAATAAAATAAAAAAATCAAGCCATCTCAAAACAAGGAAGAAGTATTACTAAGAGTGTGTGGATTCATTGTTCACTGAAAAAGGCAGCTGGAAAATTGTCAATAATCATAATAAATATTAACCTCACCCGTTTATAATGGGATAATCAACCTGGAGGGAAGTAGCTATAAATTTAATCTTGAATATCCCTGTGTTATAGACTTGGTCTTGGTCTGTGGTGCTGTTGGGAGCACATAGAATCTTAAGAAGGCGGAGCCTCATAGAAGGAAGTTAGGCCACGGAGGGCGGGTCCATGAAGGGCACCTGCAACCCTTCCCCTTGAGGATGCAGTTCTCAAGGCCTCTCAGCTCCCACAGAAGGAGTTTGTATAAAAGGAATGAGCTCAGCCTCTGAATCTCTTTGGCTTCCTGTCTCACCACATGGCCTCTCGTTTTGCACAAAACTGTCCCCCTTCCTAATTCTTGCCATGTTGTAAGGAAGCCAGGGGTCCCTGGATAAGGTACTGGCGTCATGCCATTAGACCATCCAGGCACGAAAATAATAACTGAAATAAACCTCTTTGTTTTATAAAATATCCAGCCTCGGATATTTTGCTATTTTAACATAAAACGGGATCCATATGGTATAATGAGAGAACCGACTCTCACAAATGTCCTGACTTTCACACATAAGTACAATTGTGTGCTCTCTCTCTCTCTCTCTCTCTCTCTCTCTCTCTCTCTCTCTCTCTCACACACACACACACACACACAACTGTAATTTTAATTCTTTAATAAAAATAATGAGAAAGTAAATGAGCTGGGTAGAAGGTATTACTACTGATACACCAACTACATTGGTCAGTTTTCTGTCGCTATATTATAATACCTGAGATAATTAACTTATAAAGAGAAAAGGCATTTATGGCCCACAATTTTGGAAGTCCTTGATCAGTTTTTGCTTTGGGCCTATGGTAAGTCAGCATATCACAGTAGAGACACATAGGAGGAAAAGGAGGGTGCAGAGGGTCCTTGATCCCCTTTGAGAGCATCCCCATAATGACCCAAAGACCTCAAACTAGCATCACCTGCTTGCACATTCCAGTAGAGGAAAAACACATGCATCCCAGGGATGCTAAAAAAGAGTGGGTCAGCAAGATAGCTTCAGAAAAGGAAAATATCACAGGCACTGGGGCCAGAGTTAAGCTGGTAAGTTAGACTGGAAAGTTCTGAGTCAAAGAGGGATGCCATTGGATGGATTCCTCATAGATTTCCCAAAGTAATCTGCTTACAATGACATTCACCATTTCAGTGCACACTGCTGCCAGTGTGGACAAACACGTACAGGCAAGCAGCCATCACAGTGGCTCATCCTCTCCAAAATGTCCCCGTGCCAGTCCTCCCCCTAGCCATAGCCCATGGCACTCACTGCTCTGTTATCCATCTGTCCTTGTAGTGTACTTTTTCTAGAATGTTATAGAAACAGAACTGTGTAATAGGTGCTGGTTAAACTTCATTGTCAGTTTGATGGTATTTGGGATCACCAGGGAAACAAGTCCTTGGGAATGTCTCTGGCTGGTTTATCTAGATTAGGTTCCTGGAAGGGGGAAGAGCCACATTAAATGTGAGTAGCATCATTCCAAGGCATGGGGTCTAGGACTAAATGAAAAGGAAAAAGTAAGCTAAATGGAAGCATCTATCACACTCTGACTGTGGATGCGATGTCACCGCCATCTTTTCCTTCTGCCTCTATCCTTCCTGACACAGGGTCTGTATCCCTTAGAACTCTAAGCCAAGATATCCTTCCTTCCTTCCTTCCTTCCTTCCTTCCTTCCTTCCTTCCTTCTTTCCTTCCTTCCTCCCTCCCTCTCTCCCTCCCTCCCTCCCTCCCTCCTCCTTCCCTCCCTCCCTCCCTCCTTTCCTCCCTTCCTAAGCCACTTTTGTCAGGTATTTTGTGCCACCAATGAGAAAGTGGCTGATACAATATATTTGGTGGTGGTGGTGGTGGTGTTTAAGACCTTAGCTTTTCAGGAAATTTTAGATTCACAGAAAAACTGAGCAGGGGGTCAAATGACTTCCCATGTATGACCCCCTCCACACACACACAGTCCCATAGACATCCATGTCCCTCACCAGAGTGAGGCAGTGGTCACAACCGATGAAGTAGAGACCATTTTTGAATCTGAATTCCTTCTCTTAGCTTAATGGTTTCTTTTTAGATCAGCCCTTGTCAGTGCCTGGAACTGTTTATCACTGCAGGATATTCATTGTAGGTATCTGTGACAGTATGTTTACCCAATGCTGACTTACTCCCCAGAGGTCCATGTTCTGGAAACTTCATCCCTAGCGTTGTAGCGTTGGGTGTGATAGAACTTTGGTTGGGCCTCATGGGAGGTAATTAGGCCATGAGGCTCCATCCTTATAATCTTCTTACTTGGGAGTGCCTCAAGAGTTGGTTGTTCTAAGGCAGACTAGCTTCTCCCCTGAATCTCCCCTCACACACTGCTTGTCTCTGCAACACACACTGTAACCCCTGTGATGCTGTCTACCAGAAGGGCCTGGCCAGAACCCAGCACCCACCAGTGTTATGCTCTCTGGCCTCCAGAACTGTGAGCTAAATAAAACTCTTCTTTCTCTAGCAGTCAGCATCTGGTGTTTTGTTAGAGAAACACAAGACAACACATTTACATCTACTTACCAGTCCAAAGACATTTATGTTACATCTTGCTTTGAATGAAAACAAAATAAAATGTCTAAACACATCTCGAATGAGTCCTTACAAGAATGTACATTTTTGTGAGTTTCTTCCAACAAGAGCAGAGTGACAGGAAGGGACTGGCTCTACTTCCCCACCTGAAGCAACCAAAACACTAGGTGAGAACACCTTTAACACACAGGAAGCGGGACAACCTAAGTCAGTGAGGCCTGAGAGAGGAGAAACAGAGGGAGGGGGCTTTCCAATTGGCATGTGCAGGGAGCGTCCTGTGGCACACAGCTGATTCCCACAGCCTCCTGGAAATGAGAAGAACTTCTGTCTTCATCACTTTCCAGTCACTATGACAAAGCACCATAACTTAGAGAAGAAATCGTTTATTAGGGTTTATCATTTCAGAGGGTGAGTCTATGACTATCATGGCAGGGAGCATGGCTGCAGGCAGGCATGTACTAGAGCAATAGTTGAAATCTTATGTCTTGATCCAAAAGTTGGAGGCAGAAAGAGCTGCCTGGGAATAGCTTGGGCTTTTGAAACCTCAAAGCCCACCCCCACTGACACACTACCTCCAACAAGGCCACACTTCCTAATCCTTCCCAAACAGTTCCACAAGCCAGGGACCAAGTATTCAAACACACAAGCCTATGGGGGCCATTCTCATCTAAACTACCTCAGAGGTAGCACTGGAGGTCAGCAAAACCAAAGCAGAGAAGGTTCAGCAGGCAGATAGCCATGAGAGAGCATCATGGAAAGAGAGCTCCATAGATCTAGAAGGGACCAGTCGGAGTCCTTGGCTACCTGTAAAGGATTCCTGAAGCTGAAAAACCAACTTGAGAAGACAGCTCAGCCCTCTGTGCCTCGACTCCCTCACCTCCATCGCCAGTAAGATGGGGGTAGTTGTGTCGGTATCATGAGAATCCCATGAAGATTACACGAGGCAGCATGTATGAAGCAACTTCAAATTAGAGGATTTCAGGGGAACTGGCACGGGACCAGAAAAGGCTCATTCACATTATCCACAACTAGAATGGCAATATGTGGGCATTCGGAGGAGACGAGGAGGAACACAGAAAGGCTGCTGCCTAGGCTCTGGCTGTAAGATTGGTAAAGCCAAAGGAAGCTAAGTCTATAATGTGTTCTGGCATAGAGCTGAGGGGATTTGCTAAAGGGGCAGGGGGAGCAGTTAGGGAGTTAATGAGAGAAAAATATGTGTCGTGGTAGAGTTGAATATTTTGTCATAGAGGACTGGGTGAGTGGGGAACATTGGGGATGAACACCTCAGAATGAGGTGAGACCATGAGCTTTGGTTTTGGACAACTGTCATAGCCACAGCAACCAACATGTCACTTTCTGACATGAACCCCTACTCTCCCAGCTCTGCCTCATACAGCTGACAGCCCCTCCCGACCAGGAGCAAGAGGTGGAAGTTCAGCCACTGCCTCGTCTCCGCTTGCCTCCCTCTGGCTGGCGTGGTCTCAACAGGACCTTAGCTTTAGGCTCTTATTGGACACCTGTGGAGTTGTCCCCTGGCTCCAAAATTCCTTAGATTTCTAAAGTCAACTCTTTGCAGTTTTTGAAGTGCTTCTTACATGTTGCCCTGTTCACCATCTCACAGCTTCCTCACAAAATAGACATAACTTCTCCCTCTTGACAGGCAAGGAATCTGAGACACAGAGAGCTGAGCTGGCTTATACGGGACATCTCACTGGTGGTTGACTGTGTTGCTCAGTTCTTGCTACAGTAATAAAAATATTTGAGCCCATCAGCTTAAGGAAAGAAAGATTTCCTTTGGCTCAGGGTGCTGGGAGACTTCAGGCCATAACTGGCTAGTTCTCTTCCTCTTAGGCCCATGGCAAGGTAGAAACATCACCATAGAAGGGCATGATAGGAAAGCTGCATGCATCATGGCGGCCAGGAAGGGAGAGAAGAGTCAAAGATGAGATATGGCCTTCAAGGACACATCTCCACTGGCCTGCCTTCTCTGGGCCTCACCTCCTGGTTTCCACCCCCTTCCAATAATTCCATTAAACCACGAACCTATAAAGGTATTAATCCATTGATGGGGTCAGAGCCCTCATGATCAAGTTCCTTCACAAAATATCCCCCCCCCCCGCCAACATTGCACCCAATTACATTTATGGTGACATTTTCTATCTAAACCATAACAGTTGTGACAGTTAACTTCTTTGGGTTGGATGGGGCTCGAACCTGGGCCTTGCACATACCAGACAGGTACTCTCATGATGGTTAATCCTGTGTGCATACGTGCATACATGTAAGTACATGTGTGTGCAGATGCACATGTGTTTGTGGACGCAAGTACACATGTGGAGGCCAGAGGACAAACCTGTGTAGTTCCTCGGGTGCCATCTGGTTTTTCCTACACAGGGTCTCTCACTGGCATAGAGCTCACCAGGTAGACCACTCTGACTCGACAGTGAGCCCCAGGGGTCTACTTGTCTCTAACTCTCGGGCGCTGTGATTGTAAGAGCACACCACCACTCCTGGCGTCTTTTGTTGATGAGTGTTCTGGGACTCTAAGTGGGCTTCTTATGCTTGCAGGACCAACATGTTAGCAACATCCCCTCTTCAGGATCTCCACTCCCGGTTTAGCTTCATAGTCAGGTAAAAATCTCCTTCAGATGGATGTTATCTCGTGACTCCAGAGTTGTTTCTAAGGGCATTGGCTCACACAGTCTAGCATTAATTCCTGTGTGAAAGGACCCGCTTTTTAAAGGACCAGAATTAAAACAACACAAATGTCTCGAATGTGTCAGAAACCCTGAGGCGTTTGACATGTACTATCTCACCTGAACCAGTGACATTTTCAACACAAGTGGACAAAAGGTCAGAGAAAGTAAACTTGTCAGTGTGGAAAATGAAGCTGGAGTTCAACTCCCGAGCAACCCAAAGTAAAAAGCTCAAGTCCCAATTTATTAAAAAATAATTTTTATTTCATCCAAAGCAAAGCTAAATTCAATCCTACAGTGCAAAATATGTTGTAGAGACAAGACAACCTAATCGCATTCAGTCTGTGCTTAAACACAAGTCAGTGGTGAGCGTGTGCACATCAGGGCCTCCCAGAGGCCCCGTGGACCTGAGGCTCTCACGCCCATCACTCTCCTGTTTGATCTATAAAGGTATATAGGAAAACTGACTATGGGTACAGCCATCCAAGCCAGAGGAGTAAACCATGCATAAGATAGTCAAAGTACTGCATATCCGGTGGGAGGAGGGAGAGCAGGGACTCCAATCCGGGACAAAATAAAGTGCAGCAAGCTAGAGTATTTCCCCACAAATCCTTCTTCTTGGCATCCCTGCCCCAGCCCCCCAATGGCCGTTGTCTGTCCGTGGAGTCACCCAGTGGAATCCAGGAGTGTGGCTGTTCATTTCTGTCTCTTACCCTTCCTCAGTCTCCAGCTCAGGCTGATGAAAAGACAGAGCCCCTCCCCTTTTCACATCGCTCTTTGCGTGCACAGTGCACCCTCTTCGGGCACACCCTGCCACACCCACTTCACACCAGAGCACCTTCGAGTCCCACCGTTTAAAGGATGCTCTTGTCTCCCAGACTCCACAAAAGCTGGTGAGCCAGAGGTGTGACATTCTGCTCCCTTGTCTGTCCTGCTCTCGGGCCCTTCGGCACTGCGGGTTGGTTCCAGTTGCCTTCTGCTCAGTTTCTCCACAGAGGGATCTGGGCCCTCCAAGGCAGATGTCTACTCAGAGGTCAAGGATGAGGGACTTGTGCTTCATCTTTGGTCTCACTGACATCACTGTCAGCACAACTGCATGGGCCCAGGTTTCCCGAAGTCAACTGTATAAGAGGTTCTGTAGCCCAGTGGTGCGGGGAGCACCCTTAGCAGCCCTGAGATCACTATGAAAACTTGCCTGCACGAGGGTCTGGCTGGGGGAAATGGCTTTGCGAGTATACATTGTAATGCAGTCCGTGGCAATGTCTGGACAGGCATGAAGCTAGCACGAGGACCGGACATTCTCTGTTAAGAGGACTAAGTTTTGTGCTCTTAATCCCTATCCATTAAACGCCAATAGTATCATAGGCATTGGGATAACAACAATAAAAAACTACCCCCATAGTCCCAGTCATCTTCATTTTTTAAAAAAATGCCATGGACAAGATACTTTAAGCATCAGTCAGAGTTACGGTTCCTATGGTTACAAAGGGAAGAGGAAGAGTGTGAGGCGTATGTGGGTTACAGGGATGCGGGCAGGACAGCCGTGGAACACTCTCTCCAGTTAAAAGCCTTGTTTCCCAATGCCTTTCCAAACCAAGCAAGAACAAAACAAAACCAATCGCCAAGCCTCACAACAGTCCTGTGAGGTAGGTACGACTTCACCCTCTGGGTAGACGGGAGAAGCTGCAAGGATTGCCTGTAAGCCGACAGTGTGGGAAGAGGGGCGGGGTGACATGCCTCAGCTTCCTCTCAAGAACTGCCCACAGCACTTGGCCTCTTCCTGTGTTGGGGAAGAAAGGCAGCTGGAAGTTTCCTGAATGGCTGGCTGCAGGCTCGGGTGCCATGTTTGCTCTCAAAGCCAGGTTGCTCTGAGCAGGGTGTGGAATCACGCCCATCATCCCAGCACTAGGGTGGTGGAGGCAGAAGGTCGGGAGTTCAAGGCCAGCCTTGGCTATGTAGGAAGTTGGAGGCCAGCCTGGGCTACCTGAGACTCTGTCTCAAATGAAATAAAAAGCGGGAGAAGGGCAGCCTTTACCCCAGCCCACAATGGGTTCCATGTAAAGGACAGGAAGAGAGGAGGTAAGGACCTGTGAGTTCCTGGGCTTGGGCAAGAGACGTGAGCCATAGCCTCAGGCCCCCTACAGGCCATATTGCTCCTTAGACTCCCACTTCCACTTTGGGGTAAGCCTTCAGCTACTCCTGGGCAGAGCCTGCAGCAGGCCTTATATACTCCCTAGAAAGAGGAATGGTCTTCATCTTCTGAGGACCCAAGAGTATCATAAACCTGATGAGGGAGTTGGAGGTACCCCTGTTATCACACCTCATATAGCGACCCATCTTCACATCAAGAACAAGGACGAGACACCCCACAGGTGTCTTCCAGACTGCCACCAGCCAAAGGGCCATTGTTAACACAGCTCCAGCTGCATGGCCTCCCTCATGACCTTGGGGAGGGGAGCTGGGGAACCCCACCATTGTCACACCAGACTGTGGAATTAAGTCAGGGAGTGTGAGCCAAAGGAAAATGGGGTAAGAACCGGGACTCAGGGAGCTAAGGCACAATCTAGCCCCACGTTCAAGTGGTGTGCAAACCGGCTCTGCAGGAAGGAGAGAGGGGGCATAAGAACCACTCTCTGCTCCTCCTCAACCTCAGGCTGAGAGAGGAGCTGACCCAGCTGGGCAGAAAGCAGCTGGAAAAGCCAAGGGCCTTCTCTGGAAACAAGGGTCCCTGAGGCAAAGGCAGACCCAGGGCTGGGGAAGGATGGATCTGGGGGCAGGAAAAGGCCAGACATGCTGGAGGGACATAGGAGGAGCAAAGGGATAGGATAGAAGCTCCTAGGAAACTATTCCTCAAGTAAGGTGGCAACATCAGCTGTTTCAAGAGAAGGGCAGAAGTGGGGAAAACTGAGCTCCGCGAGTGCCAGGGTGGCATGGTCCTGCCATGCCAAGGATAAGGGTTGTCAGTCCTGTAGGGTTGGGATAGACATTCCAAAGGCAGGGAGGGTGGAGACTCTGTTCTCCCACCTCTGAAACCCGAAAAGCAAAGCGAGAAAAGATGCATATAGCATCCCAGTGCTCCAGGGAGGATGGAGGGAGGGCCTCCCCACAAGTCTCCTCAGCTGCTGTAGACTGGGACACTTGAAGTTCAGGGCATCCCAGCCGACCTGGGGGTGGGGGTCCTACAGATTCAGAGCAGAAGGCTGGACAAGGAGCCAGGACGGTGTGTGCAGGTCTTCTGGGGCGGGGAAGAGAGGTCTCTGAAGGAATTTCTGGAAGCCTGATATCCTTCAAAGCCCAGCCAACATCTCTGAACTGACCCCACCTCCAGCAGACTCCACCCTAGAGTTCTAGCACATTCCCAGCATCTCAAGTGCTCATCTCTGAACCCCAGCTTTGGGAGCAGCCTTTTGGTCACCCCTATTTCCTGGTGAAGGGTAAGTTGGAAAAGTGAGGGGAAAGTGAGGGTTCACAGAGGTGGGAAGTCTAAAGGGGACCCCATTTTCCCAGGTGCCAGGGACCAACCTTTCCATACCACTCCAGCCCTGCCTTTCCCTTTCTTCGACCTCCTATAGGCTTCCTCCCCTAGACTCCCTGCCCTGGGAAGCCCTGGCTGGGGGAGAATGGAAGCGCAGGCTGGACAGGACAGGATCAGGTCCTTCTGCTCAGAGAGACTACAGTTTGGGCCAAGCAGCACACATCTCAGTGGGCGTCTACAGACAGAACCCGGGCGTCCGTGTCACCATCAGAAAGTGAGGCTCCTGCACTGCTTGGCCCGAGCAGGGCCTCACACTTTTGTGGGTGGCTTCTCTTCTGCCTTGGAGCCAGGAAGCCCGTTCTCTGTGTTGTCATTCCCAGAGGAACTCACAAGACACTCCTTCCTGGAGAGGAGAGGGAGAGAGGGGACACGGGTGAGAGGCAGGCCGGATTAGGGGTAGGCGGTGGCTCCCTGCACCCTGCTCCCCGCACCCAGCCCTGCGCCCTCCCTCCCCTGGCCTTTTCTTTTTATTCTGTCCCAGGGCAGCCCACCTCATCACCCATCTTCCCTAGAACAGTTTCCTAATGCCTTTTCCTTGCTCTGGTTGCAAGATTCCTCACCTGCTGCTTTAAAGCTAGCCTGACACTGTTCCAGAAAATTCTGGGCCTGGGCTCACAGCCTCTATACCTGCCCATCTTCCTCCTCCTTCCAGAAAAAAATATAGTGAACCCAAGACCTCACACATTTAGCAAGAACAACACTACTTAGCTACATCCCTGACCCTAGATGTCTATGTTTATAACTGAACTTACTCCAGGGCTTCCTGGGAGGCCATGTCATCATTTCAGATTTTAACAGTTTAGTTTAATTTGGCTTTGGCTTTTGAAACAGGGCCTCAAAATATAGACTAGGCTGGCCTTGAACTCAAAAGATTCCTTCTAAGCCTGACTCTCAACTACTGGGATTACAGGCATGAGCTACTGTGTTCATGTGTCAGACCTTGTTTCTGCCTCTCCCATTTGAATTCTCCAAATTTTTCATCTCCCTAAAAAAGTCTTTCCATTCTAGGGTTTCTATACATGAATTCACATTCTCTCTGATAAAAGAGAGCCAAAATGAGAAGTATAACTCGGAAAAGAAGTAGACTTCCTAAATCTTATGGTGAACTTTAGGGCAGGTGGTACAAATGGGAAGAGAAAGACTGATGGGATGGGGGGGGAGAAGAAAAAGGCTGATGGGATGGGGGGAGGGCTGGAGAGGGAAGGGCCAGCGGAGAGAGGTTGAGAGAGAGTTGAAGCAAGGGCTATAGGGACAGCAAAGGACAGCAGTGGCATCAGAAGGAGTGGAGACACTGCCACCGGCAGGGGTGGATGGAGGTGGAGGGCGAGGGCCACGGGAGAGGGCACCAGGCTGATGGAGCACTGGAGTAATGGGGAGTCAGCTCACTTCTTTTCTCGGGTCTTCTTGAGGATGAAGGTGATGAGCTTCTTCAGCAGCAGAATGCAGACCAGGAGTCCAATGACCCCGCCCACCACAGCCAGGATGATGAGCGTCACCGTATTGTCCACTTCTTCCACTGGAAGTGGGAAGAGTGGGCGGAGGATCATGTAAAGTCACCACACACAATCCAAAACCGGAGCCCCGCCTCCAGGTCCTGGCCCTCTCTGGTGAACCAATCCAGCTAAGCACACACACCAGAGGGCCTCTTCCCTGCACCCTTCCCAGTAGCTCTTCCCACACACCCACACACAAGTTAGGGGTTAAGTCAGACCCACAGATCCCAGTTACAAGTCACAAACTTATTTCTCAGCCATCTCTGCTTCCTCTCCCACTGTCTTCAGACATCCCCACTGTCACCTTTCCCAGCAGAGCCTCCCTAGACACCTGTGAACCCCTTCGGCTTCCCCTGTGGCTTTATCTTATCTACACAGCACGTGCTCCTGGTTTGATTGTGTTACTCCCTTAGGTAGGGGTCAAAGGAGCAAAGCTTCCATCCTGCTCACCCTGGACCCTCGGCACTCTGAATCACCTCCACCATTTGAAAGGATGACTGAAAAACTCTATACAGAGACAAGAGCCACCTGGGAAGAGCCATAGAGCTAAAACTAGAACTCTAACTTAGAGCCTGGCACCCACACTCTATCAGTGCCTGGCCCCTTCCCTTCTCCTCCTGCAAAGGCCAAGCACAGAGCAGAGTGACAGGAATCTAAACCTATAGAAGAGGTGACACTATTTGCAGATGTAACCCCAGACTCAGGAAAGACTGCCTCGATGACCTCAGGCTCTGCCCTTGGAAGAACCCAAGTTCAACTCCTGCTGTCCCATCTCCAGGGTTTCTTGATTTGGCCATGGGGGGAGGGGGGGACATGCAGAAGGCATTGTCTTCCAGCATCCTCAGCTGCAAGGTGCCCAACCTAACTTCTCACCTATTTATCCCCTTTTGTTTCTCTGACCACCTCCATGGAGTAGAGGCATGTGGCTACCTGGCTCTTGTCTTCAATACCTTCACTGCTTAATTGGAATACCTGTATCCAGTTCCGTGGGGGAAGGACCACACCTCATTCTATCTCTTTGGGAAGCATCTGTACCACTGCTGTCTGCTTGGGGTTGTCTATCTGCTTGTCTTACTCTGAACTACACACTCCACAAAGAAGAATTCTGCATGCCAGTCGTAGCATCCTTTACAACACCTCACAGCCATCCAACACTTGCTAATGCTGTACACAAAGGAGCAAAGACCACCCACATGCAGAGAGCCTAATGCCACCAAACACTCCCAGCTAGCTCCCCTGGCCTTCACAGTCACCCTGGCAGAAGGCAGCCATGTGTCCATTCTATGGTCTAGAAATCAAGGCTCAAAGATACTCAGTGCTATTCCCACCCATCCACAGCCAACTTTTTCTAGCTTCCATATGTAACTCCAGTAACTCTTGCAAGTGTAAAGAGAAAGAAATCGCCAGCGTGGCCTACTTTGCCATTTCAATGCTATCCTGAGATGGGCACCCCAAGTCCTTCCTACCCTACCACCCTCCCCACTACATACACTTATCAACCACTTGGAGGAAGATGGTGGCAGAGTTGTTCAGGTCCTTCTCTTTGGGGTTCCTCACGAAGCAGGTATATTTGCCGGTGTCACTGAAGTCCAGGTCACTCAGCAGGATGGAGATGTTGTTCATCTTCTCCTTGGTGGAGCCCTCCAGGGTAATGCGGTCATCGTCCTTCGTCCTCACCTTGGGGTCAGACTTCTCGTTCTTCACAATGCCGTCTATCAGCTGGCGCAGGAAAAGATCAGAGTTGTCGAAAGTCACAGCGGCCTCCCTTGAGCGCCAACCCTGTCCATGCCCAGAAAGACCCTTCGTCTTCCTTCGTTCTCTCTGCAGCGGCTATAGCTCTGCCTGACCTGAATTCTGCCTACTTCAAACTAAACCTGTGTCCTCAAGGACTCCCTGAAAAACAGTGCACGGCTGCTGTTTTCATAAAAGTCCTCCCCACACACACAGTGCCTCTGCAAATAGCACACATGTGTGTGCCCACGCACACACACACTCACACACACTCTCACATGCACACACACGCACGCACACACATGCATGCACACATACACACTCACATACATATACTCACACACACTCACACATGCACACACGCACATGCATGCACACATACACACACTCACACACTCTCACATGCACACATATGCACATGCATGCACACACACTCACACACATGCATATGCATGTACACGCACGCACACACACGCACACAATACACTCACACTCTCACACATGCACACACACTCACTCTCACACACACACATATACTCACACAACACTCTCACACATGCACACACACGCACATGCATGCACGCACGCGCACACACACACACACACACACTCACTTCTCTCTGGAGGTCCCACCCAGCCTTCACTTACACTGTACCCTCTACCTCACTGAATCTTCTCTTTCAATCAGGACCTGGATTGATGCCACAGCTCTCTCCATCAGCACCCTCTAGGGCTGCACTCTTGGGGCTTCCCCATTACTCTGGGAGAAGAACCCCTGCCAGACTGCGAAGAACTCCATCCACATCTGTGATTGGCTCACCCTCTCTGGCTCCCTTTCCCGTCCTTCCAAACACTGCCCTCAGCCAACAGTTTCTTTCTCCTGATTGCTAAACTTTTAATTTCTCTGCAAATATACAAGTGGCAAGATTTCCTCAGGACAGGACAACAAAGTCTAGCCAAAATTACCAACAGACCCCAAATTCTTGCATCACCATGGGAACAATCCTCCTGCCTGGACTCTGAGAGAAAGGGCAACAAATGGTGGGTTCTTGGGATCGTCATGGTGGAGTTTATCCCAGAAGGGACTGGACCCTGGGCTTGAAGGCATCTCCCCTTGAGAAACAGGCAGGGGAGGACATGAGCACCCCACTTACGATCTTGTACGTATCGGTGCTATTGTAGGACCACCTGAAGTAGAGATTCTCGAAGCCAAAACAGCTGGAGAAGGTGCAAGGCAGCAGGATCGCTGAGCCATTGATAGCGTAGATGGTGGTGGCCTTTCCCACAGACACTTCCAACGACCAGGACACAGGGAGCAGGAAGAGACCTGTACAAGGGACACAGCCTCCCTTAATACAACCTCACGGGAAGTTCTTTAAGGGCACTCTCAGGCAGGGTGGAATGGCTTTGCCAGGCAAAGAGGTCTTTGGCCTCCTCAGAAGGGAAGGTGGTTCTCTATAGAATATCTACACGGCCTGGGCCACGCATTTCAATATCATCTTGGCCTGATTAGCACTGAATTCTGAATCTTAGTGGCCCTGTGGTACTCAAAATGACCACGAGGGGTCACCCCAACCCAAGAAAAGGAGGGTCTGGTGGAATTTTGTTTTTTTTCTTCCCCTGTCCTGGAACCTGTGACTCTACCCCTTCACATGGGTCGGGAGGCAAGTAAGCACAGCTCTGGAACTCCCTTCACCTGCAAGGTGTGGGGTGGGGGTTGGGTGGGGGGCGATGGGAAGCCTTCTCTAGATCGGAGCGCACCCCTGGTGGCATTTGGGAGTTGCGGGTGAGGATCAGAACGTCGTCAGGTGGAAAGGCGTGACCGCCGCAGTCCCCGCACTGGAATTAGGAGCCGAAAGACACTTTAGGGGTGGAAATTGCTTGACTAGTGAGTCCAGTGCTCCGACCACGCAAGGGGATCCCGAAGAGAGAAGGGCGACGACCGGCCCGCTATGACGGAAACGTGGCCGCGGGTGGACACAGACGCTAGCGCGAGGACGCAGGATGGAGCAGGCAGAGCGCAACTCTGTGGGGGTCATCGAACCTACTGAGGGCATGCAGCAGGGGCAGACCCCTCCTGATTCCGGGAAGCGCGGGTCCTCCTCATCACCCGGCAGCCACTCTCCGCACCCTGAACCTAAGAAACCACAATGACAACCCCGCGGCGTCCCAACACCCTCCACAGGACATTCCCCTAACTCGCACACACCTTCCACACTCTGCCACCCCCCAACACAGACGCACGCACGCACACACGCGCACATACACACGCTCCACAGGACATCCCTCTGTCCCCCACACCTCCTCCGTACGACAACCCTCTGCCCCCGCACACCCTCACCGCAGGACACCCCTCTGCCCCTCCCACACCCCTACCGCAGGACATCCCTCTGCCCCACCCCCCACCGCAGGACATCCCTCTGCCCCACACCCCCACCTCAGGACATCCCTCTGTCTCCCCTACACCCTCACCGCAGGACACCCCTCTGCCCCACACCCCCCCACCTCAGGACATCCCTCCGCCCCACTCCCACCGCAGGACGTCCCTCTGCCCCCACACCCCACCGCAGGACACCCCTCTGCCCCACACACCCCCACCGCAGGATACCCCTCTGCCCCCATACCCCCACCGCAGGACACCCCTCTGCCCCACACACCCCCACCTCAGGACATCCCTCAGCCCCACCCCCACCGCAGGACGTCCCTCTGCCCCCACACCCCCACCTCAGGACATCCCTCCCCCACACCCCCACCGCAGGACACCCCTCTGCCCCACACACCCCCACCACAGGATGTCCCTCCGCCCCACCCCCACCACAGGACGTCCTTCTGCCCCAGAAGACATTGCCCTCCTAGGAGGGCTCTTAAAGAATCAAATCCTTCTTTCCACTCATTCCTCCAGGAAACACTACTCCCTCAAGGTCGGTTCAGGGTAGCAGGTCCACGACTGAACCCTCACCTTTCCTTGCCCCTGGGGAAATGAGCGGTCACTCCTATCTTAATTCTCAGGAAAGCCCTCTGTTTCTAACTTAATTCCCTCCTGCTGCATCCGAAGTCAGTTTCCTCTTGCTTTGCCCACGATAATGACCATGCTCCTGAATAACAGAGAAGCTCAGAGGAGTGCTGGCGGCCCTGCTCCAGCTCTCAAGGGTCCCTTCACCTTCCTTGTGTCCCCTTTGCTTCTGGCTGCGCCCCCCCACCCCCGCCACACACACACACACACACACTCACTCACTCACTCACTCACCAAGTCAGAAATTGCACCCTATGGCCCAGGAACCCAATCCTGACTCCTGCCATGGCCAGTGATGACAATAAGCAGATATTCATGAAGCATTTATGGTGTGCCTGGCGCCTTTCAGCCTTCTGCTACCCCATCATGTCTAGGATTATAGATCACACTGGAGAGGAAGCTAAGCCTAGAGAAGTCGGCGATTCCATTAAGGTCAGGGAGGAAAATGGTTCCAGCATCTCATGCTCCCAAAGCCAGGAAACCCCTCCACACATCCTAAAATAGGTGCATTTGCCCACTGCGGCTCCAACTCTTACTAGATTACTTTGATCAGCAACTCGTGTGTGTGTGTGTGTGTGTGTGTGTGCCTGTCTGTGTGTGCACATGCACGCACATACAATGCATCGAGAACGATTGCAATGGCTCTCCATGCTGAGAGGCATTAGAATCAGTTGGGGACAGGCATAGGCAGCTGTGGGTCGGCCCCTGGAGCTACTGACTATCTGAGTCTTCAGAGCTGGCCTCTCTCTGTAGCTCCCAGGGAACAGTGTGGGTGCAGACCACAAATGAAAATGACTGTGCTAGAGGGCTCCCACACAGTCACCCCCACTTCTAATAGGATACTAAATGGCAGGTACACTTGTTCTCATTTTACAAATGATGAAACTGAGGCTCAGAGAGGTGAAGTGGTTTTCCCAGCAACCACACAGTGAAGGTCCTCTTTGGCGCTTGGGGCCTACTGTGTGACAGGATGGGTGCACATTTCATCCTTGTCCTACGGAGTTGTTATACCTCTTATTCCCAATAAACGCCTCAAAGAAATGAACCTATAAAAAGCCACATAACCAGAAAGTAAGTAGGCAGCTCAGAAACAGATCTGCTTTCCCCCATCTGAAAGAGCCATTCTGATGGGGCTCAGTGCTCCCTAGGGAGGCTGGTTCTTGTTTTATCTCTGCTGTCCTCTACCCCAACTCTCCCCCGAGGTCTAGGAACAGGAGCAGCCAGAGTTGTCACTGTCCAGCCTAGAACCAGCACAAGAGGATGGGAGCCTAGAGCTCTGCTTTCAGGACCTCCCAGAGTCCCCTAAACCCAGAACCAGGATGTAGAGCAGAAGACAAGGAAGCACTGAAGAAAGGCAACTTCTGGGCTGGGGAGATAGCTCAGCGAGTAACAGTGATTGCCACGTAAGCATGAGGACCTGAGTTCAAATCCCCAGAACCCAAGTAAAAGCCGGTGTGTAGTATAAAGCATCAGTAATTCCAGTGTTAGCACAGGGAGATGAGTGACAGGAACAGGAGGAGTTCTGGAAGGTTGTGAGCCTGCTAGCCTGGTGTAACAGCCAGAAAACAACAGAGAGATCCTGTCTCAAATGAGGTGGAAGGCAAGGATCAACGGTGTCCTCTGACCTCCATGTACGCACTGCTGCATGCCCGCAGTCACACATGAAAACATAAACATGTCCTTACAGTTGTAAAGAAAAAAGAAGCTTCCTAAACTGGATGTGATGGCTCGCACCGGGATTCCCAGCACTCAGCAGAGGCAGGAGGGTCACTGGGGTTCCGAGAGCAGCTTCTACTGCAGCTGAAGACTCTGTCTCAAAAAAATAAAAGGAATGGGGAGTGGTAAGGAATTGTGAAAAAGGAAGGGAGGGAGGAAAGGAGGGAGGAAGCAAGCTCGCTGGAAATTCCTAGACTCTGGTTCTGAGCTAACACCTGAACCCAGGAACCAGGTCCTGATGATGACAAGGGACTCATCTCAAGGACCAAATTCCTCCCTCTAATTCCAGTTCAAATGAGAAATTGCAAAGCATAGGAACACATCAAAGGGACATGATCATTTGTTTGCTCTAGAGAAAGCTTCTTAAATAGGCCAGACTAGAACTTGCTCTGCCACCAAGAACGACCTTGAACTTGTCATCCACCTCCACCTCTTGAGTTTCTGGGATTACAAGCAAGTGCCCCCATGCCTGGTTTAAGAAAATGCTTTAACTGGACAGAAGCAGAACAGAACAAACGAGAAGTTCAGAAGGAAGAACACTATTTCTTTAAGTTCTGGCTCACTGCATAGCACGCATTTCTGCCTGATGCGGATGACTTAACTCTATCTAACACACTCAGGACTCTGAGTGAAGCACTGTCATATCCTCACCAGGCTAGAGTGGATAAAAAAAACAGTAGAGATGGTTTCCACAGAGGCATCCCTGCCGGGGTGGAAACCTGGGAAACACTGGGCACACCTGGCTACTTCTGCAATACGCTGCCCACCCAGCCAGGCGTGAGGAAGTCCTGCCAGCTGTGTCTAGGAGGTCGGTGCACAAACTCCCATGATGCTGAGCTTGGGGAGGAGCATGGGTCAGGACCCACTAACAGGCCCCTGGAGGGCTACTTAAGCAGGTTGGCCAAAGCTAGAATGGACTGGTCAGCAGTCCCCAGGCAGGCCCCAGTCTGCCTGCTGACCTTGACAAAGTCAGAGATGCCACACGTCCTGCATCCTGCAGGCGTAACCCCAGAGCAGTGCAGGGAGGGCTGTAAACCTGTCTACCTCCCAAGCTTGGTAGGAAGCCAAAATATGGGGCTGTAAAACACAAGGACCCCAGGAAGAGAGAAGAAGGCAGGTAGAAGACATTGTTTAAAAGGGGTGAGGGGGACAGGGCTGTCTCCATACCAGCACTGGATATAACCCGGACGCCACTAGTTTTTTTGTTGTTGTTGTTTTGTTTTGTTTTGTTTTGTTTTGTTTTAAGACCACTATCATCAACCAAGACTGTCACCAGGCTACTCATACATTGATTTATTTCTTTACCCTCTACACATCTTGGATAATTTCCATGTGGCTATTTCCCTAAGTAAAGGACTTTCTTGCTTTGCCCAAAAGTTCCCTCTTTGGAATACCAGCACGGGTGTGCGGATATGTCTGCCAGTTGGGCCTCTTTCTGGCCCTTCTGGCACTGTGGGACCAGTGATATCTCCTCTGTCAGAGGCCTGTGGATTCTCACAGCCTGGCTTTTCCTAAGTCATTTAGCCCCCTCAGGAGCCATCTTCAGAGGACCCTAGCTCCTGCCACTGCAACGGGACTTCGTCCAGGGAGACAGACAGACTCAAAATTCACAAGCTGTACCAAAGTTTTTGACAAGTATTTAGGGCTGTGGGCTTGACTCAGTAAGGAAAGTGCTTACTAGCAAACATGAGTTCAATTACCTGAAACCTTGTCAAAGAAAAAAAAGGGGGGGAGGGTATGGTGGTATGGGTTTGTAATTCCAGAACCAAGAGGGCAGAGACGGGAGCATGTCTTGGGCTCACATCCAGAAGTTCCAGGTCAAATGACAGAACCTGTGTCACCTGATCGATGACACCCACACACATACCTGCACACACATGTACATACACATGGCTATCCTATTGAATATTTACACCAGCAGGAACCTGATGGCTATTGCTACCCATTGTAAGGTCTATGCCAGGTTGGAAACGTTCCATAAGCTTTGCCCATACCCAGAGATCAGTCACACCCAGGTAGGGTAGAGGGCAGAAGGAGAGCAGGATAGTGCCTGCTCTAAGTTTAGCTCCAAGGACTTGCGGGGCATTGCAGCAAGCAGAAGCTCAGCAGAGACTCTCTGGCCCCAGGGAAGGAGAATGGCTCAGAGTCAGAGCTTAAAGGAAGAAAGTGGGTCGGTGGAGGGCAGTGAGACAGGGACCCCTCCTGGGAGAGAGGCCTCTGGGGCCTGGGGAAGAAGGGCTGGGCCCCCGCAAGGCTCCTGAGCCCTATGGCAGAGGAAAGATTTCTGCTCCCTCACCCTAGGCAACCTACCTGCCTGCTTCCTGCCCACCCCCAGGAGCTTTGCCAGGATACAAGCATGCCCCTGAGACGGCCCTGGATCAGGGAAATCAGCTTCACAAACAAGTTTGTCCAAACAGTAGGTCTGTTCTTTTCCTTAGAGGCCACTGGGCAGTGGTGTCAGTCCACCACATCCAGGGCTTATGGGGATGTACCTACCTCCCCTCAAGGAGCAGCCACAGGGCAAAGGCAATTCCTCCAGGAGGTAGCCAGTCATAGGGTTTAGGAACCCAGCATTGCCTGCTCCCCACAGCCTGCCTTCTGTTGATTCCAAGGGTTAATCATGTTTCCCAGATGCAGACCACCCCTGCCCCTCTTCTCCTCTTCCCCAGGATCACCCAGTTTAGCCTTGCTGGTTTCTCTCTCTGAATGGGACTCAACACCCTCTCTTTAATTGTGTGCTCATTAAACAAGCCCTAATAAATACATACCAGGGGAGAGAGGGTTGTGCAACACAGCGCCCTCACAAGTGATAATTAAAGACAGATCATGGCAATTAAGCAAATCACGGAGCAAGGAAGGGGTGGGCAGAACGACACACTACCAGTTACATAGGAAAAGACTGGAACCCATATAAACCCAGTTGCAGCGATGAGGCCTTGGGAACTACTTCTTAGGTTCAGAAAAGGCTAGTTTGTGTGTTATCAAAAACCACTGGGGGCTCAGTCCATGACACTGTTAACGCGGAGAGAGGGAGAGGACTCCTGGAACAGTCTCCCCAGCTGTGTCAACAAAGGTCTAAGCACTGATCAAGCCCATAGCTTCCATGCCAGGACCCAGGGCTTCACTCGTTCCCAAGCCCTATACAAGCCCCACTGACCTTCCCCCTCACCAGATGGCCTGGACTCTGTCCCACGTGACCATCAACTGGCCGTGTACCTTAGGCACATTACCATCCCTCTCTGGACCACACCTCCCTCGCTTTTTGGAAAGCTTCATGCTGTGGTTTTCAAAGTCCCCGTCTGCTCATACCAGAGCTCTGCCCTGCTCTCCGCTCACCCCACCCCACCCCCAGTTCCTAGAGCCCTCTTGGTTGTCTACAAAAGTCTGGTTCTACGAATATTCTAGTAGCAGCACAAGGCCTGGAACTATGCTGGCCAACCAGCCACAGGATAAGGAGACCTGCAACATACAGTGATTGGGTTAATGACTGGGGTTTTGGTGCCCTCACCCCTGCCATGGCCACAGGGGAGTCCGAGGATGATCCAAGTGGGAACTCCCATGGAATGACTCTATACCCATCCCATGAAGAGGAGCCCTGAACTTTAAGGAATCACCCTGAAACCCTTATAACTTCTGTGCCGATGCTTACAGGACAAAGCACCAGTGTCTTACATCCGGCCTCAGGAAGGTGAGTAAACCAGAGCTGAGGAACAAAAGAATGCTGCCCCCCACCACCCCTAACACCTGAGACCTACCCACAGGACAGGTCTGCACATGGCTGACAGGTGCAAGAGTGGCTTCTCTTAGAGGCCTCTGTCCCCTGCTTCCACCACAAATACCTCCACCATGCACCTGACCCAATGCGGGGTGGGGGCTAGCTGTCCAAACCAAATCTGACATATATAAACAAGAAGAGGCCCAGGTCCCAGAGATGGAGCCGGCTCACGTTGGAAGCCAGGCTGTGATTTACATTCTAAACTAATAAATACCATTGCCTAATCTCTTGGGGTTTG
Organism: Chionomys nivalis; assembly: GCF_950005125.1. Taxonomy (NCBI): domain Eukaryota; kingdom Metazoa; phylum Chordata; class Mammalia; order Rodentia; family Cricetidae; genus Chionomys; species Chionomys nivalis. Next base: position 43,975,305 of record NC_080089.1, on the reverse strand, counting down.
ACACTCAGAACCATCATGTAAATATTAATAGATAGTCATAATAGTCTATACCCTCTGCATCCTCTGGACCTGACTCCTCTCTCCACAAAGGCTTCCCCAAAACACAGAGCCAGAGGCAGGCCAAAGAGGTCTTACTCATAGAATCCCTTTACAGGAAGAGGGACAAGGCCCTTCTGAAAAGGTGGCTTTTGAATGGTCCTCTAGTTCCTTCCAAGCCCTTCCAGCATTTAACACAGAGTTACAGTGACACCAGAGAAGACAGAAGATGGAAGACCCTTGTCCCCCAGTGGTGCATCCCTGCTGCCAGGAAAGCAAGCTGAGTGGCAATAGCTCCAAGCGAGAGTGGCAAACCCCCTGGAATCCCCAGACTCCAGGCAGTAGACCCCTCCGCCAGCATGCCTAAACTCCAGGACTTAGAAGGATTCCCTTGCTGCAGCCCCAAGACCTGCTCCAAAAGGCACCGGAGGGAGCAGGAAACTCTGCTAGGATAACTGTGGGGGAGGGGGATGCACAGGGTTCCCAGAGAACGTAGTGTCAAAGCTAAGCGCCCAGCAGGAAGACGGCCATCCACTCATTTGGTGCCACCTTGTCTAAGGTACCCCTCTTCTCCAGTGTCCCCTCCTTCGGTGTGGGGTGGGGGTAAGAAAGAGGCGAGAGAAAAGACAAAGCTGGAGCTGTCTTACCCAAAAGCCCAGTGCCCAGCCATCTCGCCAGGGTTTTGCCTCGGTCCCCAGCCCAGAACATGGTCCTGTTCTCTCCGGAGCGCTCCGAGGGCTTGGGATGAGATAGTGGGCACCCCCGCACTCTCCGCCCGAGGTCGGCTCTGGGCCCGTCAGCTGGCGGGGGTGCTCCGCGCAGCGGGTCGGGGCTCGGGAAAGTTAGCCGCGAGAGAGCGAGACGAGGGGGGAGGACGAAGAGGGGGAGGCGCGCCCGACCGCCTCTGGCAGCCCGCTGCGGGCGCCGGGGCTGGAGGGGAGGAGGAGGAGCCGGAGCTGGAGGAAGGACGCCGGGGCGAGCGGCACTGCGATGCGCCTCTGCTCTGGAAGCGCTCCAGCCGCAGGAGGGGCGGCGTCCCCGCCGGTTTCTCACGGTGACGGATCAGGATCGTGGGGTCCAGCCCGGGCAGCCCTCTCCCTCTCCAGTCGGATAGGAATGTTGCGGTTTGGCACTGCAGGGCCGGCCCGCAGCCTCCCGCATCATCCCGTGCGCCGAGCTGCCAATTAGGAGAAGAGTTCACGGGGGAGTAGAGGTGGAGCTTTTGGGTTTGTTGGAAGGCTGTTTTGTTCCGCTCAGAGAACACGAGTAAGGGCAGCGGCTGCCTCTCCCGGGACCGCGGGGAAGACGTCCGCAGTGGGCGCTGCCGCAGCCGGTGGGCGTGTGCCGGCTTGCCCGCTGCGGACTACCGGGTGCAGACCTGGACCCGCACGGGTCGCCTCCCGCCACGCCGCTCGTTCGCTCTGTGGGTGGCTTTTAGGCTGTGGAAAACCGAGATTCACCTGTAAATTGCCCCTGCACACCTCCCATTAACCCATTTCTGCAGACTCTATGCATGTCAGAGGGCTAGTGACAGACATTTGGAGAGAGCATACTTTCCCCCTAGTGCTGAGCAGGAGGAGGAGGGGAGTGTCGGTAATCCTAAACACTAGGGATGCCCCTGAAGGACCCCCCCCCCCCGTCAGCTCCCCAAACCTTCAGGACAAATCTCTATCTGGAGATCAGTTAAACCTTGGAAACACATCCTCCTTCCCTTCTGCAGGCATAGCACCACACCCGCCACCCATCTTCAAAACTGGAGTCCCTGGTAGGCTTCAGCGCCATAAGAGACCCTTGAGGTTGTATGCAGAATGTTAAATGTCTGCAGGGAGAACCCTGCTGTTTTCTTCTTGAGCCTCGTCGTTGTCGTTGTTAAGGTAGTTAGTTGAACAACTCTAATGCCTGCATTTGCTGCTGGAGAATTCGGAACAAGGCTCACAACTTTCTGGAGAAATCTCCGCTCCTCTGCTGGATGGTGGTGACTTCATGATATTTACCTCCTGAGGTCATGAAAAACAGCATCATCCTCAACCCAGGATAACAGAGAGGACAGCCCTGGGCTCCTAGTTTTAGAGAATCTCATGCTGGTCCATGTCTCCAGGGGACTGTAACAGGGAACACACCTCCTCTCAGTTCTGAACAGTTTGGGGGCTGAATTGAGCTCCTCTCCAGTCTGTCCTCTGAAATGAGGAGCGTCCATAGACCCTCAGGCAAGCTTGATGAACAGGTGGGTGGTTCCTGTGTGTGCACTAGAGTTCCTGTTGATGAAGAAGCAGCCACCAAAGCAAGACAACTAAGGGAAAGTCTGAAAATTCCCGTTTTGTACCGGACCTTCTGGATCATCCAGGAAAGCAGTCAAAGGCAGAGGTTAGGAGATAAACTTACTGTCCTGATTTGTTGTGTTGTTTCTGTTGTTTTGTTTCTTGGTTGGGGTTTGATTTTGTTGTTGTTGTTGTTTTGTTTTTTATTTGTTTGTTTATTTTGAGACAGGATTTCTCTGTGTAGCCCTATAGACCAGCCACATAGACTAGGCTGGGCTCCCAACTCAGAGAACCACCTGCCTCTGCCTCCTGAGTGCCGGGATTAAAGGTATGAGTCACCATGCCTAGCTGATTATCCTGATTTATAACCTACATTTAGACCCATATGCCTTTTGTTCTTATATCTTGCCACAGGCCTTGCCAACATTAGAAGTGGGACTGGAAGTGAAGACCTGAAGAGATAAACACATGCTAACATGCTTAGCAGAGAAGTAGGCACACAGGGTGAACACACAACACATCAAGTTCACAGAACACAAGTTCACAGAAGCCTGGGGCCTCAGGGGCAAAGCCAAGTCCAGGAGAGGCCTGACCTTTGCTTACCCCAGGAAGTCCTTCCACCCTGCAGACAAGGCCAGGTTCCACTTTGCCCATGTTATTTTTACAGCAGGGTCATGTTTCTCAGAGCAGTAGGCTGAGGTGAGAGGAGGTAAAGCCAAAAGGAAAGAAAGTGACCCCTGCCTGGAAAATGGTGGCGGGCGCGGGGAGGGGGGGAAGGGGCGGGGGGGGGGACTCCAGAGATATCTTTAGACCCTGGTGGCAGAGGAAGGTGACTAGTTCCCCTGAGTGCCCTCCCCCCACATCTCTGGATTCTTTAGCTGAAAGGGCCCTTACCATGTCATTGCCCGCTGCCATGCACGAAGATGTGGGCCAGAGAAGGAGTATATATGAGCCAGGGCCACCTACAAAATCCCCTTCAATCCAGGATTGTTGCCTCTCTGCTCTTTGGTTTCTACACTTCACACACCTGACAGTTCTCTGAACACTAGCAGGGCCCCCGGCGGGGCAGAACAAGGGCTTGGGAAACTCTAAGCTGTGGTGGCCTGAGAGAGTTTCACGTTTATAGAGCACCTCCCTCCAGACACTGCAGAAAGCCAGTACAGCAACAGAGCTAAGAGGTTCCTGAGGAGGCCAAGGGACAGGGTGTGGAAGGTCCATTCCTTCTCCCCACCCTTGGAAAACTCTTCAGGAAGCCAACCCTAGTCACTCCTTCCTTCTATCAGAAGCCTCCAGTCACGGGAGAGCAGATGAAATGTGCAGCTCCTTTCGGGAAGCTGGGTGTCTGGTGCCACAGCCCCACTGGGGCCCTTGGCCATCCTGATTCTTGGGAATGGGTGACACACCCAGGTCTGGGTGGCTTGGCTCAGAAACCCCTCGAAGTTTGCAGGGATGTTGAGATGGGTTGGGTCAGAGACAAACAACTGTCAGAGAATCATCCATTTCTCAAGCTGGCAGAGATGGCCCAGGCTGAAGTGGAAGGAGAGGCTTTCTTGGGAATTCAGGTAGGTGAGCACCCCCAATCAGACCAGACAACTGACTCAGCAGAAAAGCCACTTTCCTAAGCCTCTTGCATACAGTTTGGGGGGGGGGGGCTGGGGGGGCTGTTTCTGGAACAGGGCAGCATCTAGAGTATTCACTGAAGAGGGGGGCAGGACCACAGAAATGGAGATGTCAGAATGGTTCTGACACCAGGAGATGCTCACTTGTTCAACAGGATCACCTTCTACAGGTGACCCTGGCCAGTGAATAGAAGACTTCCTCTGTCAGTTCCCAGCAAGTGGGCCAGGACTCTGTGCCAGAGGGAAGGAAATCAGGCACAGGATGAGGTCTCCAGAGCTGTTTCAAGAGTCATTCTTCCTAAACTGCAGAAGCCTGGCAGGGCACTTCCTCCCCCTTGGGCTCCCCACTGCCCTTTTCCACTGCCTACTGCCTCTCCTGCCTCCTCCCCCAGAGGCCTTTGCACACTCTTCTCAGGACACTGCAGGTAACTGCAGGCACTGTGAGCACAGTACCACTGACTGAGGGTTCTGCAGAAGCTCGCCCTGCACCCTCACCTTCTGGCTCCCATCAGGCGCTGGATCCCTACCAAGAGCTGCCTCTGCATCTTGCTTACCCTCAGTTCCTCTCAACTTGTAAACAGGGCCCCCCCATCTCAGCGCGACTACAAGGGTCAGACTCTGCATTAAAGTTAAAAGCCTGGCAAGTTCTTCTGCCTCTTGGATGAGTGGGGGCTTTGGCTGATGCTGTCTGGACCAATGCTCTGGAGCTTCTTTCTAGAGTGTCTGAGTCTACCGTTCAGCCCCTCCCCACTCACCCCCTCCCTTGGCTCAGTGGCTGCCTCATTCAGCCACTCCGTCGGCATGCACGGAAGTTTGGCAGGTGCTGAGAGAGTTAACAAGACAGCATGCACCAAACCAGGCTGCAGGCACGTGGCTGATCAGTCCAGCAAAGGATGCTGCATGGCCACCTCAGTTCAGGGCTCCCAGGGCATCAGTGAGTTGGTAGAAAGCTAAACTCTCACAGTCTCCCTTCTTGAGGGGAGTTCTCTCTTTCTTCTCACTGCCTCCACTTCCTAGGGGTTCAGGGCATAGGCAGGTAAGCAGACACTCCCTCCATCCCTTCTTTCCTCACTTTCTGCCAGGTTCTGTCCAAACACCCTCTCGGGCAAAGGGGGATGGGGAGCCCCAGACGGATGAGCTCATTGGAAGGAAGAGGGCAAAAGGAGGAGGGAGTCAAACCATCCCGAGCTTGTCTCTCCTGGCCGGACAGTCCCAAGCTGGAGAGGGGTGTGTGCCCACTTCTAGGAGCAGCTCAGAGACGGGTGAGTCCTGGGCATCTCTTTCTTGGGAACTACACTGGGGTGGGAACTGAAGCCCCTGGGCAGAATCTTAGCCATCCTAGCCAACACCCCAGAGCTATGTTTAACTCTGCTCCCTGGGTCACCAAGTACCCTGCTCTCTTATCCGTGGAGGATTAGGGCTCAAGAGGCGAGGCGTGCGATCCAGAGGTTTGGGGAAGGTTTGTTATCCATTACAGCTGCTGTCTGTCAGGAAACTGTCCTATTAACTAAGTGGCTACACGTGCTTCTGATACAGGACCCTGTCCTGCCCCTCAAATGGGCACCAAATACCAAAATACCAAACTGTGCAGTGTGCCAGGCTCGACATGTAAAGGGGGGTGGGCAGCAAGGAGAAGAGGTATACCAGGGAGGAAGAAAGGACAGTGTGGAGAGGAGGGAACGGGGAAAAGAGAAGTGGAAAGGACACATGGGGGGGCTGGAACCCGTCCCTGGGTGGAAGGCAGCTTCAGGAAGTTAGTGTGACAGGCTGAGGAGAAGCCATGGGACTGAGAGAGCTCAGGCAGGGAGAGTAAGGAGGCTCACAGGCTTGCAGTAGTGATGACAGGAGCTAGCGGCCAAGGGGAGAAGGTGGGGAGAAGGTGGCCAGCAGAGGCCGCCACTGTACACACAGAGCCAGGGAGTCAGAGCGCCAGACCCAAATGGGACATCAGAGGGCTCTAGGAAAGCTTTGCCCCTGCTCCATTTGACCCTTACATCACCTGTGACCATTTTAGAGTCGGCTCCACTCACCCTTCCTCCACCTGCCCCTAAGTCTTTGGACTGCAAAAAGTCACTCCCCTGTCCTCATGTAAAGTGATGGCCTTGGCTTCGCATGGCCCTGGTCTTTAAGTCAGCTCTGCACTTTCCTAGCCTTATCGCCTCGTTTGTACATATGCCTACTGCAGCAGAACTTTGTTTCCTCACCTGCATGCAAAAGGAATGAGCATTTGGGGTGCGCCTTTATACTTAGCTAGACTGACACAGAACGCCTGGCTCAGTGCCAGACACGACAGCTACTTAATAGATAGTGGCTGCCCCTAAGGTCTAGCCCACTGTCGTTCAAGCCTAGTCAGGTAGGACATGAACCTATCCCTTGTCCTACCAACAGGACCAGCTGCAGCGGAGAGGGACAGCAGTAGGGGTGTGGCAGACTGGCAGAGCCGGAGAGGTAAGAAGTAAAGAAAGGCCCCCAGGAGAGGGGCAAGGACTTTCATCTTCTATGTATGGTCTTATCTGTAAAGACAGGGGAATCCACAGCCCTGACTGGCAGGCCAAAGGAAGTAAGTTAAACTTGGCTCTGTCTTTGGAAAGACACTGCACAGGGTACCGGGTCTCACATTTCTCCCCGTCTTCCAGCCTCTTTTCTCAGTCTACATGGACTGTGCCAACACTCCCACCCCCACCACTTCATGTGAAGAAGATGTGAGCAAGGGAGTATAGGTAGGGCGGGTGAGAGGGCTCCGGGGGTGCCTGTGGCCAAGCCTGACAATCTGAGTTCAGTCCCCAAGATCCACATGGTGGAGGGAGAGAACCAACTCCTGCAAGTTGCCCTCTGACCTCCACATGCACACACACACACACACACACATGCAAATGAACAAAAAATAAGTCAGTGTAAAAAGTGGGGTACAAAGGAGGCCCAGGGAAGACCGTGGCTAAATAGAATGACAAAGGGATCGACATCAGTCTTATTTATCTCCCAGCAAGCAAGGGTTAATCCTGATTCTCTCTTGTGAGTCCTAAAATAAGGATGGGAGGATTGTTGTCAGTAGTCCTAAAGGCTACCAAAAGGTACTACCCAATACTTGAACCTTCTTGACAACACCTCCAAGCTGTGCTTGAATCTTCCGGTGTGGAGATCTCATTACCTCGGGAAATTCGTCGCCTGCACAGCTGACCTCCACTGGATCAATAGTAGCCTCTGCCAGCCAGGCCTAGTGTTTTGCCTTGGGCGGAAGGAGAGCAGTCTGACCCTCGTGACCACAGCCTGCCCTGCTGTGTTTGCCAACAGCTGGGATGCACACTTCCCTTCCTGGCTACGTGTACCCTCTTCCCTCTGCCTTTGTGCCCATGTGGGGGGACCACTCGGCCTGTTGGGATAAACGGCTTATAGACACAATTAAGAAACAGAGGCAGCTGGAGTCAGGATAAAGGTGACTTTGCCCCCTTCCATAGAATTCCAAGCAGCCAAACTCAGCGTCCAGGGTCTATTCAGTCCCTTTCCGTAGCACCTCTTGGATGTTTAAGGTCATCATTGCCGGAGAAGGAGAAACTGCATCAACATACCATCTACTCCCTGCTTCCTATTTATCTGCTCTCGGGCCCTCAGTTCTCCCTTCTCCACCCCCAGCCTTTATCCCTCATCTTAGTCTGCGGTCTTTTCTGTCCTGTAGGAGAATAGGGTCCTTGGCTGATTCCTCTGTATGTCATGTTAGAACTCAAGATGTGGGTCCCAGGCTGGGTGCCCTGCTCCTGGGTCCCTGGAACTCTCACCCGCTGGCTGGAGCCCCCCTTGAGAGGTAGCTGGCACCTTGGGTATGAGAAATGGCTAGAACCTGGAGTGATTCCAAACGAGACTCGGTGAGGAGGAGGAAAGCCACCAGGGCCCCTCCTGTAGAGGTCCCAGCAGTGGCAATGTTCTGAGTTCCAGAGGTGTCAGTGATGAAGGTGTGAAGGTCAGGAGACCTCATTGGAGCTGGTCCAGCTGTCATACATCCAGATGTCCAGTGTGCACCCCACCAAGCCGTGTCCCACTCTCTTCTCAGCTAACTGTGTGTGTGGATGCCACCCTTCCCCTGCAAGATGGGTGGGAGACCCATAACCTAAAAAGAACAGGCATGCAAACCAATGTAAAGCAAGTCAGGCGATGAGTGTGAAATGGGACTCAGAAGGAAAGAGGTCTTCTTGTCCTTGGGTATCAGGTCAGCTTGGGGAGAAAGACCTGGGCTCTAGTTCTGCCTCTGATGTCGGCCAACCCTGTGACTTCTCATCTCTGAACTTCATCTTTGAAAACTGAGCCTTTAAGGAAGCATGTTGCTAGACAGGTCTTGAACATTGTTTACACTTTCAGCGTGTGTGTGTGTGTGTGTGTGTGTGTGTGTGTGTGTGTGTTTATATGCAGGAGTTGGTCTCTCCTTCTGTCATGTAAATCTCAGGCATGGAAGATGTTGGACTTTGTAGCAAAGTACCTTTAGCCACTGAGCCATCTCTCTGGTCCTTGAATGTCTGAAGGCTTAGTCAGCACTATGTAAATAGATACCATGATACAAATGCAGATGAGACAGAGGCTGCCAGACGGAGACTTCCCAGCAGCCACCCTCTCCACTGAGGCTGCACTGGGGCTCTCTGACCAGCTGCCATCCTCTCTTTTTGGATTCCAGAGCAAGCCTGGGAGCTGACTACCTAGTCAGACACTGCTAAGAAGCCAGGAGCAGGAAGGATGGTCCGTCTGCCTATGGGAAGAGCAGGCGGCATCGGCAGAGCAGCCAGCCTTGGGTGCGTAAGGGTCGTCTTCATCCCAGAAGTAACCTTAAGCAGACGCTCAGTCTCCAGTCTCAAAGTAAGCACTGTGGAGGACGGAGTCCTCCAGGGTCCAGAAGAGTAAGCCGATTGAAAAAACAAGAGTGGAGCAGGGAGACTTCATTTTTTTTTTTGCAAGGCGAGTAATTTGAGACCCTCAGATTCAGCAGGATGCATGGTGTCCGGGCAGTGAAGGAGCATCAGGGCTTCTCATCGGACTCCTAGAAAAACCTTTCCCTCCCCCAGTCTCCTTCTACCCCTACCCTGGAAAACAAACAAACAAACAAAACAAAACAAAACAAAACAAAACACGCCACACTAGAGAGATATTCAGGGGAGACAGTGTGTTTATTGCAGCCAACAGATCCAAGCAACCAGACAAACCGCTAAAGAAACTCAGCCTGCTCCCAGCAGTCAGGTCTCAGAAGACCATTTGTTTAAGCTTCTCTCCCCTTCCAACCACTCCTTCCAACCGCCAAACAGCATGTAGAACCTAGACATGCATAAGCGCTTGCTATGCAGCTGGGCTCTCCCCAAAAAGCATAAAGAACATTCCATAAGGAACCTTTGGTGAATCTACTAGAAAACATTGAGACGTGGTTATGCCCTCACCCCAACAGTGTAACTTTTGGGGTGGGCATAGTGAGATGTTTTATATATGCACATATAATATATCTATACCTATATAGAAAGGCTATGTACAATCGCATCAGCAAGCTTCAATAAAGGAAGACATCAGCAAGAGGCACAGCAAGGCCATCTATCCTTAAGACATATGTAGGGAGAAAGTTTTCTTGGTTTATCACCCGTTCCAACTGCACCAAGCCGTTCCTATGACCTGGGACTAACTTCTTTGGACCTGGCCAGTATTTCCACCTGTCTGCCTCCTGAACCTGATCTTGTAAATATTTAGCAACCCAACTTTCCCAAGAAGACTCGCAGGCAAATGTGGACCCAATCAGCTTTTCCTTTTTTATAAACTGGGAATAACTGATGAGTTCATCGCTGGAGGGGCAGAGAGCTATTTCTAAAGCCAGTTCCAAGGCACCTCAAGGCATTTTCAGTCCTGAAAAATTGTGCTTTGTTCTCATAAGCTAAATCCCATGGGTTAGCCAGCCCATCTTTCTTTGCTGTGGCCCTTAATTAGGAGGAAGAGGCAGATGGGATGTGTGGCGGGGGTTCTGGGAGGGCAGGAAAGGCAGGAGCGATTGAGAGCACAGTGGTGGGAGCGTGCAGCCAGCAGTGGAGCCCAGAGCCCACGCAGCAGCGAGAGAGCAGTTTGCAGGCGTAAGCTGGGAAGCAAGGTTGAACAAGGCTCCGGTGGAAACATCTCACCGTTTCCCACCTCACCTCGCAGAAGCCTGGCTTTGTTCCCAACCTCACAGCCCAGAGGCCCTGGAGGAGGGTCAAAAGCCGCTCCAGAAGAAAGTGAACATGAGGGCAAGCACCTGGGGCAGAAACAGCTCCTGGCCCAGCCTGTGGGGTCCAGAGACAGCGTTGTTCTCCCTTGCTCTCCCTGGACCCCACTCCATCAGGGCAGAAAAGAAAAAGACCCCAAGAGACTCCAGCTTCTTAAAGAGACAGACCTTCTTAAAACAACCCTCAGGGGATCTCACAAGTAGCCCACCTAGTGGGAACAAAGTCAGTGCATCCTGAGAGAAGAGGGCATGTGCAAGGTGATGAGAACTCACTATTCCAAGTCGCCGAAGTATATACCACCATCTCTGGTTCCAGCTGCTTTGAGGTGCCCACCAGTTATCTCTCCACCCCTAGCTGGCTGGCTTGAAGGATAAGCAGTGCCTACCTGTTCCAGGCATCCTGGTGGTTTAGCCTATTCCCTTTGGTGGTATGCTGCCTGACAGTTAGGTACTGAACCAAAGAGTGTAGAACTTTCAGAAGGGCTAGATTCACCTTACTGGGAGTTCTCTGGTTGGTTACCCAACCCCTACTCCATGCTCAACCTCCCTGACCCCTCCCAGTGGTCCCTTCCCTCTTCCCTGCCCTCTTACTTTCCCAAGCTCCACATTCAAAAGCCTTCTTCCTTCTCCCCTGACTCTCTTGTGGAAGCAGTGGCTACAGAGGCGAAAGTAGACGCACCAAAATATTAATATTGGTCCTACTGTGCGGATCTGGCAGTCCCTAACCCTGTTATGGCTTTGTAATTCTCCTGGCACCCAGAACAGTGCCTGGCATAGAGCAGACGCTCAAGAAATGGTTATTGAATGGAAGTGAATTAAAGGGAACCTCCCATCTGCTCTCATCGTCTCTTCTAGTTGGCTATCTGATAAGCAGAGGCAAGGATTGGTCCCTGAGACTGTCATGGTCCTGTATCTACCACACTCCTTACACTGGACAGCTAACTCCCTGAGCTTATAGGGGCTGAGTTCCTGGGAGGGGAGTGGGGCTAGATGAACCCCACTACCACCACACACAAACACCTTCTAAACTTGAGGTCCTCCCACCAGGAAGCTCTATTTGTTCTAAGTGGGGACCAGGGAGCCAGAATTGGGCAAGACCTTCCCTTCAGCTTCTGTTGGTCACTTCAGTCTCCTGATCTGTAGGAGGCTCTGGGCATCTCCCAACACCATGCTCTCCAGTGAGCGGTTTCTACCCCGCCTTTCTCCCCGGCTCTAGACTTAGACAAGTTCCTTATAATGATAGTAAAACGGCAGTGAAAGTTGGGTTCGCACAAGAGCAGCTCTCTCCCCTGCAAAGGGAGTCCTAGGGCAGTGAGTGCTCAGAGGCTCAGAGGCAGGGAGTCCTCTCACAGTGCCCTCCAGCCTTCTCTTTCTTCTTGCCAAAAGCCAGATGGAAACCCTGCCAAAGGCAACTAGAAACCCCCAACTGAAGCCCTGCAGGAAGTTGCCCTCTATACACACACACACACACACACACACACACACACATGAGTTCTGAGCCTTGGCTGCTAGTGGCTGAGACCTAGGTGATCATCTTGTTAGAGAAGGCAGCTAAACGTGTTTGTAATGAAGTCAGCACCCCTTGGTCCCCTAGCAGATTCCAACAAAGGTCTCCTGCTGAGGGTCCCTAGGGTGGAGTGTGATTCTTCTGGGGGATCAATAGGGTGGGTATGATCCTGCTGGGGGGCCCTAGGGTGGGGCATGATCCTGCTAGGGGGTCCCTAAGGTAGGGCATGATCCTGCTGGGGGTCCTTAGGGTGGGATATGATCCTGCTGGGGGTGCCTAAGTTAAGGCATGATCCTGCTGGGGGGTTCCCTAGGGTGGTGCATGATCCTGCTGGGGGATCCTTAGGGTGGGGTATGATCCTGCTGGGGGTCTCTAGGGTGGGGCATGATCCTGCTGGGGGGTCCCTAGGGTGGGGCATGATTCTTCTGGGGGGGTCCCTAAGGTGGGGAATGATTCTTCTGAGGGGTCCCTAGGATGGGGCATGATCCTGCTGGGGGTCCCTAAGGTGGGGCATGATCCTGCTAGGGGTCCCTAGGGTGGGGCATGATCCTGCTGGGGGGTCCCTAGGGTGGGGCATGATCTTGCCTGATGCTGCTTTTTCAGCAATGCTCCTGCAGCATCCCCAAGAGAGCAGTAGTCAACAGCGAACCAGAGTCTCCCTGGGAGCAGCTAGTGATGGAAATGAGGCCAGAGCAGAGTTCTCTGGGCCAAGGCTCGTGTCCACGAATGCCTCAGCCCCAGGTTTCCTTGAGCGCCCTCGAAATGCACTTGATTTTAAATGCATTTTTAAAAATGCCCCCACAAATGGCAGGACCTCACCTTCATCCCCAGCCTGATGGTTGTTCTGTGCTGGGAGTAGCCAGAGGAACACAGCAAAGCCACCATGAGTCATTCCCATGGTGCCTCTGGTCAACACAGGACACCCTCCCCGCATACACACACACTGCTACCACCACAGTTTAAACCACCATCAGACCAAACCCTAGACAAGATGGGCAACCAGCCTCTTCCCCCACTGTCCTCCCGCCCCTTCCCATCTTTGGGACCACACACATGATCTTTCTTCCGCAAAGACTGACAGGCTAGAGCCCTTCTGTGCTCCCCCAGGGCTCGCATATCTCAGATACCAAGGCAGTTTTTGAATGAAAGGGAGGGAGGTCACCCTTGGTATGGGGGGGGGGTGGGTGGGAAGTGAGGCCCCAGGTTGATCTGGGGTCCTATTTGAGAGAAGCACACCATGAGAGAGCAGGCAGGGTCACACTGTACAGGGCAGAGAGTGAGAGGAGACAGGACACAGGGAGGGGCATTGGGGCGGGCTGCGGTTACTTGGCACCGTCTTCCATGTTGCCCTCACCGTCCGTCTTGCCCTCCTCCTCAGTCTTCAGGTCATCCGTGCTCAGCTTCTGCTCCTTTTTCCTCCTCACGCACTTGACCACCATCAGCACTAAGATGACCACAGCCAAGAAGCCCCCCACTGAGGCACCCACAATGACTGCCACCGTGGAGTCCCGCTCTGGGGGCACTGAGGAAAAGAAGCAGAGCCATAGAGCTGGGGAGAATATGACCTGTCTCCCCTGCTCCCCAAAATATGAGGGACTCTGATTTGACTCATCTTCACGGACAGGGCATTAGTCAAAATCAAAGCAACCTAGACCACTGACGGCTAAGCATCCCTACCACCAAGCTTCCTCAATAAGCACCTCCATCCCCAGAGTGGAGTATTCAGGATCGTGGACTTTGAGATCAGACCCAAATTTGATTGTAGGAGTTAGGGATTATATGATATGCTCAAACCTCACTTTCCTCATCCATACAATGGGCATAATAGCTCCTGTCTCCATGGGTTCTGTGGAGGAAAAGAGGTCAAGCCTACGAAAGCTGCTGTTATTACTAAGGGCTATGATTGTGGTTGGCTTGTTCCCTCAAGGCCAGAGAGAAGGCATGGAGGCCTTCCACCAGCACAAGCACCTGGAGATGAGATGGGCTGCCGGTCTCTCCCTGAAGTGCCTAAGCTGGGGAGAAGGGTCAGCGTCTTTCAGCAGCCCAGCCCCCCTTACCTTCCAGAAGGACCTGCAGGTAGATCTTGCCATGGCCACGGTGGCGGTCCGGTGGGTTGGTGATGTAGCAATTGTAGATGCCTTCGTCTTCCAGCTGCACGTTTTTCAGTGTCACCGACACGTCATACTTACTTGGGTTCCCGGAGAACTCTACACGGTCTCCAAACCGCTCCAGCTTCAGGTTAATGATCTTCATTCGGAACTGGAGGAACTGGGGTGTTGGGGGATGGGGTGGGGGAAATAGCAGGGGCAGATGATTGAGCAAAGGGCTGTGAGGATCATAGGGACACATCCGACTCCCATGAAGAAAGGGGGTTTAGCCTCAAAAGGGCCATTCAGTTGTGGTGACATCATGCCCTCTGTGTCAGACATCCTACCTAGAGTCCTCGAGGCCCTCGTCTAGGGCAGATGTAGGGATGGGAATGTTGGGCTTTATGTTTTTGGGCTCTTGCTTCCCCCCACTTCCTCCTCCACTGGGACTTACCATCTCCTCTGAGCAATTGCTACATTCCTGGTAAGTCCAGTTTAGAGAGAACTGCTTGTGGTTCACGGTGTAGCAGGAGTTGAAGGTACAGGGCAGGCGGGTGTCGGACCCATTGAGGACACTGAGAGTGGTAGGGACTGTGACTTCCATGCTCCGTCCTGGGGGCACTGCAGACAAAACCATAATCTTGTGAGGATGCTGGGAGACGGGGCTGAAGGGTTGCAACCTCTATAATCCGTGGGGGTTAGATGGAGAGGGGCAGAACAGTGGCGTTGGGGGGCACTGGCAGGGCAGACAGCTGCTGTTGGGAAGGCAAAGACCATGAGGGGCACCAGATGTGGTCATCAGGAGGAGAGGGAGCAGAACAGGTGCAGAGGAGAGCCATCGAATAGTCTACCAGGCCATGGAGAGCCAAATGGCCTCAACCTTTTCTAAGGCACTGTGAGCAGACTCCCTACGTGCCTCTACCTACCCTAATGCCATTTCCCTGCCAAATAAGAGGCTTCACTGGGCTTGCCTTGGTTTCCCCTTGTTCTCCAGATATTTCTGGTCATCTTGACTGTGCTAGAGCCCCCCTGCCAGGGGAAGCATCATTGTCCCCGTGGGGCAGGCAGCTAAAGCGTGGTGAAGGCTGGGAAAGCCTCCCTCTCGCCTAGCCCAGCGCAGGCATCTGGTCATCCCCAGGCTCTCTCAGACAAGAAAGAGGGCATATGGGAGGGACAAGGAGTCCCAGGAGAAGAGGTGTCACTCTAAGGACCTGCTGATTGGCCTAGGGGATGAGCTCACCTTTGGAAAATGTCGGCCTGGACATACCACAGCAAAAAGCCGGTTCAAGTTGGCAGGTGTCAGGGTAAAAACAGAAATTTCTTTGAGGTCCTGTCTGAGGCACCAGACTCAGGTCAGGGCCTGGGTGCTGGTAGTCAGAAAAGTGCCACTAGGTAGGGTACTCTAAGCAGAGCAGAGCTTAAGGAAGACAAGTGAGTTGCCTAGGGCCCAGCCGTCACAGAGACTTGTATTTTCACAGGCTGAAAATACCTCCTCAGGTGGACCCAGGCTGCCTGAGATTAGCCCTGACCTTAATCCCAAGATCCTCATCCAAGACTGTTAAAACTGCACTCTGAAAAATTAATTTAGTATTAACAGGGCTGGGAGTCGCTCAGAGGTAGACCCAGCAGCGGCGGTTACCGTCATTCCCCCAGTCATGTTCACTTGTGATTTCGTCATTTTTTTGTTTTTGTGTATTTTTTTTCTGTTGTTGTTCTGGATTTGTTGTTATTGTTGTGTTGCTTTGCTTTTTTTGTTTTTTTTTTTTGTTTTTGTGGGGTTTTTTGTGTTTTTTTTTTTCAGGGTGTGTGTGTGGCTCCTCTTATAGTCCAGGCTGTCCTGGAACTAGCTCTGCAGCTAAGGATGGCCTTGAACTTCTGACTTGCCTACCTCAGTTCCTGAGTGCTTGCATTCCAGGGGTGTGCCATCCCACCCAGTTTATTTCCTGCTGGAGATCAAATACAAGACTTCATGAGTGGTCGGCAGGCACTTTCCCGACTGAGCCACATTCTCAGCCTTCATTTGTGCTAGCAAATCTACTGTATACCAGGCATACAGTCTCAGGCCCGGGCAGTTGCTAGTAGGAAAAGCAGAGTCACTACATTGTGGGACTTGTATTCTGGTGAGGAGACATACAGCAACAACAACAAAAATAGTAATGTGATTGCCTGGAGCATTCCATGACGTGGACTGTAAGGACTAAAGTATGGCAGAGGACAGTTGTTTTATTCAGGGAGGGCAGGGAACAAGGCTCCGAGAAAGTGACATTCAGGAAGCATCTAAGGCAAGAGAAGGAACGAGCCCTTTAGGACTATCAAGTGCCAGGGGATGGACCTTCTTCACACATCTGAGACAAAACAAGCCAGGGCATGGTAAAATCTTACATCAGAGTTAGGCGAGGACCCAGTCAGGGGGTCAGAACACAGGAGTTGGGATGATTCTGGGGAGTTTAAGGGTGGGGTGTGGCCAGCTGAGATGCCAGCTGAGTGAAAATTACAGCTACAGATTCGGGCAGAAGCATGCCCCCCACACACACACACACCTTGGTTCCACTTGGATTCTATTCCAGCTCTCTAGCCTCAATCAACTTCACCTCCCCATGCCTCAGCCCCCTCCTCCAGAAAACCTAACTCCGGACACTGTTGCCTGGTGGCTCAGCAAATGGCAGCTGCTATTAACCTCATTCTCCTTAAGTTCTGTTTGGGGGACAGAAAGAGAGCAGGGCATGGCGGGTGGGGGAGAGATCTCTAGACCTGAGAATAACGTAGAGACAGACCCCCTGGATTTCCGTCAGATCTAGCTAAGGAACCAGGCCTCATTCCCAGACACAAGTACCGCGCCCTCAGGCTGTGAAGCTAAGCCTGGCCAGAGCGTTCTTCTGCTTGCTCAGGCCAACCCCCTCTCCCTCCTCCCCCACCCCCCGCAAAGCTCAGAACTTAAGGACAGGAGGTTCTGGACTGCTGGCTGGGACGTTTCCTCCAAAGCCCGGATGGTGGGTAGACCTATGGACCTCACCTGCAGGGCCAATGACTCTAGCTGAGCATTGAAATGCTCGCAAGGGGAACATAAGCCGGGCGGCTAATGGGGTCCCTCCCAGGAGGGACGGAGCCCAGCTCCCGCAGCTCTTGCACTTTCATATCCAGCCTAAAAGTACCTGGCTCGGTGCCAGGCGAGGAGGAGGTGTGCAGAAAATATTAACACCGCCCCGACTCTGCAGAGGCTGGGAAATCTGAGGGAAAGAACTGATGGAGGTTTGTCCTGAGTTTACCTCCTATACTGGACATCCCAACCTCTCCGGTCGCTCCCTGGAAAAGGGCTTCCCGTCCCCCTCAAAGGCGCTGAAACGAACTAGCTCGGCAATGTCCGCCCTCTCCAACCTGTCCCGCCCTAGCAGTTGAACTTGAATGTCTGATTGACATCTCCCTTCATCGTCTCATCTAGAAGGAGCCACCATGCCACTATGGCAGGAGGCAAAGTTATAGGGAGTCAGAGGCGTTTTCCAGGCTGGTGCCAGGAGACAGAGAAAGGTGCAATGCGGATTCCCCCTGCATGTGCCCTGTAAGAGGCACGAGATGGAATTCGTGTGCCCTCTAGTGGCCGGAGAGGTCAATTATCGAGTCCTACCAGCAGAGAAGAAACCCCGGAGCCGGCCCCAGACTAAAGAAAGTCGGAACTAGGGGAACCTCCAGGGTTGTAGATCAACTGCCATCCTTTTACTGTGAGGAGAAGGGACTATGAGACACTCTGAGAACAGGGACAAGCTGAAGCTAGGAAGATGACTCTCACCCGCTGATCCAAGATTCAGCCCAAGACCTCATGAGACACTCAGGGGTTCCAATCTCCCATCAGTTTAGGCTCTCACTATGTTCAGGAAAACTTTGGGCAAGGTCAGAGCTCAGTAGAGCCCGGTGCTTCTGGAAAGTAGACGGATCCAGGCCCACTGAAAGGCCCTTCCATCACAAGCGCTAGCAGCGCTGCCGCCGGCTCGGCTTTCCATAGCTACCTGGCTGAGTACGCCGCAACTTGCAAGCGTTATCTATCGCCGGTCGCTTTCAGATGAAGAAATGGGGCACAGAGAAATCAAGCGGCTAGCCCTAGTTCACTGCCAGGAGGTTATGAAACTAGAACCTGAATCCACGCTGCTTGGTTCCAGAAAGGACTGAGGTGAGGAGTCGAGCTGGGTGGGGATGTTATTGTCATTCCAAGTCGTCCTAATGTGTAGTAGACAGCGTTCAATTAAGGAACTCGCTCCACAGTGGAATCCATGACTTTCCTAATTCCTATCTGGGACCAGGTCTGAGGTCTAGGTCTTGTGATTACCAACTCACAAAAAGAAGGTGATGGGAAAAGGGATGGGTAAGGGTGTGACAACCCAGGACTGACCCAGCTGGGCCCTGACCATCAACTGTCCTCCCTGGCCCATCCTGCAGAGACCCTGAAACTGGGCTCTTCTGCTAAACACCGTCACTTCTGGAAATAAATTCCCATTACTCCTCCTTCTAGCCCTAAAGCCATCTATAAGTTTTATTCTTTTTTTAAAATATTTATTTATTATTTATGTATACAATATTCTGTCTGTGTGTATGCCTGCAGGCCAGAAGAGGGCACCAGACCCCATTACAGATGGTTGTGAGCCACCATGTGGTTGCTGGGAATTGAACTCAGGACCTTTGGAAGAGCAGGCAATGCTCTTAACTTCTGAGTCATCTCTCCAGCCCTAAGTTTTATTCTTGAGGAGAAAAAAAGGAAAGGGGAAGGAAGGAGGGTAGGAGAGAAGGAGGGAGCAAAGAAGAAAGAGGAAAAGGAGGAGGAGGAGGAGGAGGAGGAGGAGGAGGAGGAGGAGGAGGAATTGTTCTGTGGGGCAGCCCCTGCCTCCCAGACAAATGTGACATCGAACCCCACGTCCTCTCCTGCCTTTGTGTTCACTGTCCTGCCCAGGTCCCCGGGCAGCCAGCATCAGCTGTTCTCATGTTCCCTACCTCCTGCTGCTTTTAGGGCTGAGTTCTGGCACCAGATGGTCCCAGCTGCACCCTGCAGCTACCTCTCCTGCCAGATCCCATCCCTCCTTGTGACCCAGTGACCCCAACACTCTGATTTTCCTCTTCCTTCCCCTCCATGAGGCCCCTGTCCACGTTTTTGCTTTAGGTTGGGAAGTTCGTCCATCCTCCTCCCTGGAGTTCTTCCACATAAACCCCAAGCCCCATTCATAAGGCCCAGCTTGGGTGACATCCTCCCCCGTGTCTGGTTCTCTCCCCAGCCAGGTTCCTATTTCTTCCAGTGACTTGGAGGCTGAGCAGTAGAGTGATCAAGACTGGGACTCTAGAGATCTTGGTATGAGCTTAGGCAAGACCATCAGCCTTCCAGTGCTGCAGTGTCCTCGTCTGTAATACAGGGGGCACCAACACTACGGAAGCTATTGTGACAGTTCTGACGTGCTCTATGTGCAGAGCTCGGCACAGCGCCCGGTACACAGCCGTTAGCGAGAGGTGACTCTGGCACTATCATTAGACCTGACACTCTTCCAACACATGCAACGCTGAGTTGCTGTTGTTTGTGTGCCTGTGTCTCTCAAGAGGCCCTGGGCAACCCCTTACTCCTGTTGGCATCCCTGCACCCAGAAAGGCATACAGCACACAGTGAGTACTCAGTTAAATGTTGTTGCTGGGGTTGGGGCTAGGAAAGAGGCATTCGCCTCCACACCTAGGTCCCACCTTTAGCTGCAAATATGTGTGGTCAGACTGAGTGAGGACCACACTCCCCTCTCTACGCTCCCTCTAATATAACCCAGACTTTTATGGCCAGGCCAGGGACTGATGAGAAACACTGTGAACTTCTGTCATGAGAAAGCTGCTTGCCACCTTTACAGTCATCCCCGCCTGTCCCTCCTCCGACGCACCGCCTTTCCTAACACCCGTGACATCCCTCCATCCCGGTAATCTAGTAATCCGTGCTACCACAGCCACCCAAGTTCCATTGCCCAGGGTACGAGCTGGCAGAGGTATGCCTCCCCGCAGCTTCAAGATCAAGGTCTCTACTCTCATAGGCCTGTTGAAATACCCACTTCTTCCTACTGCCCCTTACAGCCCTGGTGCACACACCCCTTCATCCATGCATTTCCCTCAAGCCCAGGTCACCTGGTCCTGTTGCCAGGACCCCTGGCCTCGTTGACTTAGGTATGGCTGTGGTAGACAGACTCCATCTAGCAGAAGATTGACTCCTGAGAGGAGACCTTGGCCTCCAGCTGTGGCTGTGTGTGTGTGTGTGTGTGTGTGTGTGTGTGTGTACTGCTCACTTCCCCACCTCTTTTAGCCTGCACTTGAGATTCTTCTACCAATTAATGCTTACAGAGCAGTATCGTTTCCTGAACATTGGGGGCAGTAGAACTCAGTGTTAAAGAGAATGTGCTAAGTCAGTCACGTGGGAGTTCAAATCTCAACTCCCTTATGCCAGTCACATGACCTGATTGGATGAGTTACTTAGCTTCCCCGTGCCTCTGTTTCCGCCTTGGAACAGGAATAGAATCACAGTGTCTACCTCAGATAACTGCCCGAGAGCTAAAGAAGACACATCATGCCATGGCTCAGGGGAAGGATCCAGAAAGATCCGTCACTGTGGGACCCTGTTATATGTCAGGTTACAAGCTCACCAAGCATGAAACAGTCTCCACAGAATAGTGATATTCAGGGTGGGTAACATCTTGCCCATGGTTGTAAAGCAAAGAACAAAGATAACTTTAAACTTAGTTCAAGCTTCACAAGATCCTTATCTTGCAGGCTACCAGAGAGAGACATTTGTGATAGGGAAGATGTCCACCTACAATCCTTGGACTGACCCTCAGACATTGCTGAGGAAATTTTATAGGTGTTGTTTCTTTTTTTCTTTTTAATTTATTTGTTATGTATACAGTGTTCTGTCTGAATGCCAGAAGAGGGAAACTAATCGAATTACAGATGGTTGTATGTAACCACCATGTGGTTGCTGGAAATTGAACTCCGGACCTCTGAAAGAGCAGTCAGTGCTCTTAACCTCTGAGCCATCTCTCCAGCCCCTGCTGAGGGAATTTTAAGAATAAGAATAAAACTTTCTATAAGACAGGTTTAAGTCAGGTGGTGGTGGTGCACACCTTTAATCCCAGCACTCAGGAGGCAGAGGCAGGCGGAACTTTGTGAGTACAAGGCCAGCCTGGTCTACAGAGCGAGTTTCAGAACGGCCAGGGCTGTACAGAGAAATTCTGCCTTGAAAAACAAAACAAAAAGCAGGTTTAGAGCCCAGCATGGTGGCACTTGTCTATACTCCCAGCACCCAGGAGGAGACAGAAGCAGGAGAATCACCGAAAGATCAAGTGGAGGAAAACCAGGGCTATGTAGTGAGACCTTTTCTCAAGGGGGGGCGGGGTTACAAATAGCCTAGCCCACCTGCCTGCCTAGTATGAAGTCTCTGGGTGTTCAAATATGAAACTGACTTTAAGACCGTAGACAAGGGGTCTCTGTTCTGAGACTGGTGTTGAACCACACCTTGTTCATCCATAGGCTCCATTTCTATTAGTCTCCTTTTTCCTGGATCCTGGACACCTGACCTCTTCTCCGTTCCATCCGGTTCATGCCCGGGGTGCCTGCCCCAACAGCAGCTTTTCTGGTGTCTCTCCCCCATCCTGGAGCCCATTCTCACGCCTCACCCTCGATTCCTCCCACACACATCCCAACAAACTGGTGGGACAGACCCAACTTTCTGCCCCCAAGTCTCCAGAAGACACCCTCCTAACCCTTTAAATTCACCAGACTCCAGGGAACAAGATTCACAAAAGAGACGTTTTAAATAAACCGGCAACTCCTAAGAGCTCTCATCAGAAGTAACTGAAAATGAAAATTATACTAATAATGAATAATACTAACAAAATGAAGAGGAAAATCCCCAAAGAGAATGCAGAACAGCCTAGCTCTGCCCCACCCCCACACAGGTCCACCTAGGGGGAAATCCGAAGAAAAAAACACCTCCTGATTATTTTGACCATTTCCATCCCCAAGCAACAATCATCCGCTAGTCAACATTTCTGTGACCGAATAGCCCAGCATCCTGAATCCCAGCTAAGTCCCAGGTCCCCAGCACGCCTGGTCCCAAGGACGCAGAGGGAAACGCTCACACTCCTCCTTCCCTCCTGCCCCCTGCCCCCTCCTCTTTCAGCTGCAGCTGCGCTTCTGACCCTTAGGAGCATGCAGATGTGGTTCTAACTTACCCAAAGTGAAAAACAGACTGAGCCCCGTGAGACTGAAGGCAGGGCGAGGTAGCCAGGCATCCCTGTGCATTTTCAGAGACTGTGATGTTAAGCGGGTGGGCTATGGGAGAGGGTGATTGAGGGACCAAGGACCACAAGGGAGGAATGGTTAGAAGCTAAGAAAGAAAATGCACGGATGTACTTCAAAGACATATACAACATTAAGGAAGCTTTATTTCCATCTCTCTAATATGGCCGACTTGTGTGTGGCTGCTAAAAAGAGAGGGGGGTGGTGTGTAAGGGAAAGGGAGAAAAAAGGGGACTGGAGTAAATATTGTGGTTGGTGGATTTCAAAACGCAGGTGGGAGGGCATAAAAAAGATATTCCTGGAAGAAATTCTGTTGCCAGAAATTTTTACCCTCTAAACTCAGAACTAAATCAAACCTTGCCTTTCTACTGCACTTGAAATGATTTTTAGATTTTGAAATTTGTGAGAGAAATCTAGGCGAGATGGTACATGCCTGTAATCCTAGCAGCAGGGAAGCAGAGACAGGGTTGCCCTGAGTTCGAAGCTAGCCTAGGCTTCAGAGCAAGACTCTTTCAAGAGAAGGGGAGAAGGGAAGAAGGGAGGGAGGGAGGGAGGGAGGCAGGGAGGGAGGGAGGCAGGGAGGCAGGGAGGCAGGGAGGCAAGGAGGCAGGGAGGGAGGCAGGGAGGGAAGAGAATAAAATGAAAGGAAGGAAGGCTGTTGGAGCCATCCACCTATTTCAAAGGGCTGTAAGGAAGTCCTTTTTATCACTTAGAAACACCCCAAGGACAGGGAGATGATTCAGAGGCTGAAGATGCTTGCAGCCAGGCCAAGTCTGATGACCCCAACTGGCTCCTCTGGAATGCACCTGGTAGAAGGAGAGAGCTGCAAGTCGCCCTTTGACCTCAATACACCTGCAGTGGCACCTGTGTGCTCACAAGCGCTCTCTCTCTCTCTCTCTCTCTCTCTCTCTCTCTCTCTCTCTCTCTCTCTCTCTCTCTCTCTCTCTCACACACACACACACACACATACACACGTACACCCTCTAGGAAAGAATTGTTTTGTGTTATTTGGGCAGGGTTCAGGGAAGTGAGCAGGAGGCTCTCAAGTAGAACTTTCTCGTTGCTCTAGCATTTCAGCAGCAAACAGAACTTATCAAAGAAGGCTCGTGCACAGACACCTAAGAGATTGAGAGGGGAATAGGACCCTTGAGGGACCTTGACTCAAACTAGTCAATGGGAAAGGGATACTTTTGAGACAACAAGGGCAGTAGATATAAATTGCACATTGATTGTATCAACAAATAATTTCTTTTTTAAAAAAATTTGTTATCTATCTTCATACACACCTTTATGACAGAAGAGGGCATCAGATCCCACTACAGATGGCTGTGAGCCACCATGAGGTTGCATGAGAACTGCAGGACCTCTGGAAGAGCAGCCAGTGCTCTTACCCACTGAGCCACCTCTCCAGCCCAAGAAATGACTTCTAATGCTGTCAGGTGTCATAAGAATTGCGGTATCGTGGTTTTTCCAGGCAGTGGTAGCGCATGTCTTTGATTCCAGCACTCAGGAGGCAGAGGCAGGTGAATCTCTGAGTTTGAGGCCAGCCTGTCTATAGAGTGAGTTCCAGGACAGTCAAGGGTACACAGATAAACCTTGCCTTGAACCTCTGCTCCCCTTTCAAAACCAAAGAAGATCATGGTTTTGTTTGTGACGTGCTTATCTGTTAGAGATACAGTTACAGGTGAAATGGGATAATAGCTGGAATAGACTCTTAAATATTCCATGAAGAACACAGATGAGAGAACAGGTCTGGGCATCACCAGAGGTGGAAACATGTTTGGTGATGTCGGAGGTACATTATTTTGGCTTCGCTGTATGTTTGAAACTTGTTGTTTCAGAGGAGGGGAAACTACAGGATTTTCACAAGTAGGAGAACTTGGGGTTGAAGTAGCCCTAAGCAAAGAGTCAAGCGTACTACAGGTCCTGACCCAGCCATTGCATGCATGTATCTATACACAACGAGGGATCACAAATCGATTGTCTGGTCTATGTGAGATGGTTCAGGGCACTGATGCACCCAATATACACACCCCAGGATTCCACATGGTTTATCACTGGGCAGGGGGACACCGAGCCCTCCTGAAGTTGATGCAGTCAAGGAGTAGGCTTTGCCGGAGTAAGATGAGCTCTGAGCACAGCACCTGGCTGTAGCTTGATATTCACTAGCCAGGAGGTGACTGACCACCCAGGAACGGGACTGGAGGAATGAACGCATTTATGGAAGAACCAGAGAAAAGGGAGTGAAGCCCAGCCAGGTCTCTGAAGCTGTCCTAGGGTCATAAGACCCAAAGCCAAATGTTGCCTCAAGGCAGGGCTGTGAGATGGCAGAGGAATGACAGGTCCTGATGGTGCACAGACCCTCTGTCCCCAATTCTCCTCCAGGGCCCACCCTATCACCCTATGGCTTTGAGGCCTCTCCATGGTGCACAGCTCACAGGTGTGTGTCCAGAGGGCTAGACTGGCACCACTCAGGTCTCCCGCTCTGCTCAGGCCCATCCAGCCAAGTCCGGGTCTGCAGTACCAACCAGGCTGCTGCAGACACTTTTCAGCCTAGATCGGCTTGCCAGAAATTTTTAGTTTGACGTAGCCGGCCTCTTCCTTTTTTCTTAATGCAGCCTATGGTGCCTTGTGAGGCCCAGAAACTGAAGGAAATTGCTTTCCTATCTCACTTGACTTCATGCTATGTCTGGAAGCTTTTATTTAATAGTCAACTGAAGCAAGAAATAATTCTAAATTTCTCTGCTTCTCCCTAGAATTTGGCTAAAAGTCACCAAGTATTCAGACTTCAAAGAGCTTTGGTCTAGCTCAGACCTCCAGGATCAAGTGCCAATAGTAGCCAAATCAAGGACTAAGTCGGGAGATAGGGGCTAAGTCAGCTTCCCATAGCCCAATGGGGCCCCAGGAATCATCTGTTGCAAGGGGGACAAACCTCCCCTAGGAGCCAGTGGGAGGTCAGGAAGCAGAAACTCAGAGGTGTTTTGCAGCCTGATGACACTGGTAATCAAAGATGGACTTTTTTGGAAGTGAAGCCCTGTGGTTCTGGCATTCCTGCCAGGTGCCATTTATCACTGAAGATTTGACTGGACAGCATTCAATTACCTGCCCTGCTGGGAGAAGTCGGGTTAGAAATAATCCAAACGAAGGCAATTTCCTTCTGCCTTTAAACTGCGTAGTCCAGGCTATAGACTCTCACGTGAGAGGCTAATTTCTTAAAGTGTGGTCCCCTGCTGGCCTCTCTGGCGCCACTTGGGAACTAGTTAGGAGAGAAGAGCCATAGCCTCATGCCATGCTCAGGAAGTTGAGAGCTTCCTGTTCTTCAACCTGTTCTTCTTCAAGACCGTCAGGAGATTCTTTTTTTTTTTTTTTTTTTTTTTTTTTTGAGACAGGGATTTTCTGTAGTTTTTTGGTTCCTGTCCTGGAACTAGCTCTTGTAGACCAGGCTGGCCTCGAACTCACATAGAGATCCGCCTGCCTCTTCCTCCCGAGTGCTGGGATTAAAGGTGTGTGCCACCACCGCCCGGCTCCTCAGGACATTCTTAAAGGTATTAAGTTTTCATCTTGGCGGGTCTGCAAGCAGCAATGAGAAGCCAAATTTGGGGGTTTAGCAAAAAGAGAAAGATGCACAAGAAGTATCGGATCAATGCCATCTTCAGTCGACCTGCAGAACACGTGGTAGCTTGTGCGGTCCAAGGCAGAGATTCATTTTACTGAATCTCACCTTCACCCTATCCCTACATAAGCCAGTCCACGTCAGGCGAGGTTTTGTTGTTGTTGTTGTTTTGTTGTTTTTACCCTGCATAGAGCTTCCATCTCTGCTTCGATAGTTTAGAAATTCTCTTCCTCTCCCAAATACTCAGCAAGTCCAAAGACTCCAAAATCTGCTCCAAAGCTGGAGGTTTTGTTCAGTGACAGAGAATAGGCTTACATGCTCCATGCCCTGAGCTCAATCCACAGTGTGTGTGCATATTTGTCTTCAAACACACTCACACACACACACACACTCACACACACACACTCACACACTCACACACACACACACGCTCCTGCTCCAAAACCATCTGCTCCCTGTTCTCCTCATTGCCTCTTCATTCTGTGTGTGCTCTTGTGACCCTGGACACATTCACTCATTCAACACACTCAGGAATTATCATTCCCCATTGTTCACAGAAGATACAGCCGAAGACACACACGAACACCCCATCCCAGTGGATACCTGACACAGTGGACAGTACCAAACCACTTTGGTACCCAGACAGAGAATGCGACAACAGAGCTAGCAAGCGAGTCATGAAGGGATGGCTTACATAATATGGATACGCTGGACAAAGGAAAATGGTACCTGTCCAGCCTGGGAAGACACAGGAAGGCACAAGATTTCGTCATGCAACTCAGCTTAAAATTTACTGAATGGAAAATTCCAGAAGTAAACAATTCAGATCTTCAGCTCACAGTTGACCACTGCTAACTGAAACCACAGACAACAAAGCGTGGATGTTGTGGGGGCTGCTGCATGAATTTATTGGCCCCATGTGCTAGTTGCCAGGAGTGAAACCGAAGACCCAGAAATAAGTAAGATACACATGCCTTTGCGAGCGCCCCTTCTAGACAGGGAGATAAAGTTGCAAAGTCCCAGTTGAACATGATGCATGCAACCCCGTCTGCTTGGGGGTACAGTAGCAAAAGCACCCCTAATATTGTTGCTGTCTCTGGGCTAACAGGAATATGGCCAGTGTATACCCATGCTGCCCTCCCAGCTAGACTGCAGCACTTTAGGGTGTGTGCGTTGTCGCTCTGAGTGCATTATGTGCCTCTGCTGACCCCTGAGCAGATGAGAAGTAGTAGAAACCTATGGATATATTTGGGGAAAGTATAAAAATTCCACCAGCCTGACTATCCAACCAGGTTCCCTGTGCAGTCTCCTCTACTTTCTGGGCATTCTCGTCAGCAAGGACTTGATCCATATAGAGTTAGAGGCATAACGCCATGGCAAAAGGCCTAAAGTAGGTTGTCTAAGAGCTTCAGATCTCTGAGAGAAGAGAAAGCTTCACATGAAATAGAGGACAAGAAAAGAATCCGATCAAGTATAAAACCATCTTAGAAGATTCGAGAACTAAATTGCTCAGGTGAGAGTCAAGCTGAGTTTGGAAGGAATGTGGATTTGACCAGGAGGGACAGCAAGGAGCATCCCAGGCAAGGCTGTA
Organism: Chionomys nivalis; assembly: GCF_950005125.1. Taxonomy (NCBI): domain Eukaryota; kingdom Metazoa; phylum Chordata; class Mammalia; order Rodentia; family Cricetidae; genus Chionomys; species Chionomys nivalis. The sequence continues at coordinate 43,948,079 of NC_080089.1, read as the reverse complement.
AAGGGAGCCGGCTCACAAGGCTCAGAAGCCTAAGGGGCAAAGCTGAACGCAGCAGGGGGAGCATGTCTGCTTGTCGGGTTTTAAAGAGAGTGGCACGGTGGTGCAGCACAGACAAGAACATGGGATAGAGGCAGAACACAGAAGATCACACACAGGCAACAGTGGTCTTCTGTTCCTATTCTAAAACAGGTACATCATCACCGTTATTCTTGACATCATGAGATACTGGCTTTGTGGGAAAATACTATGTTCATTTCGTTTGCATTTTTTTTCTCGAAGAAGAAAAGTTCTGTGACTCTGGTTTTACAGAAGTAGTCACAGATGGCCTGACCTCCCTTGAAGAAACTCTGACCACATCTGCAAATCAACTGGCCAGGTCAGCAGTCCTGAGAAACATCCTCTATGCTCAGGAAGAAGACTACCGGGCTGGGTTAGAATACAGTATGCTTAAAACTCTCTTTGGTTCTAAGAAACTAGGGTGTCAGTGTCAGCATAAGGCCCCCAAATGCACAAACATACAAATGCACGCACTCATGCATGCATGCACGCACCTAAAATTTTGGGAAAGATAGTTGCACATATAAACACATATTCATACTAGCCTAGGCAAGGTCAGGGTAGCCAAGGAAGAACAAAAGGAAGGGGTGCTGAGCCTTTTTGTTTGTTTGTTTGTTTGTTTGTTTGTTTGTCTGTTTTTCTTGGCTCTCCTGGAATTCACTCTGTAGACCAGGCTGGCCTCAAACTCAGAGATCCACCTGCCTCTGGCTCCCAAGTACTGGGATTAAAGTTGTGTGCCACCACTGCCTAGCTAGGACTGGATCCTTTAAAGGAGGCCCAGCAATTGCCTCCAATGCCAATAGTGGCTTCTAGAATCGCTGGAGTTCCCACTCCCTCAACCCTTGGAACTGCTTTCTCTTGGCAAGGGCCTGGATGCTTCTGGAAGCCTTCGAGCACAGTAGCACCTGGTGTTCTAGGAACCAAAACTACTGAAAATTCAAGTAGAAAAACTGCTGCTTGAAGGATAAGGAGGCCCGGCTCAGCTGGTCTCCAGCAGCCTCATGTCCTCCAAGATGGGCTCTTCTTGGTTCCCCAAAGCCCTTGCCTGCCTGCCCCTGGCTCCCTTACATGCTCTTTCTGTGGATGGGAAGAAGAATTGAGGAGTCTGGCTAAATGGCTGTGCTCACAGAAATAAAAATTAACAAGAGATTGGGACCAGAAAACACTGTCATCTACACCAGTCAATTTTGCTATTCAGACTGAATGTTAGGGCCCTGGAGAGCTGGCTTGGAAGATAAAAGCCCTAGCTGCCCTTCCAAGGGACATGAGTTCAATTCCCAGCACCCACGTGGCCACTCGCAACTGTCTGTAACTCTAGTTCCGGAGGATCCAATGCCCTCTTCTGGCCTCCCTAGGTACAACACATATGTGGTAGTCAGGCAAAACATAAAAATAAACATCACGTAAAAAACAAAAGAACCAGTGACTGAATGGCAGAAAATGGAGAGAGGAATCGAATTGGGTAAACAAAGTTGACCTGGCTAGCCGGCTCAGCCCAGGCACAGTTGCCTAAGCACTTCATTTGGTCATTGTGGGGAAATTCCTGGGCTGGAGCCATGACTCCCTGGTCAAGGCACTTGTTACTCAGCCTGACAGCCTGAGACTCCTAGTTACATTTTACCAGCTGGACCCACTGGCGTTACTGGAGTAGAGAACACCTCAGCTAAGGAACCACTTCCATCAGACTGGCCTGAGGTCATGTCTGTAGGACATTTTCTTGATTAATGGTTGATATGGGAAAGTCCAGCCCACTGTGGGTAGCGCTACCCCTGGTCCTGAGTTGTACACAAAAGCAAGCCGAGCAAACCAGCAAGCAGCTCTCCTCCATGGCCTCTGTTTCAGTTCCTGCTTCCAGGTTCCTGCATTGGCTTCCCTGGATGACCAACTGTGAGGTGGAAATCCAAGCCAAATAGCCCCTTTCCTTCCTCAAGCTGCATTTGGTCACGGTGCTTACCACAGCAACAGAAGGCTAAGTAGGACACCAAAAGGACCCGCACAGTAGTCAAAAACCAACTGCTACAAAAGGTCCTCTGACCTGTAGAAGCAACACAAATTCAACCCCGTGAGTCTCCACTGTTATGTAAGAAAGTTTTGATTTAGCATGGTTTGCCATATGATTTTTTCCTGTTTGGTGCTGATGTGAAAGCCACGTGCATTCACTAGAAGCTGTCCTGTGAGGTCGGAAATGTGTTATCAGCAGGCTGGTGACAGGTGATGCTATCTTCTCGCTCAGTCTGAGCAATGACATGTCACCTCTCCCAGGCAACCACATGATCACAGCAACGAGGGACACCCAAACCTGTATAGCGCAGTGTTGGGATGTTGCAATGCTGTACAGGTTAGCCGTGTTAAATGAAGTTTAAACTCAAGATGTTTGTACTTCATGATGACCGCAATCCTTTCTAAGCCAAGAGGATTTACATGGGAAAATTGCCCCAAAGCATTCGCATAAATGTTTTGGTGTGAAAAGGGAAGAGGCAAGGCCAGGGCTCAAGCGCAGCCACTTAACCCCTATCCATATCCCTACATTGTCTACCTGCATGTTGCTGGATTAACAGTCAACCCTCTGTAGAAGAAGGCTACGGGAGAACAAACAGGCATGTTTTCTGTGGCCTCCTGAAGTGCTGGTTTGGTTTTAGGCAATGTTGGTGTTTGGAACTGTGGATCTACCTGAATTTTGAAACTCTGTATCTGTATATAAAGGAAGGTTTGTGGGGAGCTGGGGCTGGGATAGAGATGCGGGCTTGCCCTTCCTCCTCAGCTCCAGTTGCTGAGCCCAGAATGGAAGCCAAATGGAAGGGGTCAAGTTCAAGGCTGGATGTATCTATGCTTCTGCAGCGTGCTCTCCAAGGGTTAAGTGCACCACCCATTCTGAAGCTTCTCCAGTTAGTCTCAGACCCGGAACAATAGATGTAAAATCACCATCCATCCATCCATCCATCCATCCATCCATCCATCCATCCATCTGATTCTGTGTCCTGAAGGCTGTTCTCCACTACACACACTGTTTAAGGAACTAAAAGGGCACTTCTTAGCCCAAGTAAGAGTTTAACTTAATAAGCCGCAAACGAAACCCCTTTCTCTATGACTAATTCAGCTACGGAAAGTCCCATATGCTGCTATGTCCCAGATAGGATGCTGCCTTCGACGTATGTTGACATAATCCTTGTGTCATTAGCAGATTCTTTCTGTGGCCCCTGAGGAACAAGGAGAGACATTTGGTGGCTCTTATCTATGGTTAACCAGAGTAGATGACAAAACGGAATAAACTTACAGCAAGCATGTGGGGAATCACTTAAAAATGTCACCCTACTTGACAAAGAATCAGGAATCAGAGATTCAGGCTAGTAGAGTGGACTTATCCCAGCCCTCTGACTGAGGCAGAAGGACTCTCCATGGGTTTCAGGTTACCCTGGGCTACAGAGCCAAACCCTTCTCTTCATGACTGTTATTTTTTATTTTATGTATATGTGTGCTTTGTTTCCGTGAATGTCTGTGCGCCATGTGCATGCCTGATGCTCACAGAGGCCAGAAGGACCCCAGGAACTGCAGTTACAGATGGTGTGAGCCACCGCGTGGGTGCTGGGGGATTGAACCCAGATCTTTTGGAAGAACAGCAAATGCTCTTAATCACTGAACTCTCTCTCCAGCCTGATTTTTTTTCTTTTTAATCTTTTAATAGCTCACTGAGTCCAGCTACTGCTGTTCATACGCACATATACACGTGGGTGTGCAGTCATCCCGTGGAGACATGGATGGAGAAAACTGACTCTCCAAACAGCCATCAACTCCTGCTAGCTCCTCAGATCAGGGTGGGACTTGATGAGTTTCTCCCCATGGTGCTGGGATGCTGGCTGACTAGATCTCCTGCAGGGAACCATGGCTGCTGTCGGGTCTAGAGGACACCCTACAACACTCTTTCCCTTCCTCCAGCTCTTACGCTCTTTCTGCTCTTCTTGGCAATGTTCTCTGAGCTTTGGTGGCCTTGGGACAGATGTTCTATTTAGAGTTCAGCACTCAGCAACCACTGATTTGAATCTCTGCATTAGCTGTTACCCACTCCTGGAAGGAGGCTCTCTGTCCACGGCCGACAGCAACACTCGCCTATTAGTATAAACACACACATATAGGAGGCAGTTTCACAACACAAACATTTACCAAAAATAGTAATAGGCCTCCCCCCAGAACCTAGGACCTCCCCGGCTATGGACTTTTGGCCAGGTTTACAGTATCAGGCATGAGTTCCCTCCTGTGGAACAGGCCTCAACTCTAATCAGAAAGTGGTTGGCTACCCTCATAGCAATCACGTAACTACTGCACCCATGGGTTCAATGTATCTGAGTGCATGGCCCAGCCCTGGGTAGGATTGTTGATGTCTCCCCACTCCATGGTCTACCCAGCACCTGCTGGCATAATAAAAGCTAGCCAACAAATTCACACTTCAAATTCCTGCGCTTAACCTTTATCCAGGACATAAAAAAAGGATGGTTCCCACCAACCACATTTATTTGGGGATAATTCATCAAAAGAATTGTTTTTGTTGGCTTGTATCTCTGGGAATCTCTTAGTAGCTCATTCACAAAAAACACTTTACAATCAAAGATCCGGTCCAAGGGCGGGCTTGAGACCTCGGGCAGACCGCCAGCTCCCCAGCCCCAGCGGCCGGCACATAGCTTCTGGGAGAAGCCCGCGGTCCTCCTCCCCTCATCAGTGCCTGTTTGTCTGGAGCACTTCAGTCTTCCTGCCAGACTCCTCCATCTTCAGGCCTTTGATGGAGGCTGAGACCGGCTGGACACAGTGGCTCGGGAACCACCAAAAGCAGAGTCTTTGTCGCTGCCGAGATGAAGTGCCCTTTCTCTTCACCTCAGAAGGTTTGCGGTTCGGGGAATTTCCCAAGCTGACTTTTTTTTTCCCAACTGGATTATGTGGATCTGACTGAAGAGAGGGCCAAATTGGGTGCTTTGGAGGGAGAGGGCCAAACTGGGTGCTGTGAGGGAAGAGAAGAAGCAAACACATCTGTAAGTAGTTAGGGGCTGAGGGCGTGACTCAGCAGGGGAGTGTTTGGTCAGTGTGAGCAAAGTCCTGGGTTCAAGCCCCATCAATGAAACAAAAGGAAGTCACTCACTGAAATTTTCCTCCTAGGTTTGAACACTACTAAATTCTATATGCATTGCCTCCATTGGTCCTCAACCCCATTGAGGCAGATATTTCTTCTCTCCTTTTTTAAAACAGGTTCTCACATGATCTAGTCTGGCTTCAAACTTCCTCTATAGCAGAGAATGACCCTGAACTCGAAGACAGGAAAACAAGCTCATAGAGGCTGTTTATCTGCCTCTAAGTATCGCCTGCAAAGTTATGGAAGCAAGGTATGGACCCAGCTATCTAACATCCAAGTCTGAGATCTGAACCAGTACGTGCAGAACATGAAAATAGTGTTGTCGGTGGGAGACCAGGTCCAGAAATCCTACAGATATCAAAATCCATGCTCCAATATGTCTCCACTCCAAGCAATTCCACCGTGTCCGTAGGGGACACTCCCACCAGCAGCAGGTCTCTGAAAGCCGGGACGAGGCCTGGCCTGTTGCTGGAGCATCACACGGCAACCATGGAAGAAGGGTGTAGAGGAAAATAACTCTATTCATCCACAGCTTCAGAAGGGCCAATGTTTCCCTTGGTGGAATGGGGCCAGATCTCTGATCTCACACTGCCTAGACAGAACTTTCTCTACTGCCATCAGCTGGGAGTCATGTGTCTTCTGTCCAGTGTGACAGGAGCAAACAGCACATCATTCCACACGCTCTGGAGGTGGGCCTTCCCCAACTCAACAGAATACAGCCCCGTCCCAGGCTGGGGGCATTCATCAGTTGACAAAATAACATGGTGTCCCTGTCAGCCAATTCCTTTCTTCCTATCCCCACACAATGCATAGCAAGGAGCCCTTTCGGGGTGCTGATCTCCCCTGAGTTGCCTCACTGGGACTCCATCTTGTCTTCTGAAATGCAGCCTACAGCCTGCATGTTGGTTAGATTGTGAGAAGGTGATAATCAGGTTCAGAATGAACAAAGCCAATGGCCAAAGAAACCCTACTTTTATCTTTCCAAAAATTCTGTGTGTTTGTTTATGATGTGTGGGCACATATGTATGTGTGTATGTGCATTTGTGTATGTGAGTGCAAGTACACGCATAGCGTGATGTGCACTTGGGGATCAGAAGCCTTCCTCCTCCTTTGAGACAGGGTCTCCTTCTTGTTTGCTGTCAGCTACACCAGGCTGTATTTTCACATCTCATTTTGCCGTGTGGACTGGGATTACAGATGGACATGCTAACAGCTCCCCTGCCCCAGATTTATTTATTTATTATGTACACAGTGTTCTGCCTACATGTATGTCTGCATGCCAGAAGAGGGCACCCGATCTCATTATAGACGGTTGTAAGCCACCATGTGGTTTGTTGGGTATTGAACTCAGGACCTCTAGGAGAGCAGCCAGTGCTCTTAACCTCTGAGCCATCTCTCTAGCCCATTAACAGCTTTTTTAAATGGGTTCTGGAGACTCAAGCTCAGCCCCTCATGCTTGTGTAGCAAGCACTTTACCAAGCCATTTTCCCAGCCCCACAACTTGTCTGGAGACAGGGTCTCACATCAGCCAGCTTGACCTTAAACTTGAGTATGCAACTGAGAATAATCCTGAACTTTTTTTTTTTTCAAGACAGGGTTTCTTTGAGTAGCCCTGGCTGTCCTGGAACTCACTTCTGTAGACCAGACTGGCCTTGAACTCAGAGATCTGCCTGCTTCTGCCTCCTGAGTGCTGGGATTAAAGGCATGAACCACCACTATCCAGTGACCCTGGACTTCTTATCTCCCTATATCTACCCCTTCAGTGCTGGGAATACAGACTTATACTACCACAGCCAGCTGACATGGTGCTGGGACTCAAGCCCAGGGCTTTGCACACGGGAGACAATGACCCCACACACCGGACTGCAGCCCCAGCCTCTGCTTTCCCTCTTCTGCAGGCCTTGTCTGATGATCTAACATGTTTTGTTACATCTAGTTAACCAGCGCTACGCTAATGAGGGAAGGCCTCCCCTACTTTCTCTGCTTGTACTCTCTACCAGTGACTTTAATCCTAAACAAAGTTTATCCTCCCTGTTTCCTACTGCTTGGGAAAAAAGCAAAACAAAACAGAAAAACTCAAATCTGTCCTCTGCAAACAACCTCTTCAGGTGGCCTGCCCATTCCTGACTCGCAGAGCCTGAGCTCCCCTCCCCGACACCTGCTCCCTCTCCAGAAACCTGATCAGCTAGGGCCCTGAACAGTCCTCACCATGGTCATGTAGGTGGCCTCTGGTTGTCCACGTGGTCCTTCCTCTGTCGCCTCCCACGTGCTCACTGAGGAGTAGATGTGTTTCTGGGCGGGTGGGAAAACAAAATTCTTAAGCGTCATCCGGGAAAGGGATCGTCTACTCCTGTTCACAGGGTGACAGCTACCAAAGCCACCAAGTTCAGGGGGTTACGGAGAGCCAGAGAATTGTTATCAATGATGATAATCCTGACTTCAGTCTTCCTGAATTAACTCACAGGGAAGGATGCCACCCTCAAAACCAAACACCTTGGCATCTCTAAGCATTGACTTGGTAGTGGGGGACCTCATCCTGCAGAATAGCCCTTCTGATTAGTCAGGACCAGATGGCAGTCACTATCAGCTACTGTTACCATCTCGTAGCTCTGAGGTCTGAGGACCGTGATTCACCACCGAGTCACCCGTAGGAAAGTGGTTTTTAAGGACTGGAATGGTTTGAACAAAAATCCCTCTCTTGGGAGAAAAGCAACCCAAAACTCAGAAAGCTGATCATAGAGATGTGTCTAAGAGTTAAAAAGTGGAAGGGATTAGAAGAGAAAGTGGCGGGGGGGGAGGGGGGAGAATATAGGAGCTCGGGAGAATTATTCTCTCAGTTCCTGTTTATAATTCCACTTCAAAGCACTATGGAAGGGAAGTCATTCTTGATCCCCTCTACAGGCTCCTAAACACACTTCCTCTTCATCATTAACTCCTTAGCTCATGAAGGTAGCAGAGCTTTCTGATTCCAGGTTCGGGGTCTTTTCTGCTGCCCAGGGCTGATCTGGCCCAGGCGACTGCCCCAGCCCGTTCCTCCACAGCAGTGATAAAGGCTTCCTGAGCCACTACTCTGCACAGAGCTGTGGTCTGGGAGCTGGGAGCTGAGACTAATGAGCAAGACACCGTTCCCCAGTGATGGATGACCTCCACGCTCCTGCCCAGTGTTTCCTGCTGGAGTGTGCGTACACTCGTGTCCCCCTCAGGCGGCAAATTGTCCCCCTCACCTCTGGGTTCACCTTCTCTTTGCTCTCCAGGCTCTTCAAGGAAGCCGTAGAACTCACTGAACTGTTAGAGATGAAAAGTACATAGAATTAACACTCTGAACCTCATGAGGTACACTGATTCAAGTATACCTAAAAAGACACTACACTAAATGGATCTTTTGCATCTGGTGGGACACCACGTCGTCACAAAGGGCCTTTGCATCACTTTATGGAGAGACCCTTGGGAGGAACTAAATACCCACAGAGCATCTCTTCTGGTAGGAAGTGGGAAGCTGCTGTGGGCATGGCTGAGGGCTGAAATGTGACGTCACCCCTGTTTTTATTCTCACCTCCATCCCAGAGTGGGAAGTAGAGGATAGCTGGGCACAGTGGCATCTTGATCCCCAGCTACTCCTGAAGCATAGAACCAGGACTTCAAGTCCAGCTTGGGCAGCATGTGGAGACCCCATTTTAAATTCATGATTACTATCATGAGTACCATCATTATCACTAGTGTTTGTGTGTGAGTGTGAGCATGCTCAACTTAAGTTACAGCATGTGTTATGGAGCTCAGAGGACAACTTTTAATGCCCTGTTCGCTCTTTCCACCTTGTTGAGACAGTCTCTCTTGCTGTTTCTACTCCCTCTGCCTATGCCAGGCAAACTGACCGGCTAGCTTCCAGGTGCCTCTCCTGTCTCCACATCTCATCCCACCATGAGAGAGCTGGGATTACAAATGCAAGCCATGTATCTGACTTTTCATATGGATTCTGGGAGCTGATCTCAGAACATCTCACTGGCCCAAGAGACCTCATTTTAAAAAGAAGAGAGGGGAGAAGAAGAGTGGAGGAGAAGGGAGGGGAGAGGATGGGAGGGGAGGAAGTGTGAACAAAGAAGGTAATATAATTTTAAATCACTAACTAGAGAGAGCCCATGCATTTGACTTCACTATCTTGTTCTCAGTGCTGAGAACTGGAAGCCCCAGTGAGCAACACCCATCCAGCAAGACCACATTTCCCAGGTCTGTGGCCTCCCCAGTAACAACCAAGCTAACCCACCCCAGCACACCCCAGGCTGTGTTCCGACCCTTGCCTGATCAGGCCCTTCGACTTTGATCTCTCGGCCAGCTGTCTCACGTGTTTGTCACGAAATGTACCTTCTTATTTTTCTTGTTTTGATCTAAGGCAGCTATTTTTGAAAAAGGCTATAAGCATAAAAATAAACCACATTTGTCTCAAGTGGAGATGCTTTTATCATATCATTGTAAAGTCACATATTCTCACTGTTAAATAAATCAAATGCTACAAAATTATACAGCTGGACGTTGAGGTTTCCAAGTAGTCCCCTTAGTAGACAGGATCATTATCGTCAATATCTGATAATGCCTCAGAACTATCCCACAGAACCCCTGTCAATAACAGGCTAAGGAGACTCCCAGACAAAACATATCCAGTGTTTAGGTTCCTGGCATGAGCACCGTATTGCTCCCTTTCTATACAATCGAGATCACAGTGTGCATTTTTTTCCTTACAGCCTTCTTGGCTACCACCCCATGCCATTACACGCTGGCATGTGTGTGATGGTCTATTTGATGGAAGGCAATTCATTCATCCAATCAGGGCTTTCCCGAAAGATACGGTACTCACACTGACTCCAGATTTTTATGAGCAGCAAAGTTGCAGTGACAGGCAGGAATCTCAGGATAGTGGTAGTTCTTTAGAATGACTTTCTGTGACACTGAGGCCCAGAGTATGGACATAAACTGGGAGTGGAACTTACACTGTCTGGCTCTCAGTCTTACACTCAAATGCATGCCTGATGCAATGACCCTTAGAGGTGCCAAGTTCAATGCCAAATCAGACAGCTCTGAGAGCAGTGGTGCACCTGAGCAGACTCAGTTGCTAGAATTAGAATCTACACATCCCTGAGAAAAGTCACTCCGACAACAGCGTTGTGAGGCCAGAGGTGGTGTGACTTGGTGATGTGACTTGGTGGTAGAAGTCACATAGAGTAGAGTCTAGAACATACACTCCCCAGCACAGTAAGAGAGAAAAAAAGCCAACATTCTTTGGTCTTTATGGGTCTTTCCATGGCTGTGATTTCAGCTGAAGCATTAACCTAAACTGCCTACATGTTTCTTTAATATTCTGTAAACAGAGTAGCATGGAGCTGTCAGCAGTCAGAGAATATTAGCATCCTGGAATTCGGGCATTTCTAAGAGTTTGGGAGAGCTAGTGATGAAATCCAGCCCTTAATGCATGTCAAGCCAAGCATAGTGGTACAAGCCTGCAGTGCCGGCAGGTGAGAGGCTGAGTGAGAGAAGAGGACCATGAGTTCAAAGCCAGCCTGGGCTACATAGGGACTTCCTGTCTCCTTCTCCTCCCCAGTTCATAACTTCTCTTAAGCATTCCATAAGTACGATTACAGCTCTTGCGTGAGGTCTACATCTGAATTGTGTTCCACTCAAAGCCCCATTTGTCAGAGTTGGTACTCTTTATATAACAGCAAGGAGAATGAGCATGGTATAGTGAAGTCCAAGCCTTTCTGAAGTGTGCTGAGCAAAGGGGGCAGGGCCACCTACAATGACATCAAATATAACAATCAGTGTAACATCACAGGGCACTGGCACTCTCTTGCACTTTGGATTAGACAAGACCAGGCTCAAATTAGGGCAGTATGACTACTCTTCCCCTTTTCTTTAGAGGCAGACTACACACTTGGCCTCCCGACTGAGGGGGTGGGGGTGGTCATATACCTCTTACTCCACTGGGTTTTCTTCACAATGAGGATCAAAACGGGGAGCAGCAAGAGGGTGGCGCAGACGATCCCCACAATTATCACCAGCTGATTCCCATCCAGAGTCACCGGCTGATGGGTCTCAGGTCTAGGAGTTGTTGAAATCGACCCTTGAAAATGAAGAAAATATCAAGAGGGTCTCAGTATTCTAGAAGAGTGGAGAGCCCTAATAGCCCTATGCTAAATAGGCACCAAAATCAGGAAGCAGAAAGAGAAGGCCAGGCTGCATCGCATATCAGGATACAGGGACATCATCCCTATTAGACTAAGAGCCAGTCCAACCCCCTTTTTTAGCCCTGAAGTGTGGGTTAAACTTGGTGGGAGAAGCAGCTGCCTTCACTTATGCTAGATCATCCTTTTAACATCAGTAATTCTCTATTAAAACTTGGTTTACCAGATGACTAGAAATAACAGGCATTTTCAAAGTCACTGATGTTTTCATGGGCAAGTGATTGTTTTCAAAAGAGTATATGCTGTAATACCCAGACGTACAGTCACAATGCTAACTAGGGCCTCGGGGCGTTTCCGCTGGTATGGTGCCCTTCACTCAGCTTGTCTATTCACTCTGAAGACATATATCAGCATTTCTTTGGCATCAGAGGTCTCTAGACATTGAGGACGCCTACAAAGACAACTGATGGCCAGTTCCTGCCTCCAAGGAGGGAGACACACGCAACAACAGATAGATGTCTGTTGTAGGGGTAAAGAGAAGGGCACGGAAAAGGGGGTGCTCAATTCTGTGAAGGGCATGGAAAGAGACCTTGGCCAGGAAGTGTTAAACTTTAATGTGAGTTTGAAAAGAAGCGTTCAGTTTGTTGGGCTGCTGATAATACGGAGGGAGGCCAAGAAGAGGCCTGCATAGAGTCTGGGGGCCCAACAGCTTGACAGGTGCAGTCAAAGGCTGAAGCCGAGGGTATGTTAGAAACTGAGGCTGGAGAAACAATGGTGACCAAGTCAGGAAGGAGCTTTATCGCCTCAGCAAAGGGCTGGCTCTTTTTGCTACAGGCCCCAGAGAAGTCAGTGCTAGGTATATCTATACATGGAGGTATGGAACGCTCTGACCCGGGGCTCAGAAAAAGGCTCTAGCTAAGGATGAGAGCAGAGACTGGCTAGAGACCGAAGGTCTCAAACAGAGGAGAAGGCAGCCAGAACTAAGACTGGTGAAGACCTGGAAGGAAGGCTGCCTCAAAATCAGTCATAGAAATGACATGACTTACTCTCTGCTAGATGAGGAAAGGGAAGGACCAAAGCCACTACCTGGCATCAGTTACATAACCGTATCCAGAGTGGTGGCATTCACCAATGTCAGGAAGGTGGGATGAGGGAGAGCCATGTATCTCTGAAGGATTTATAGAAATCTGGTGTGGAGTTGAAATATATTCATGCATATAATAACCTCTGCTCTCCCCACAAACACACACAAAACCAGCCCTCATCTCCATGTGTCCGCATGTTTGGAGTCAACCAACTGAAGAACTATTATCTGTGTTGAATATGTGAAGACCTTTTCTCTTGCCACTCCCTAAGCAGTATGGGGCAATAATTACTTATATTAGGTAGTATCAGTAATCTAGAGGTGATTTTGAGTATACAGGAGGCTATGTGTCTTTAATAAACAAATACCATTTTTCAATATGGCATTTTTATAGAAGGAGTTTAAGCACCCACAGATTTTGCTGTTTTCAAGGGAGGAGAAAGTCCTGGAACCAAACTTCCTCAGCTATCAAGGGACACATACGACTGTTTACAAACATTTGTGCCGATCTAATTGTGCCCAATCTAGAATGTAGAAAGGCAGTGTCTACTATCACTGTGCTGGGGAAGGCTGGAGTTGGGGGACTCGCATGCCACTGGTGACAGAAGCTAGAGCGGACCTGGTTGCATGAGCCTGCAGAGAAACAGAATCTTTGGTTGAGAGTTGACGTGGGGCACCGGCAGGAGAAGGAATGGAGCTGGACATGAGTGGGGAGAACGGCAGAAAGCTCAAAGATCCACGCCTAGAGACTCCCCAGCAGAGAGGCGGGTGATGCACAGGACGAGATGCACCCCGGGCAGGAAGGAGCCTGTCCGCCTCAGGATGGTGTGTGAGATAAGAATGGGGGCAGGTGCAGACGTGTCTGGGGGTGGCGTGGTCTCAGAAGGAGGTGAGCCCCCGCTCCCCACGTTGGTGTGTTTTTTTTCTGTGGAGTGAAAGGAAGGCTCGTGAGAATGGAGCACACACAGGGGTGAAGAAACTTCTTGAAGAGCCTCTGGCCTGAGACACTGAGGTACTTCCCTTTGTAGTCATCTCCCCTCACCCTTAGCCAACCACAGCCAGCTGCTTCAGGCCCCAGTGAGAGGCAAAGTCCACAGGCCACATCCTGGCTGCTGAGTTATGATTTAACCTTCACCTCGCACAATCTGCCTCACGATTAAACCTTTATTTTTGTCAGGGCACACTGCTTGCTTTTCATCAGAAACCCCTCCATTTCTCATTCTGGAACCTTCCTGTTTCCCCTCCGTTGCTTGCTGTCTCTCGCAGCTTAGGACCCTTTCCCTTCACAAGTATGTGTGATTCCCTCAGAGTCAAGAAAACATGACTTGGGATCTCCACTCCACTCTGCTACACCTCCGAGCTCCCATGACTTTACAGCAGTGGACCACACTGGCCACAAGTGAGGTTTGGCAGAGATTTGGTGTTCACCATGTTAGTGCCCTTTTTCATGCCTAATACCCGGCAGAACTAGGGCAAGGTGAGCCCAGGCATCTGGTGAGGCGGGTTGGTGGAGGCATCATCGTCAGGGCTGTACAAGTCCAAGGCCGGCCCCTGGGATCAACGCCTCCTTCCACTGGGCATGCCCAGGGCCTCCCTGACTCACTCCAGACATGACCCTGCTGTCACGCATCACCCCTCAGCCCCCTTTACCCAAATGTTGGCCTCTTCGAGGCTCTTTCTGGATCACACGCAACACAATGGTTTTCCTGGACTCCAGCTTCCCCAGGTAGATGCGACAGGTGTAGGCCCCTTGGTCAGACAGCTTCACTGTTTGAAACATGATAGAGCCATCGTTGTTGGAGATGTCGCCCATCAGATTTACACGGTTTTGGAAGCGGCCTTGGCTCTGGGAGTGCCCACGAGGCACGTTGAAGTCATAGCGCAAGATTACTTCCTCCTAAAGGAAAGGTCAAAAGCATGAGGTTGGAAGACTGCAGGGTGTGTGGTGGGGGAGACCTCAGAGCTGACAAGGCCCTGAGGGCAGGAAGAGTGAGTGTTAGATAACACAAAGTCTTGTTCACATGCACGTGTGCAAACACATGTGCTCTGGTGAGAGCGACACCAAACCACAAACAACTGTTCCATCGGAAGAAGTGGTTTAGAAGGGGTTGGTGACTCTGGCCTGTAACCCTAGCTACTTAGGAGGCTAGGCCAGAGGATAACAGGTTCGAGTGGGTAGTTCAGCCAGACTCTTGTCTCCGAATAGAGCGTAAAAAGACGGAAAAGGTTATAATCCTGCAGCAAAGTGCTTGCCTAGTATATGCGAAATCCTGAGTTCAACCCCCAGCATCAGAAATAAAGCTGAGAAAGACAGAGACAGAGAAACAGAGATAGACGGAGACAGACAGAGAGACAAAGACAGAGAGAGACAAAGTCACACATAAAGAGAGACAGAGACACAGAAAGACAGAGACACAGAGATAGACAGAGATAAACAGAGACAGAGAGAGAGGGAGACAGAGAGATATGGAGACAGAGACACAGAGAGAGAAACAGACAGAGATAGAGACAGAGAGAGAGAGATGAGGACAGAGAATAAGAATATAAAGTAAAATTATTTCACTCATCTCTTTTCCAGAAAAGAGAGAGAGATGGAGACAGAGAAACACACACACACAGATGGATACAGAGAAACAGAGACAGAGAGATACAAAGAGATGGAGATATCAAACTTGTCAGAAAGTCCTGTGCCCTCTGCCTTCAAATCACATCCCAGACCAGCCCTCTCAGCTCCCCTTGCTGCCTTCACGCCAGGCCCAAGCATACCTCATCACTACGAGGGGCATCTCTTCTGCAAGGGCTTTCGCGCCTGTCTGTCTCCCTACTCACACTTCCCTACAGTCTGCCCTCAGCGGATGAGATCCAGCATGTCATTCCTCTGCTCTAAACCTCCCCCGGCCCCTCATTTCTCCTACAGGCCCTATACGATCTGCCCCCTATCTCTTTTCCCTCTCTCACACCTATTTTTAATTCGTCTTCACTAGATCTAATCACACAGACACCCAGCTACTTCCTGAATACTGGTCTCAGAGCTACTCCGCTTCTCCTTCCTCACTTTCTGCAGACCACTACATAAATGCCACCTTGATGCGGCTTCCCTGACTGTCTACATAGAATAACAACCACAGAGCTCTGCCTACTGCTTCTTCAGCTCTTTCTTGTTTTAGATAGTCTCTCACCATTGTCTCACTGTGAATCCCCTTCATCTTTACTGTTACTGTCCCATAGGGGCAGGGTCTTTGTTTTGGTTTGGGTTTTTTTCAAGACAGGGTTTCTCTGTGTAGCCCTGTCTGTCCTGGAACTCGTTCTGTAGACCAGGATGGCCTTGAAATCACGGACATCTGCCTGCCTCTGCCTCCCGAGTACTGGATTAAAGGTGTGTGCCTCTATTGCCAGGCCAGGAAAAGGTCTTTAAATTAATTAATGTTGAGATGCTTTACAGAGGTGTGTGGATATTTGGTGATGGGTAATCATGGTAAGGACTGAAACCATGGCCTTGTGCATACAAGGCAAATGTTCTTTCTACCAACGCAAGTGTTCTCTCTAGCCCTAGATATTATTTTCCTAAAAGAAAGAGAAGGTAATGAGTTATAGACAGAAACACAGAGAGACTTGCCCCCAGCTCTTCTTTCTGCTGTGACTCATTTGCTGGATGACATAGAAATGCATGACAATGGGGGCTGGAGAGATGGATTCAGTGCTGAGGGCCGGGCTGATCGAAAGTTTTTCCTGATGTACAGAGGAGGAACAGAGCTCCTTCTCTACAACCAGGAACAAGCTTGGCAGAGCCCAGAATGGCCTGGGGCCAAGGCCTTGAGGATGATGTGGCTTCAGATCCTGAGAACCCAACTCCTCCCACTATAAAAGGCTATGTTACCAGCCCCAGGGGTGATGTGTGCTCAGTCTATAATGTCCCCTTGGGCAACACTGCCTGATTAGCTTCCTGCTGACTTCAGCCCATTGCATTACAGTTGCTGAAGACTCTGTCCAGGTTCTCTACTAAAAGTATGGTATAAGGTGCTGCACTTCTTAGTAAACTTGCTGTGGGAGCCATGAGCTTGTGCTAGACATCCTAACACCTTTGCCTTCCTCTCGAGGCCATCTCCCACTTAGGAACCTGCCAATAAGAACTATCTGCCGGTCCAGTCAGCTCAGTAGTTAACAGCACTTGTTCTTACAGAGGACCCAGGTTCAGTTCCCAGCACCCACACGACTCACAACCATCTTCTCCAGTTCCAGGGAGTGAGAAGCCTTCCTCCCTCGCTCCACGGACACCAGGCGCGCACGTGGTACATATGCACACGTGAAAGGAGAGCACTCGTGCACAGAAAATAAAGCAGATAAATAAATAAAAAGCATGAAAGCCCTTAGGAGTGAACTTAGGACTACATATCATGCCCCACCGTCTACCACAATACCACCCTTTCGTTTGTTTGGTTGGTTTTGTTTTTCGAGACAGGGTTTCTCTGTAGCTTCGGAACCTGTCCTGGAACTAGCTCTTGTAGCCCAGGCTGGCCTCGAACTCACAGAGATCAGCCTGCTTCTGCCTCCCGAGTGCTGGGATTAAAAGTGTGCGCCACTACTACCCGACTTGATGCCACCCTTTTTGATACCCTCAGATAGCATCCAACAATCAGGTAACTGTGAATAACTCTGTTACTGAGATTACCTGGAATACACTTTAATTTACAAAACTGAAATCATCTATAAAACTTTGCACTTTAATGTCTATCAATAAGTCAACTAAGATGTCACTAATAATATTTTTCATTATTTATCTGTTGAGGGGCAGCTGCATGGTGTGAATGTAAAAAGTCAGAGAACTGCCTGGAAAACTCTGTTCCCTCCTTATCTTATGGTACCCAGGGACTGAACTCAGGGCATACAGCTGGGTAGCAAGTGAGGGCCATCTTGATAGCCCTCATTACACATTTTGATCCCTAAACACACCACTGTGTCATCGTTGAGATCTGTTAGTCCAGTGACTAACTTGCTATTTATGTTTTACAGTTCCTATGAATTATCCTTCACTCTGGTTCCCAAGGGCCTACCAATACAAAGCCCTGGAAAGTTTATAAAGATGGAAAAAACACCCTCTCCATCACACAAAGTGCGTGATGGGGCAGCAGGCAAAGCTTTCGGAAACAGCGCACAGTAGGACAAGAATGTAGTTGTGCTCTTATGCCTAACCCATTGCCCTCTGGGTGAGGCCACGAAAAGCACCCCACTTTGCTCTGACAAGGGTTGTACACAGAAGAGGAGGTGAAGGAAGTCTCAGATGCAGCAGCCACACCATGTACAAAGTGTGTCCCCGTCCATTGCACAGCAGTGTCTTAGAAACCTGAACATTTAGGCAATCACCTCTTCCTCCGCCTCCTCCTTCCCCTTTCCCTCCCACACTTCCTCCTCCTCCTCTCTTCACCTTCCTCCTCTTTCTCACCTCCTGCCTCCTTCCCTCCCCACTCTTTTCCTCCTCCTGCCCCCTCCTCTTCCATCTTCTCCTCCCTCCTTCCTTCTCCCTCTCTTCAACAGAATCCTATTTCCCACCAAGAAGCCAGACTTGCCCAGACAAGTGCCTAGACTAAAGCCAGGAGGCCAGATCTGAAAGACTACCATGCCCGGCTCTTTGCAATGTCACCCACCACATGCCCATCACATGGTACCTGATTCCCCCTCTCCCTGCCTCCCCTGCCTCCAGCCAGGGCTCTCTACAGTGAGGCTTCCTCCCCCTTACCATGGCATGCTTCTCCGGAAGAGAACATCCATTCCACCTTGGTCACATGCTCCTTTTTTTGTGCTCTGGAAAAAACATCCTATCTCAGTTGAATCGCCTACATGGACTGTGAGCTCTGGAAATAAAATGGTAAACTGAGTCAGACTTATAATCAAATAGAGTTTCTAGACGATAAAGTCTGGGAGCTGGGAGATGACTCAGAGGTAAGACTGTTTATTCCGCAAGCCAAAAAACCTGAGTTCAAATCCCCATAACCCTTGTAAAAAGCCAGACACGTCATCTTGGAATCCAGCACTAGGGAGCAGAGATGGGTACAGACGCATTGCCTTGGAACCCTAGCATTTGGAAGCAGAGGCAGGTGGTCCTGAGTGCTCTCTGGCCAGTCATCCTACCCCAAATGGAGCTTCCAGTTTAGTGAGAAACCCTGTCTCAAGACAAAATGGTAGAGATGGAGGAGGGCAACTATAACCGCAACCTTTGTGTATATGAAGAATACACACACAAAACACCCCACAAACAAAAAATAAATCGATAATAAATAAAGCATAGCTAAAGATTCTTAACAGCAAAATGTCATTCTCACAATCAAACGTGGACAAAATATTCAAGAGCCTCTTCTCTCAAAGCCTCATGGTGTCCTAGCACAAGAGAGTGCGCTCACTCTCCCCACCCCCAGACACCAAGTCTAAGGTTCCCGTTTTGTTTTTACACGGCAGTAAACTCTTCTGCTTGCCTTTAACTCCTTTATCTTTCCCCCTTTCCAGAATTTCTCTCATATTTGAAGTCCAGAGGAAGTCCAGAAAGTCTCAAAACTCTGCTTTCTGTTCATGGATACAGAGACCCTCATCGGCACTGAACAAATGGGAGACAGTCAGAAAACCCATTCTCATATTTAACTTGCTGGTTCTTCGAACTGGGGGAGGGGGGTAAAGTGAATCATGGGTAACTTTCTTCAAATTCTTCTACTCATTTCACGAGCTATTTTAGGATTTGTTTGGGGTGTAGTTCTGGCTTCAACACAAGTCATGGGACTCCTTGCAAATCAGGCTGAGGAAGCTGCTCCCCACTTGACTATTCCCTCTCTGTTTCAATCCTGCCCTCTCCAGAACCTTCCCTGCTTTCCCAACTAACATGCCTCCCACCCCCACTTCCAGCTCTCCAGGCCTTCTACCTCGTGGGAGCTTCACTCTGCTGGCTTGTGCCACACTCTCTCTCTAAATAAGTCATTCTAAGAGGTCCCCGAAAAGAAAGGGAATGCAACAGGATTGCTAACTTTTCCACACTGCAACCACAAAGTCAATTAAGAAAGCAAAGGCGGGATGGCGCAGAGGGAGGCACAAGCCTAAGTCTTAAGTAGACGGAGTTTTCTGGAAAGAATGCTAAGCAAAGGTCCCCAGCAAACAAACGCAGAGCTTTCATCCAAGTGGCCTCCCTGGGAAAGCACGAACTTCCTGCCAAGTAAGAGAGCTGCGCAGTGGGAAGAAAGCAAAAGAAAATATTATGAACTTAGACTCAGTGGAGAATGTTTCTGCGGGCCGTGAAAAGCCACTCCAAAGGACATCAGTAAAGGAAACTCCCTTCCAATTACGTCAGCCTGTTAAGAACTGAAAGCTAGCTTTTAAGTCAGTAATGACAACTGAACACTCTGGGTCCCTTTAAAGCACTGAGCATGTGCCAGGCACCTTATGTGCAGCCCAGCAATTAGTCATGATAACATGTGCGTTCAGTCCCTACAGTATGAGCCCATCCAGTGCCTCACATATGTTAAAGACACACTCAACCATAGAGTATTCCTCGCCAAAGCCATTATAATGCTTTTAGGTTCTTACTGGACTGCTCTCTATTTTACTCAAAGCCACATGGTCAGCAAAGAGAAAAATCAGAACTCACACCTAAGTTCGAGTGAGAACAAACCAAGCCCAGGCTTTCTGGTGTATTGTACCACATCACACCACGTGAGAAGAAAGAGGTCTGGATCTAGAGCAAAAGGATAAGCAAGTAGTGCTATTTTTACCTAAAATATTTAAGAACTATGGGCAGGGGTACTGAAGTAGCAGAATTGTAGGATTATAACCTGGAGGGTAGACTTTGCAACAAAAAGTCACAGGTGACCATCAGCATGGAGCTCCCACGTGAGCAAGACGTCTACCAACAGTGAAGAATGGACCACCCAGCAAGGAGGCAAAATGTTGGGGCTTAGATCTGTTTCTGCTTTGGCTGGAGGGGGAAGGAGATATGGGTTGCCTCTGACCACCCCTAATGTGATTCTAGCCGGTTTCCCTGGCTTCTCCCCCTTGCTATTGGCTCCTGTTGGCTCCTTCTTTGTATCTACAAAATGGCAAGGGGCAGCCATTTCGTTGGCTGCGTTTTGAAGAAGGTTTAGATAAGACAGCAGAGAATGAAGGTTGGAAAGGGACTCACATGGAGAGTCTTAGGGGAAAGCAAACATCGGACTTCCTCCCTTTTCCTGGAGGACCACAGCTTTGGAAAAAAAAAAAAAAGATGTAGGGGAAATGAGGAGAGGTGCCAGAGGCCACTCCCGAATGTAATGAGTCCCTGCTCACAAATTGGACTCACACAAGGGACACTAGTTTGAGAATCCCATCCCTTACACTAATGTGTATTGATTGCCTGCACTCCACCAAGTACTATGCCAAAGGTTTGTCAGAGGCAAAGAGCCTAACCCCAGACAAGTGGGGCAGACACACTGCATGGGTATGACTAGCATCATGAGAGGGAAAGGCAAGGCACTGGGGGCGTTTGTGTAGTCACTAAGGACCGAAGCTAGCAGAGGAAAGTAGAGGCCCTACATTATAGTCCTCAGCTAGCAGGCAAGCAGACCTGAGGCCATTCACTCTTCCTTCATGACATGCTCATTAAAGATTCATCTTTATTATCTTTTAATTAATTATGAGTACGTATAGTGGGGGTGGTATGTGCACGTGAGTGCAGGTGCCAAAGAAGCCAGAGGAGATGGATGCCCCTAGAGCTAGAGTTGCAGCCATTGTAAGCTGGAAACCAGACTCCAGTCCTCCACAAGAACAATGTGTGCTCTCAACCACTGAACCATCTCTCCAGCCCCAGGCTCACACTCCTGTTTTTTAATTGAAGAACATTTTTCTCAGGCAATACATTTTGATCCTGTTTTCCCTCTCCCCCAGTTTCTCTCAGATCTTTCCCACCTTTCTACATACCCTTCTGTTCTGGCTTCCTCTCCCTCTCTTAAAACAAAGTAAAACAGACAACAAAAACAAGAAACACCACACACAAAACAACAAACTTCAGCCAGGCAGTGATGGCACACGCCTGTAATCCCAGCACTCAGGAGGCAGAGGCAGGCGGATCTTTGTGTTTGGGGCCAACCTGGTTCACAAAGCAAGTTCCGGGACAGGGCTGTTACACAGTGAAACCCTGTCTCGAAAAAAATAAACAAAGAACAACAACCAAAAAAATCATAAAAATTAAAATAGAAACAAACAAGCAGAAGATTGATAAGACAGAGAGAGAGAGAAAGAGAGAGAGAGAGAGAGAGAGAGAGAGAGAGAGAGATCCGACAAAGAAAACTGTGACAAAAAGTCTACACAAATACCACTGAATTGGTTTTGTGTTGATCAGCCAAGCAAGTGTCCTGTCCTGAGGTGTGGCTGGATATACCCAGTAAGACCCCATTGGAGAAAGCTTTTGGCTAGGGGTGAAAGCCCATACCCACCCTCGCCTCTGAGTGTGGGACCCTGTCTGGCTTGCGCTTGTGTGCTTCCACAGTCTCTGTGGGTTCATGTGTGCATCGGCCCTGTTGGTCTGGAAGACACTGTTTCTTTGGTGTCATTCATCCCTCTGGCTCTTATAATCTTTCTGCCTCCTCTTCCACAGGGCTCCCTGAGCCTTGAGACGAGGACTGTGATGATGACTTCCCTTTTAGGACTGCGTGGTCCCCAGTCTCTCTCTGTACTCTGTAGTTGTGGATCTCTGTGTTAGTTCCCGCTATCCCCACTCTTAAAGAATGCATGTTTATTATTTTCTTTGGGTTTTTTGTTTTGTTTTTTCTTTCTTTTCTTTTTGAGACAGGCTAGTCTCAAACTTTCTATGCAGCTGGGAACAAACTTCAACCTTTCCAGTGCTGGGATTACAAGCATGTACCACAACACTTAGCTAGGGAGGAGAGAGTTATGCGGTTTTCTAGTAGTTTTTATTTACTTATTTTGTTTGGGAATATTTATATGGACATGATGAACAAATTTTTAGGTGCCATGGATGTAATTAGTTTGGATAACATCAATTTATTAGAAAAGAGATGTGGAAATTATTCATACAACAAAAGATTTCAGAATATCCTTGGAGTTGGCGGCTTCATGTGTCATTATTGAATGTCACCATCTCGAAGGAAGGAGCAGTCTTTGCCATTTAAAATGACTTTGGTGCCCTCTATCTCTGGGGGACTTCCCTTCCAGCAGGTGGTTGGCCCTCCAACCCTCTGCCTTCGAGACCAATCCACCAGGTCCCGCCGCTGCATGTGAGGCTCGGTCTTGAGAGTGCTCTGGAGTGTAATGACTCTTTGGGTTACAGTCTTGGCTGCTAGATTTTCAGCTTGGCCAGAGAGAAGAAAGAACTTCCTAATGTCTGTCCTGCCACAACTCCAGGCACCTCAATTCGAACTGTCGCTTGCAGACTGCTTGAAAGCAGCAGAATCTCACCTTAAACAAAGCCTGGCTTGGCACGGCCATGAACAGATCAGCAACAAGGAACACGACTTTGGTTGTTGTAGGTAGAAAGCAGGTGGGGGGGTCCGCTGTGGGGGGAGTCTTCCGCTAGACCCTGCCCTGTCCTCACCTTCTGTCTGAGATTCCCCAGAAGTTCAGGTTTCCACCAAAGGGAAATCTTAAAACCACTAAGCAGGGCTGGGACTATAGCTCAGTGAGAGCGTGTTTGCCTCACGTGACTGACACCCCAAGGTTCAGTCCACAGGACTAAAGATACCAACCTCCTGATGTCATTCCCTCCACTTACAGACAGGAAAATGAGACGCAAAGAAGAGAAAGCTGCTCACCTCCTTCAGCCCCAGAACTCCTGACATAGGAGCCTACGAGACACGGACGAGGGCCCAATGCACCTAACTGGCACATTGAAATGACTGTCACAGCAAAGAAAACGCAGAGAAAGAAAAGGCTCAGGGCTCAAGTCTCCGTTCTTTGGTTCACAAACAGGTGTCCTTAGGCACACGGCTCAGCCTCATCAAGCCGAGGTGACCTCCTCCAAGACGGAAAGGACAAGACAAGCTTCCCAGGTGCTCTGCAAAGGGGGCATGCGCTCAAACTAATAGTTACTGCTTGCTGAAGGGAAGTCTGTAACGTAGCCTAAAGGCTGGCGTTTGATCAGTTCCCCTCCCGCTTGCTCCCACAGGCCACCTGTCGCCCTCTGGCCCCTCTTTGAGTAGTTGACCCCATACCTTTAGGCTCCTCTGGCAGCACGAACAGTTCCACGGACTTTTTAAACACCCTGCTCTCACTCTCGAAGCGGATTTCGCAGGTGTAGATGCCCCAATCAGCCTCTTGCACATTTTGGAGCAGGAGGGAGCCGTCATTTTGTAAGACGTCCCCCACCAAAAGCGACCGGTTCTGGAAGCGCCCCGTAGGCACGCTAAGGTTGGAGTAATAGTACAGCACGTACTCACTCTGGAAGGAATAAACATTGGAGAAAATCAAGAGAGGAGCCAGACCTGGCAATCTAGATTGAAAAGACCGTTATGTGGAGACAGTGACGTCATCACCATAATAATGGCCAAAAAGTACTCAGCTAATAATATTGTCAATAAGTGCTAATGTACCAGGCAGCTGTCTAGCTTGTACAAGGCTCCATGACTAATTTTCTATACAGACAAATGAAACATAGTATCCATATTTTCATAAGGAACAACACGAGGAAAAATGCAACACCTTCTCTGATAATCACTCTGGGATTAGAACTCATATCTTTTCCAAACCATTTCCTGTCTTATGACAGGGCAGGTGAGATGCCATTCAAATATATGACCTAATCCCTTGGTATCGTGAGCTGGTGTTCCTGGTGCTTGGGTTGCCACTCTCCTCAACTCTGCCCCCCCCCCCCCAGCAATGTCATAGCACAAAAAGAGTCATCAGTAGGAATGGTTACAGGCTGGGAGGTGGGGGGGGGCTCTGGGGAATGAATTCCTAATTCTACTTCCCCCGTAACGCTGCTGCTTTTCACAACAGCAAATAGAAGTACAAGTCTGAGTGAATGTAGCATTGCGGGGATGGCAGAGAATCTGCTCTGAGCTACAGAAGCAGCCGCCGATTTGCAAACACTGGCATTTCACTGCCAGCAGCAAACTATTCGGGCCACGTTTCACAGATGATCCGGACACCCACATATCTCCATGGGCTTTGTGATAAAAGCTGAAGACAGTTTCCCAGTCAGAGGTCATGAGAGCAAGTCCCCTGCCTGGCTGCTAATCCCAAATGCAAAGAAGCAATGTATGATCACCCAAAGAACCTGTCCCCGACCCAGAAAGATGCCTACACTCATTCTTACGCCTAGCTCATCTGTCTAGACTACAGGAATTGCCTCTCACATCCATCCTTACTACACTGTAGGTCAGAAGACAATGGAAGCAGAGAACTCCACGTGTGTCTCCCATTGGTCCTGAACCAGTTAAGGGCTGGTACCATTATGGTCATGGTTTCTCTTCACAGTGGGGGTAGCTCTAAATCAGGCAAGGTTGAATAACCTGCCCTGCTGATGACACACAGCCAGAGAGCTACGCTAAGAGGAGGCCCAGTGATGGCACCTCCCAAAGCTCTTGCAACATGACCTGGAAGACTCAATGACTGATTCTCCCACTCCCATCTGACACCATCAAGCCACCTCCTTACCACAGCACGTTCCCCTTTTGAGAGTATCCAGTCTACTTTGACCACGTGTTTCTCTTCTGTGCTCTGGACAACACATCCCATGAAAGCTGAATCACCCACATGCACTCTCAGCTTAGGGGACGAGACAGCCGTGTCAGACAGGCCCTGAGAATCACCTACCGGGGCTAAAGGGAAGAAGACATCACAAGAAAACTCAGTATCCCTCTATATATACTGTATCCATTTCCCCTCCACCCACAATCCAGCACGGTCTAAGCACTTGGAGGCACCTCACTCAAACCAGATGGCAAAGGAGATCTGTCCTCTGCTTATGGACATGGTTCAAGCCTGAAAGATTCTGCAACCTTCAAACCGCAGGAAGAGCTAGCTGGTTCCCTCGGCCTCCTGGTTCCTTCCCATTTTCTACAATTCCTCCACCCTGCCTTTCCAATGAAAGGAAATCTGAAATCCACATCCCCTTACTCACTTCTCTTAGCTCTGCAGACACTGTGCCTAACAGCGTTGAACAGGAAGTGGGCTCATTCCGGTGCGTGAGCTCGCGGGTTCCCTATCTGACTGATCCTCTCACTCTGTTGTTTTGCTTTCCTCCTCTGTTCCCCTTTATTTAATCCCTCCCTGAAAAGCTTATCTCCACATCTGCTGGCTGAGTCTTTCTACAGTGAAGTAGGCCAGAACGGAGCACAGCTTTCCCTTTGAAAAGTCCTTTGTGCTCGCCCTCTCGGGGCCAGGGCCGGGGCTGCCTTCCTCCAGCTTCGCCTTCAGCTCTTCCCTTTAAGAGGAATTTGCAGGCACGGATTCCCTCATTCCCTCATCTGCTTGTCACTCACGGAATTTCACTACAAGAGAAAACCATGGCAAGGACATTTCTGTTTTCACGAGATATCCTCTGGCAACAGAATGGAGAGGCAAATTTAGATGCTGCCCAGTTCGTATCGGAGAAGAGCCAAGTGAACCCATATGGGAATGACTAGGCATGGTGCCAGGCTTTCCGTCCAAGCTGCCTCCCCTGCGAGAAGTGAGAACGTCCTGGCCAACGGCAGGCTCACACAGTGGGGAGGACGGAAAAGAACATACAAACTCTCAGCCCTTTGGATAGAGATATTTTGCAAGAAATCATACCAGCTCCAGTGACTATTTGGAATTTTCCCGAGGAAAAACTGAGTATGTGTGTGCATGTGTGTGTGTGTGTGAGTGTATGTGTATTCTATGTCACCTGGAATTGAGCAAAGGCAGCCCTTTTGTTTATTTTGTTGGGTCAAGTTCACTGTCTATAACTCAAAAATATGAAGAGGTCAGTGAGATGCCACCAAGCCTGATGACCTCAGTTCAATCCCCCAGACCCACATGGTGCAAGAACCAATTCCTGCAAGCTCTCTTCTGACCTCCAGACCCGTGCCCCACTTAAATAAGTAAAATAATGAATAATAACAAAGAGTTGGGCATGGTGATGCATGGTTGTGATCCCAACACTCAGGAGGCAGAGAAGAGAAGATGCTGCCTTCAAGCCCACCCTGGGCTACACAGTGTCAAGCCCCAAAGAATCCGGGGACAAATAGCTCACCATGGTGCCTATTTAACACACCAAAGTGCACACTGACCACCAGGTCCTCTCAGCATTGCAAGTACCTGTTACAGAGTCCTGGCTCCTCTCAGCACCTCTGACACACAGCCCTCACTACCTGAAGCCTCTCCAGCCCCTGAGCTTCCTTTCTCTTCCCACAGCTTCTGATTCCTACAGAACCCAGGCAATTTGGCCACATGCTGTCTTTGTTCTCTGCTCACTTGGCCTCTTGGTTCTTCTCTCTCTCTTGGTTCCTTGCTTGATTCTCTGCTCTTCGCTCCTGACCCCTTCTCTTGACCCTCTCTCTCTCTCCTCTCTCATTCTCTCCACCTCTCTCTTCTCTCATGGCCTGCTCTATTTTGCCAGCCATGTTTAGTCTGGACTCTTCCAGATGTCTCTGACTGTACACTCCCTTGTATCTACAATAAAAACCTTCTCTTCAACACACCTAGGGGCAGTCATAGCCTCGTGTTCATTCACATAGAAAAACCCTGGCTACAAATTAAATTAGTAAATAGAGAGAGCAAAGCACCAAATTAATTTCTTCTTCCACAGATCTATTTCCATGGAATAAGGAACAAGATATAGGCAGAAAAGTGAAAGAGAAAAGAAGGAAGTAGAGACGAACAGCAGGAAGCTGCCCTGGGCATCCAGGCAAGGTCTGAATAGGAGATTCCCACCCGGTCTGCGGAGGCCAAAGCAGGCTTCCCAGAAGGAAGTAAAACTCGGGGGAAGTTTCTGGAATCCGGAAGGCTTGAGCAAGACTGTTGGGGTGAGGGGCTGGAGGAGGGGGTAAAAGTGGGGGGAACAGAGAGTTCCAAGCAAAGAAAACAACTACAATTTGGAAAGAGTTCCCTGTCTTTAGAAACCACAGAAGCGTCTGCCAGGCTGAGGCACAGAGACAAAGCAAAGGGCCCCTCCATTTCTCTTTGGAGAGGAGCTGTAACTGACAGACACCATGTAAACTGTAGGAATGCCATAGAGAAACTTCC
The DNA here is from genome assembly GCF_950005125.1 of Chionomys nivalis. Taxonomy (NCBI): domain Eukaryota; kingdom Metazoa; phylum Chordata; class Mammalia; order Rodentia; family Cricetidae; genus Chionomys; species Chionomys nivalis. The sequence continues at coordinate 43,920,478 of NC_080089.1, read as the reverse complement.
TTTCATAGGAGTACGTTCTGGAACAGCCCGTAAATACTCAAAGGCATTCTGTGCCCAATACAAATGGAAGAAGTCAAGAAGAACCAACTACCTGCTTCTAAAACAGTGGTTTCACCAAGAAGTTCCAACTCGGTGTTTCTGTATCAGACAAATCAAAAGAAATTAAACATACATAAAATTTGGCTTTTAAAAATGGTGAGACTAGGGCTGGCAAGAGGGCTCAGTGGGTAAGGGCACTTGCCACAAAGTCTGAAGACCCGAGTTCAATTCCAGGAAACCACACTGAGGAAAGGACCAGCTTCTGCAATTTGTCTCCGAGATCCGCATGCCCTTCCTCACAACACAGCACAAATAAATAAATGACCCCCAAAAGTTGCGGGAGTGAGACAAACGAGCATTCAGATATTGTCCGCAGTCTCCGGTTTCCACTTACCCAGAATCACAGGGATCACAATCAGCTTCAGAAGGCAAAACATGCTGCTTCCAAGTTTTCAATCTTAAGGTAAAAGAAAAAGCAGAAAACTGTGTACAGAGAACATTGCTAACTGAACAGACCAACAGTGAGCACCAATGGGGGCCAGGGCCAGTGTGGCCACGTTCTGTCTGAGGCACTGGCACAGCACTGAGCACGGAAGACAAAGCTCTGGTGCATGTTACATATGAGGAACATGTTACATATGAGGGACACGTTACATATGAGGAACACGTTACATATGAGGAACATGTTACATATGAGAGACCCGTTACATATGAGGAACACGTTACATATGAGGAACACGTTACAGATGAGGAACACGTTACAGATGAGGAACACGTTACAGATGAGGAACATGTTACATATGAGGAACAGTGTGGGGAGGGAAGAGCGAGAGTATGCATGAACAAGACAGCGTCTAGGTGCTGAGGACAGATACGGCAAAACAAAACCAAGTGATGTTTGGAGAGACACTTGGGCTCTGCTTCAGCTTGGCCCGAAGGGTAGGTCAAATGAAAGTCGCTTTTCCAAATGGAAAAGGCAAATGAGTCCTTTGAGACAACCACCCTAGATATTCCACAGCCTGGACGCTTCACACAAAAACCAAGCACCACAGGAACCGTGCCTCAACTTTAACCTGTCCCTCCCGCTGAACGGGAATTGCTGCCGGGATGCATGCAAAGACTGTTCAGTCCGTGTGGCTGATCGATGGTTTGTATTTGGTCATTACACCTGCCTAGCGATCACCCCACTAACAGAGTCATTGCCTCGGTTCACAAAGGGCAAGCGTTAAACCTTCAAGGCACTACTTATCAAATTTAAAATGCAAAGACACCACAAGAAAGACTTTTTTTTCCCAACCTTTTAAAGCATGACAGTGTGGTTAGAATTAAGAACTGAGTTGAACATGTAAAAGCATGTCTAATGTCTTTGTTACATTCGCACTATTAATCTCGTGACATCCACCAGCTCTCGGAAAATGACTCACTGGGCTTCTATACAAAGTGCCCCCAAATGTTCTTAACCAAACTGAAGGACCCTAACATTAAGAAGTTACAACTCAGTCCATCTTGGGGATCAGACCTATCACTCTAGCCATCTCAGCTGTGCCCCCGCCCCAATGCCTAACGGCTCGGCCACTAGAACTGTTCTACCTCAGAACTGATATGACAGGTCCCTTACTGCATTAATAGCAGGGGACTCCAGTTAGCTCTGCTGGGATGTCTGGCCCTGGTCATTTCCTTTCTAAAATGCAGCCGCCTGGACCTGGAGAGATGGCTCAGCAGTTTAAGAGCACATACTGTTCTTATAGGGGATGAGTTTGCTTCTCAGTCCCACATCTGGTGGCTCACGACTGCCTGCAAGTCTAGCTCCAGGGATGTCTGGTGCCTCTGACCTCCAAGGGTACCCACCCTCATGTGCATATACCGACACACAAACATACACACATACACATAATTTCTAAAAATAAAATTTTAAAAATGTATTTTTAAGTGGTTGCCAAAAAGATGCCTTACCTGTATTCCAATCAACAAAAGCCACTTGGAAAATGGAAACTGCTCAAGGAGATTCCTTCCCTAGGTCTTCCTTGACTCACTATACCTTAGCTTCCTCACCTACAGCACAGGATGACAATGCAAGAATCAGATATGATCACACAGATAATAGTGCTTCGAAAAAGAGGAAGCATCGCTAGACAGGATCCCATTTTCTAGAACTCAGGAGCCAGATAAAGAGCAGCCTGTGACTTTAGAGACGTCGGGCTCCGAGTTCCCACCTTTGTAGGAACGGTAAACCATCAATCACAGTAAACCAGAAGCTCTGAGCAGTGGACAATGCGTACATTGCCCAGCTCCGTCAGGAATCCAACAGAAGTCCCTCTACCAAAAACACAGACCTGCTCTGTGCCAACCACCTCGCCTGACACATACACAGCTGGTGGTCATAACCGGTGGTCATAACAGGCTTTCCTGGTAGCATGTTTTATCCTTAGCCCATCACATTCAGACATCCAAGATCCCTGTCACCTTCTGGGGAGCTACTGCGTCCTGTTCCATTCTCTGCTGAGCAAATGGCTTTCACAAGACTCCCCCAAGGGAGCTCCAGTCGTTCAGAGGAGTAATGGCTAATTTGCATGTCTGTCACCAAGGTCTATTGAAGTCTCTACACTCTCAAGGACAGGGTCATGTATGTCTTGTTTGTATTTGTGCCCCAACACTGTTCTATGGGATCTATAAACAAATAAAGTTTGTCACCAGCAGTGTGAGTATTACCTGGAAGCCAGCTTCAAGGCATCCCGCAACGCCTTGACATTACTCTACGAGGAAACAAGTAACTTGAAAAGGACCAACTTACTCATGCAGAGCCACACCCTGCCTCCTTCACACAAGTTCTAGGAAACATACAGTGTGATGGATTTAAAAAAAAAATACCCATTTTCAGTCTTAAATACTCCAGTGCAGTGATAGCGTTTTGTGTGGACTGGAGAGAAAAGCAACACTTCTAGAAGAAAGAGCATTTTAAATAAAAAAAAAAAAAAAAAAAAGTTGTTTTCCAGGCTCAAACCCCTGGAACTCAACTTTAACATTATAGACTCGGACTTTTTTTTTCTTTTTTCTAGTTGATAGGCAACTACACTAAAAATTAAGAATCGATATGCAATAAACAGAGAAAGCTGTGAGGCCAGGGACTGTCTGAGCAATTTACATACGAACTCAGTCTTCACCGCAACCATGAGATGTTTTTGCAGATGGGGAAACTGAGGTACAGGCCAGTGGTATGTTTTGCCTAAAAACACAATAGATTGGCGCAGTCTAACTTCAACCCCGGGCATCCTGGATCATTCTGCCCCAGTTTGTATCATCCATGTGGAAGTGTTTCTCCACACTGGTCAGAGCAGCTGACGTTTTAGTGTGTTCGTTCTCTGTGCTGTATTTGGGGAGACAAGATTAATCTGCCCCACCCCCGTTGTATGTTCTTCCAAACCTCAGTGTACATACCTTCACATACATCGTACATTCCCTTAGCTCCTTTTGATTCATCTTCCAGATGTCAGGTTAAATCTCATTTCCTGAGGAAGCCTCTCCTCAGCCACCCATCCTAGCACAGACCAACTACTCACACCTTCATGGCGCTCTTTATAATTCTTTCGGGGCATTTGTCACAACTCGCAATCATCTATTTGTTGGGGTGCTCATCTGATTAAATATTTGCTCTTCCTCCCACTCCCCAGGGCTCTAAGCTCCAAGAGGCTACAGGGTGTCTATGAACCACCACAGCTCCAGCGCCAGGATGATGTGGGAGGCAGGAAACCCTCAGTTTACAGCTTCTCGAACACGCTCATGACACCTTAGGAACTTACCAAGAATCCTTTAATCAAGTTTCAGTTTCCTGGGTAGGTGGCCAACATTCAGAAATTCTTTTTTTATACCCACACACATCATCATCATCATCATCACACATCACTTAGTGAGGGGCAATGTATCATCAGGAAATTCCATTGGGTGAGCATCCGAGAGTACGCTTATACAGACTAGGAAGGCTATAATGCCACTAGGCTGTGTGATCCTATAGGACCAATGCGTTGTCAACTCAAATGTTATTTACTACACGGCACATACATATATACATACACACACACACACACACACACACATATATATATATGAAACATATAGGATTACCAAACTTCTAAATTCTAAACACACACAATCAATCTTGGTTTTTAAAATTCCAGCCAGCTAGCACACTCAGAAGCACCTTGCCAATAGGCCTTGTTTAAACTCTCATCTCTCCCCTGTTCCCTTTCCAGCCATTGACGAAGCTCAGCAATGGGTTTCAGGTAATGCCACAGAGCCAGTTATTTCCCGTGCTGGTCCAACATTCTGACCCAAGCTCACGGCTTTTTCACAATAGCCTCTGGCAAATATCTCCTATCCGTCCTAGGGTGTGTGTAACCACCAGGGTTACAATATTTATTTACGTATTACTACACTATGGCAGGACAGTGGAAGAGCGGGGTTCTGTCTCCTAGTCAGTTTGCCCCTGCTGGTAACAAAGACTACAGAAATACAGACAGCTCTGCAGGAGTCTCACTCACGCCTCACCCCACCGTGATGCTACGCCCCTTCAACCCCCATCTGCTCCTGTGTACCCTCACTCACGCCTCACCCCAATGTGACGCTACATCCCTCCAACCCCCATCTGTCCTATGTACCCTCACTCATGCCTCACCCCACTGTGATGCTACACCCCCTCTAACCCCCCCCATCTGCTCCTGTGTACCTTTGGACCCTCAGAAATTCAGACATACATGAGTCCTCACGACCACTCTGAGATACAAACCTCTTACTCCCTTGCTTCTCCTCCTGAGACCATGCAATACAGATGGGGCTCTCCGTGGTTTCTGAAACAGAACCTAGACTACATGCTACTCAGATGGGACCTTGGGAACCATCTCCCACTCCCTCCAGACCAGCATGTAGCTAGTCCTAACCCAGCTTGCGGCTGTCTTTCTGGAGGTCTGGGATAAGCCAGGGCAGTCCAGCTCTCTTGGGAGACTTGAACTGTTGCCTGGATGACAAGCTGATGTATCTAGAAGAGGGAGAAGACAGTGAGGGAGGAGTACTGCCACGAGCTCAAAGACAACCAGTCACAACTCTGCCTAAAGCTATAGGATGACCTCGTTCATGGCAAAGCTTACTTCTCTTTTCTCTGAGAACCTTGACACAAAGCACATTAAGAAGACTAAAGTTGCACCTACTTGTCTACCTCATGGCAACTCCCTGCCTACGGAGACTGGCAACTCCCCCCTACAGAGACCGACAACTCCCCCCTACAGAGACTGGGAACTCTATGCATGGCCGCCTCAACCTACAGCAATGCCAATTTAACCAGTTTTCCTTTAACTAAAAACTAACCTTCTTCTCAGAACAGTTCAAACAATGGCTCACAGCACACAAAGTCACTGCTTACCCAAGATGACAGCGCCCAGGAAAAGCAATGCACCACGACCTCCTGCCACAGCATCCCCCACATCAAGTGAGAGACGTCTGCCAGCACGGTAGGTCAGGCTCAAAGCAAACCAGATGCATGCATGCCTTCTGAGGTAGCTACAGAAACCTAAACAGGAACCTTCAAATCAAGGTTCTCCTTTCAGCCGCCGGTCTCACTACCCAATTTGCATCTGCATTTTTATTTTTTTTGAATGAATTTCTGTCAGCTTCACAAATGTTACCCAGTGTGTTGTAATGTCCATATTCACCCCATTGCCCTCTCTTATTCCCATCTCACCCCTGCTGATCCCCCTCCTCTTCCCAACTAGTCCTATTCTTGCTTTGGTGTGTGCGTGCACATGTACGTGTCTGCGTGTATATGAGCGTATGTGCACGCACATGTGCGTGTCTGCGTGTATATGAGTGTGTGTGCATGCACGCTGGTCTTGTGCTTCTGTGTATGCATGATTACAAGGGCTATGTCATAGCCAGAAGCATAGCGCTCCATTATCTTTTGGCTTTTCCACTTTTTCTGCCTCCTCTTCTGTGATGTTCCCTGAGCCTTAGAGGCTGTGGTACTGATGTCCCATTCAGGACACTTATATTTTTATTCTAAAAGGAAGAACCATATGCAACTTAACAAAGTGAACATCACATTCCAGGTCCCTGCAGGTGTTACTTCCCTTTCTGGATTACAAACTCTGCAAGCAAGATCTCAACTGGGCCAGCTGTAGTAGTGTTTGCCTGAAATCTCAGCACCCAGAAGGCTTAGGCAGGAGAAGACAGCCTGGGATATACAGCGAGCCCCTATTGAAACAAAACCAAACAACAACAAAAATCTTGAAAAGCATGAGGCGTTTGCTGAGAAATCAGCTTTATGTAAACAAGGCACAGCTGATTTAAGATGAATGAAAAGCATTCGGCTGTATTCCAGATACAGCGGCTTCCCTTTCTTCCCTTCTCTTATAGAATGCAGCCAGGCCAAGCAATCATCCTTCAGCCGCTTCCAAAGCTCCACCTGCCAGGTGCTGCAGCCTAACATGTTGTGGAGGTTTCCTCCGACTGTAAGGGCTGCCAGCACACAGGGAGCAAGTCATTCTCCTAGCAAACACTTTGAGTAGCTGTGCCATCCTGGGGAATAACTTGGGGCTTCCTGATGGTAAGGTACTTCTCCAATTTTTGTTTGGTTGGTTTTTCTAGACAGGGTTTCTCTGTGGTTTTGGAGCCTGTCCTGGAACTAGCTCTTGTAGACCAGGCTGGTCTCGAACTCCCAGAGATCCGCCTGCCTCTGCCTCCCGAGTGCTGGGATCAAAGGCGTGCGCCACCACCGCCCGGCTGATACGTCTCCATTTTAAGTCCCCTTCAAAGTAAGTGTTCTCACACACAGCCTCAGCTCTACGGAAGCCCGGGTATGCCCGTCTTTTAGAATTTGTCCTGAACACTAGTGCATGTTTTCTTGCCTCGAGGACAAGGCAATATTCCCACTACAGCCGGTGTCATGCCACCAACAGCTTGCCACTTGGCTCACAACATCCCCAGAGATATCACACGGACTCTGTGAACTGTGTGAGCTGCCTGAGCTGCGTAAGCCGGCTCCATCAAGCCACGGCGTCTATTCCGAGTCCTGCTGGCATACAGCTCAGACAGTCTCCTCAAGGCTGAAAACCACAAACCCCCTCCTTCACATGACACTTCTCATTTTCATGTAGACAGACATGCAGAGGGGTAGCCGCAAAGTGCAAAGAAGTTTATTAACTACAGCGGAGTAAAGATTCCATGAGTCACAAGGTCAATGCACGTTGCCTTACAGCTCATTGCCTCCGGCAAACAAAAACTTTAATTTGATTTTAAAAGTCAGTGAGATACAGCCGTGAAGAATTCAACACCGGAGTGGACTCTTCCAAAAGGAAGGTTTTGAGTTGGGTAATTAAGAGTATCGGGCCACTCCATGGATCTTCTTAAAGTCCCTCTTCAGAACGGGAGCTCAGTGATGATAGAACATTCTAGTTCAGGATTTGGCCTCCAGGTTTTCTGTTGCTGTAAAACACACACATACGCACACACACACGCACACACACACACATGCACATGGCAGGGAGGGGTAACTTTCCTTTCTGAAGCACCATTGCCTGACTTAGGAGCCGCAGACAGTTAAAATGTTCCCAAGTAGCCTGAAGCCACAGGTCACGGGGGAAACAGAGTACTTTATAAAATCACATTTTGTAACATTTTTTAAGAGCCCAAATCATAAAACTCAGAAGGTGATACAACCACAATGAAAGACTTAAATCTCTTTCCAGACAATGATAGAATATCATGTGGTTTGAGCCCATGGAGCAGCAAAAAGGAAAAAAAAAGGTATAAGAATAGCACCTTAGAAGATATTAAAACAGTAAGTCAAACAAACAAAAACCCTTTATCTTACATTCATTCTTAAAGATAGGGTTCCATAGACCGCCTTATTGCCCTTAGGATCAAAAAGTTATAGTGCAAACCTCAGTGTAAGGGTGAAGAAGGCAGCCTTGGCCTGGGATGCGACCACAAACCTATGGAGCAAATAAAATTACTAACTTACTCCCTTACAATGAAAAGCTTCACTGGTCTGTCATTTAAAGGAGGAAGAACTATTTCACAACAGTGTGTGAGTGTTCATCAGGCATCGGTCACCTTACCTAACTCACCAATTTCTGAGCAAGACAAAGCCTCACAATACACTTGCAAAAAAATCCTAAAATACAAAACTGGTCCCCCATTTTCACAGGATGATGGTTTAAATGAGTTCTTGTCACACCTCTGACAGAGCAGTGAGGTCCACAGCATGCTCCCTCATAACTGGATCACTCTCTTCAGATCTTCAGGAGCCCAATTGTCTATGCTTGGTGTTGGAAAGCTTTCTTCTCTCTGTTGATCTGTCAGGAAGGGTCTCACTGGAGCAGCCACAGACCACCACATCTCTAACAAGCAGCCCAGAGACCCATGAAATCTAGCTACCAGAGACATAAAATGACAGGTCCTTCTCTGCCTCTTCTGGGGGCTCCCATGACCAGAGGTAAATCACAGTGCTTATCAGAGAATCAGATTCATGAGTCATCAGGCTAGATTAACAAATCTTTTAAGAGTTAAGATCCCAGTTTCAAGAAGAAGATCTTGGTGGTAAGTAGAACGACTTTTATAAGCTACATAGTATATAACACTAACATGGAGCCCTCCCGAGCCACTTTAGGAAGAACCATGAAGAAAACCGGCATGTTGAAACCAGCAAGGCTGGGGGAGGGGTCATCTGTGACTCTCACCATCGAGTCATGAGCCCTGTCACTCTATAGAGAGGGCTGTTTACACACATGCTGCCAGTCTTCCCTGATACGTCAGGGGCATCTTAATGGTTTATTAGAAAACTTATTATAAATTAAAATTTATAAAGAGCAGAAGTGTGGGTTACAAGGCACAGAGGGAAGAGAGGGGTGATGCCCTGCGCAACCTCACTTCCTCATCTCTGTACTGAGAAAACCAGCTTGCAAATGCAGTAATGTGTCCATCACTGGTGCAACCTGGAGCTAGAAAAGGCTCTAAATAACAACGACACAAGAAAAGTGAAAAGACTTAAGGAAAGGACTACAAAAAATATTTCATAAGTCGCCCCTAAAAACCTTCTTCAGAGGCATTTCTTGCCTCTGACTTGAAAAACGAAGAAGGAAACCACAAATTAGTCAGCCGCCGGAACACAAAATAACAAAGATTCTTTGGCCCAAAGTGTACCTAGCAAGACATATTAGAAAGACTCTTCTACCTCAAAATCTGCTTCCTTAACTGTAAATTGATAACACTTTAATACTTAAAGGACCCCATTAAAACTAGTTGACAACTTATGAGCCTACTGAATCTAAAAAAATTGGGGTCAAATACTCCAGGTCCTGCAAACACAACTGATGACCATTAAATCACATAACGCACACTGAATACGCGCAACAGAAGACGTGCATGAGGAAGCAAAGGCTACCAGTTCCAAACAAGCGTGTTGTTCATTGGCACGTCATCAGGAAGCTACAAGTTCCACATCATTAAAAAGTACAATTTTGGCATCAGCAGAGTGACAGACGTTTAGTATCCTCCTTCAGGCAACTGGAAGAAAACACGAACTACATTCAAGAGCAAAGGTAAACCAAGGGGTGTGTTTCTGTTCAAGACTAGAATTTCTTTGTTCCATCCAAGTGTGTTAAAAAAGGGAAGGCCTGAGTCCCTTCTGGAAGTTTCTGAACAGTTTATAAATATAAAACGAACACTTCTTCAATAAATAAATGGTCCTTAAAGTCTTCACCAATGACCTTCAGAATCTTCTGTCACTGCTGTCCCTGCCAGTGGCACTCCTGGTCAGGGAAACGGGATATTTCCTGTCGTTAGGTAACCCTTCTTCCATCAGACACACTTCATCAGTAGGCCTCTTCATAGTCTGAATCCTAGAGGGGCAAGAATAGCAGATGTTTGTGCACTACAATGCCACAGTCAGATGGAGGCAAAGTTCATGTGTCTGGGGTCTCCAAATGGAACCTAGCTTGGGTACCAATGGCAGGGTATCCTTGCTAGCACACCTAAGAGTTCCAGGGAGCATCACAGGACCTCAACACAGTCTTGCAGGCTGATTACTGCTTTGAAGACCCAGTGGTTCTCCTTATGATTTTATTTTAGGACCTAAACACACCAGAAATGCTTGCCTCCCACAAAATGTGCAGGGCTGAGGTTAGGAGCTCATTTACCTCGCTCCAACCTTCCTAGCTAAAGGACCCTGAGACACTTCTCTGTGACAACTTCAGCATCTCTGAAATGGAGATAATGCACCCTCTCTGTGTAGCCCTGACTGTCCTGGACCTTGCTCTGTAGACCAGGCTGTACTCAAACTACAAAGGTCCGCCTGCCTCTGCCTCCTGAGTGCTGGGATTAAAGGCATGGGCCACCGTGCCCTGCTTTTCTCTACTGTCCTGCCCTTATCTCCAGCAACAATGTCCTCCTGTGACACCTCCTAGTGTAAACTCAGCAATTCTCCCTTCTCTCTGTCTTTCTTGCTGCATCAATTTTTCCTTCTCTGATGGATCAGCCACAATGGCATAGAAATGTGCTCCACCCACCATAAACAGCAACTCAACACACAGTACCCTCTACCTACTGCCCCAGTTCTCTGCATCCTACCTAAGAAAAGCTATTGGCACTCCCTTCCTCGACTGTATCTTTGCGATGGTTCTTGCCCCTTCCCTGGTACCTTTTGTACTCACTATCCCAATGGGGCTACTTTTACCAAGGTCACCAGTAAGCTCCACATCACCAAAACATCACCAGTGAACTCCCAGTTCCTAGAAAATTTTTCTTCCCCTTCTTCCAAGATACCAAACTCTCTTGGTGGTCTTCAAACCAGGTCATCCCTTTTCATCATCTTTTGCTAATTCCTCTTTGTCTTTCCAATCTAGAAGCCTCCAAGAATTCCAGGCTCAGTCCTTTGACCTCTCCTACAAATACACACATCTATTTCCTCGGTGGACATATCTCCATCTGTCTCTGTCTCCTAATGGCTCCCAGGTCATATCTTCAGACTAGGCCTCTGTTCTGAAAACATAACTGCCCACCGCACATCTCAAACTTAATATGTTCAAACTCCTGAGTTCACTCTTACATCTTGTTCTGGGGTTGGAGTGATGACTAGGTAGTTAGGAACATTCTCTGCCCTTCCAGAAGACCAGGGTTTGACTCCTGGGGCTCAGCAGGTAAAAGAACTTGGGTTCGAGTCCTAGCACTCATATGGCATCTCCCAACCATCAGTAACTCAATTTTTCAGAGTATCTGATGCCCTCTTTTGGCCTCCATGGGCACTGCATACACATGGTGCACAGACACACATGCAGGCAAAAGATTCACACACATAAGATAAAAATCTCAAGTTTTAATCAAAACATTTCAAGACTTGCTCTAGAAAGTGTTGGTTCTATTCTACTCGTGGCCTAAGACCTCTGGAGCGGTCCTTGCTTCTTCTCAGTTTTTTTCTTTAAAATCAAATGTCAGTAAATCCTTCTGACTTTACTTTAGAACCGAATCCAGACCTCAGGCACTTCTCGCATGTCTACCGCGGACTTCTCTCACTTGGATTATGGCTAATGCCTCCTGACTAGGCTGTCTGATCCTGCTGCGGTCTCTTCCTGCCGCTCTCCACACACAAGCTAGACTGACACTCTGAAAGCACTCGTCGGTCCACAGTCCTGCTCTTCAAGTCACCTCTAGCGGATTCCACTTCGCGTAGAGTCCAGGTGACTAAGCCCTCTATGAGATCTAGATGCCGCATTAATTGACTCCAACAGACTCATTCTTGTCCTCCTCTCCTGCTTTCCACACTGCTCCCTTGCTGGTCCTAGAACATACGGGTCTTGCCCTCTCCTCTCAGCCTTTGCAAGCACAGTTTCTTCCAGAGTGTTCCCCTGTGAAAGCTGTGTGGCTAGCTATTTACTTCTCTTAGGAAATTTCTCGAATGCCATCTTACTGAAGGTGACTATAAGCATCCTATTTAACACCGGAGCTCTTCAGCCATCTTTCCTTTTTCTGCTTTGTTTCTGCAATATTTATTTGAATTAAATATTGCCTGACATGCTGAATATTTTAGTTATCTTCAAAAAAATCGTCAGTGTTTATGCCCCAATTTAAGAAAAGATGCTGTTTAACTGCATGCTAGAGGATGTGAGAGAGGTTCTCAGGCAGAGAACGTTTCCCTTGAAGAGCTGGAAGTGTTTTCTTATCACCTCTATGTTCTCAGCACCTAGAATGGTACAGACGGCACATGTCAGGTGCCAATAAACAATCATTAAATAAATTAATACAAGAAATGTGTCTGGGTGGTGGTGGCGCACGCCTTTAATTCCAGCACTCAGGAGGCAGAGGCAGGCGGATCTCTGTTCGACGCCGGCCTGGTCTACAAGAACTAATTCCAGGACAGGCTACAAAGCTACAGATAAACCCTGTCTCAAAAAAAAATTAAAGAAAAGGGAAAAAAAAGAAAGAAAAATAAAGAAAGAAATGTGGATGCTAGCTGTCTCTTACTCTGTGTTATCAAAGTATTCAAACCCTGGGGAGTTGAGACTAGGTCCTTTTTCATAAACTAGCAACTTTTTCTCAGCTCACATAGGAAATTCGAGCTCACAGAAGTCAAATAATGAGAAGCCCCGTGAGTGATGGGCCTGCACTCATCTGGAGAAAGGCTGAGCTTGGCGGTGGGTACAAAGGGGCTCAGAGACAGGTGTGCCCACATTAGATCACAGGCTGATTCTGAGGCGTCTCCAACTGCACCACATCAGAGTCCTCCCTTCTCCTTAGATTCCAGGACAGCCACATAAGCCTGAGTCACTGTGTGTGCTCAGAGAGGGATGAGGACCTGCCAATAGGATGTCTCTTGGTGGTGGTAAAAGACATCAACCAAATCACATAAAGGCTCTACACCCTGACTTCCTTTAAAATACCAGGGTTCATCAGAGAATTCAATTCAGGGTTCTGAGTCCAGAAAATTGAAATCCTCCTGTAAAAATTCAATAGGGCTTTGTTTGGTTGTTTGTTTGTTTGTTTGTTTGGTTGGTTGGTTGGTTGGCTAGGTTTGGTGTGTGTGTGTGTGTGTGTGTTTATGTGATCTGTCAGTAGCTTACTAACACAATGAACACAATTCTACCTCCATAAGATAGAACATAAAATCATGGACCGATGAGATGGCTGAGTGGGTAAAGGAGCTTGCTGTCAAGTCTGATGACCTGAGTCCAATCCCTGGGACCCACATGGTAAAAGGACAGAACCAACTCCAGCAAGAAGTCCTCTGACTCTGTGCACTCACTGTAGCATAAATAAACAGATGTGATTTTTAAAATGAGGGCTGGAGAGATGGCTCAGCAGTTAAGAGCACCTGTTACTCTTGCAGAGGACCTGGGTTTTGTTCCAAACCCCCATACAGAGGCTCACAACATCTGTAACTCCAGTTGCAGGCAGTCACACACCCTCTTCTGACCTCTATAGACACCGGGCAGACTGGTGACACACATTCATGCATGCATAGCACTCTTATACTTCAAAAAAAAAAAATCTAAATTTTATCTTTAAAAAAAATCAAGTTGAGAATTGGTAGGAGTTCCCAGAAACCCTGGTTCCTACTTTCCTGAGCTGGCTGGCATGTTTTTGTTTGCCTTGAGAGCAAAGGACACTTCAAATGGGCAGGAAGAGGAGAAGACACCAAACAGAAGAAACAGGGCACTTACCAGACACTCCGCGCAGCGGACACAAAGCCTCGCCATGCAGTCGTTGCTGTCCTCCTGGTCAGTGCTGTGGAAAGAATACATAGCAAACCTCAGCTGCCACCATCCTTAGCACAGGGGACAGTTCCAAACTCAGGTATCGAAATCCCATGAGTGGTTTTATAGCTGACCCTTAAAGAGAGTCGTTAGGAATAAGTAAGAAATAAGTGTGCACGAGACAGGTACCAGAACACCCAGCAAACAACTCATCACCATCATACACTCAGGAAAGTACTGAAAACCAGCTCTGCTGGGGCACCATGCTGGGGTGGGAACAGCAGCAAAGAGATGATGTTGATCAAACCTGTTGATGAGCTCCCAGATCCACGTGGGTGAGGACGGTAAGAACTAATGTGCACTGTAATACCATACGATAATATCCCAACAGTTAGGGTGGAACTGCCATGCGCCACAGTGCAGCGGGGGGAGGGGGGATGACCCAGTCTCTGATCAGGACTCAAAGAGTAGGATGAGAAGTAGACATGCAGCTTGGTTCTGCAGGTAAGAAAGCTTCTAGACAACAAGAGAGGGAAGGGGGGCAATTCCAGGAATGCTGGGTCAGAAGAAAGCAAATGATGGACAAATGGACAGATTACAGGTAGAGATAGACAGACGCATACACACACACACACACACACACACACACGAATGATTATAGTATATCTAGAGGGAAAAGACATGAGCTGACTATAGCCAGCCTACAGAATGAGTGAGAGCAAATGATGGAAACATTTGACTTGGGAACAGACCACAGAGAGTTTTATATACTGTGCTTAGAAACAGACATCGGTATGTTTGCCAATAATTCGTGTGTGTGTGTGTGTGTGTTACATGTTCCTTGAAAAGGGAGGTCTTTCTCCAGTAAATAAATAAACACATAGACAGAAAGAAAACTTTAGAACTTCCCAAGGCTAAGACTCCCTCATCCTTAGGCTAAGAGTCCTTTCACAGACAACAGAAACATCACAGAACTTTCTTTTTTGGTTGCTTTGTTGAGATAGGGTCTCACTATGCATCCTTGGCTGCCTGGAACTCATTAGATAGACCAGGCTGGCCTTAAACTCAAAGAAACCAGTCAACCTCTGCCTCCTGAGTGCTGGGATTAAAGGTGTGCGCCTCATGTCAGCTACAGGGCTTTAACGTACATTTCTGTTCCTTTTAAGAAGTAAATCTGTTTCTGTGAAACTACCGGATTGTGCCTGCCCATTGGCAGAATGGTGATTAATAATTGCTTTTGATAACCATGTGGTTTGAATAAGAATGACCTCCATAAGCTCATATATTTGAATACTTAGTCACCAGGAAATAGAACTCTTTGATAGAATTAAAAGGATTAGAGGAAGTCGGCTTGTAGGCCAAATTATGTCATTGGGTTTTAGGGTTTCAAAAGCCCATGCTAGGCCCAATCTCTCATTCTCTCTCTCTCTCTCTCTCTCTCTCTCTCTCTCTCTCTCTCTCTCTCTCTCTCTCTTGATTAGGATGTAGCTCTCAGCTATATGTCTACTGCCATGTCTCCCACATGATAATAATGGACTAAGCCTCTGAAACTGTAAGCCAGCCCCCAGTTAAATGCTTTCCTATAAGAGTTGCTGTGGTCATGGTGTCTCTTCACAGCTCTAGAGCAGGGACTAAGACAGTAGCCACACCCTTTACCCTTCAGAGCATCTGCTGACCAAGAACAGCACATGCTTCTTTAAATTTCCTCTGCCCAGCAGGGCTCTTCTCAAAGCCTCCTTCACTGCTCATACATATTCTGTTAGGAGATGAGATATATGCTCAAAATGTACATGAGGAGCCGCAGCCCTGTACAGTGTGGTTCCTGACAGAAGCTCCCTGTCAATCCCTCCCTCCGTGTCAATGCCCACAAATGTCACTCTAATCTTCCTCTGGTGCCCCTCACGGAACTATCCCATTTGGAAAGAAATTTCAGCACTGGAGCTGACCTCAGCCTAGGAGGGAAGTGTGTGGATACACGGGTGCTGCCCCCAGTGCAGGGCTGTGAAAAGGACCCAGGCTCACTGTTGGGGTCTCAGCGGGACTTACTCATCGGAAACTTCAATGGAAGACTTCTTATAGCCAGACCTGCTCCTCTTCTTCACCCCCGTTGCCTTCCTCCCCATCCTCACCAGCAGCAGAAGGACCACTACTGCGGAGGGGACGAAGACGAGGATGGAGAGCAGGGCCACTGAGGACAGCATGGTGCCGAAACCTGTAGGGGGAACCGAGAGAGGGCTGAGCACACGCAGCCTGACTTCAGATCAGGCTCGGGATTCTTCGGATCCCAGCTTTGCTCATGCTTCTCATTACAAAGGGAATAAATTCATCACAGACAATAGAAACAATGCAAGAAGTGTATATAACTCCACCGCCTAGGAGTAACGTACTGCTGTCTACCAGTTCTTCTTCTTTCCAGGGGCCTAAAAGCACATATGGAGCAGGATGCAGATTGTAAAAGCAGAAGTTCTATTTTTTACATTATTTTAGCTTAGCATATAATACATTTGCTTTGATGTGACTAAAAAGATCCCAATTATAAAGGTCTTTCAAGCCAGGTATGGGGGCACACACCTTCAATCCCACACTGGGAGGCAGAGGCAGGCAATCTCCAACCAAGGCCAGCCTGGTGGTTTACAAAGTAAGGTCTAGGACAGCCAAAGCTTACAGGGAATATACTTTTAAGGGAATGTCATTTTTAGAAATCTGCCTTCTAGAAAATGAAATCTATTCTTGCCAGGGGTCTGAGTACATAAATATGCAACGGGTTATCGTCAAACCAGATGACAATTATGACAGAGAAAAAGGTGAGGAGGGAGAGAGAGAAGGGAGGGAGAAAGGACAGGGTAGGTAGGCAGGAGGAAATAAAGAAGGGAGGGAAGCCCCAAGAAATGGTGAGGAAATCATGACTCATAACGTGTCTCTATGTCTTTGGTTCAAGCCCAGTTTCAAGCTCAAACAACCACATCATAGTCACCAGAGGAAAATTTTGAAAAGAGTCACTCATGACCTCATCAGCACAGGAGAAGGAAAGTGCCGCTTCTGTAGCATGAAGAAACGTAGCGCTGCCCACTGTTAGAGGGAGCGCCCCCACACAAATAGCCTCTGAGCTGTAGCAGGACCCCAACAGGACAAATGGGATAAGTTCTACATCAACACAAGCACCCTTCATTAAAAAGGGGATTGCTCAACATTCCACAAGATATTTGGTCACCTGAAGATAAAATGAAAAAGACAATACAGAAACTATGACAACATTAAAAGAGAATATCCAGCTTTCAAAATTAAAATTGAGACAGCTCGGCCAGTAAAGACAGTTCCCAACTCCTGCACGTTGTCTTCTGACCTCTAGACACGCATTGCAGCATGCATGCCCACACCGACACACATACAAAATAAATAAAAATAAATAAATGTCTAAAAATTCAGTCTTAACGGGCATTTGAAGACAACTTTGACACAGTGGTCCTCCAAGCCAACTGAGTTCCAGAAAACACCCAAGGAGGCAGAGCAGTGGAGGAGCCTGGCAGTGAGCAGCTTACCCCTTTCTGTGACCGTGAGCTCTGTCAGGGGGATATTGTGGTACACGTCTGGAGGATTCTTCACGGCACAGCTGAACGTCCCATTGTCCTTCAGAGTGGGGTTACTGATGCTGATGGACGCATCCCCTTTGTACACATTTCCAACCCAGGAAATCCGGTCTCGGAACGTGCCCGCTGTCGTTGGGTACTGGAAAGACTGGTAATGAAAAATCTAAGAAAGCAAAGACCAAGAGAGAAAAGGTTAACTTGGACAACGCAATGAAATGAAAAGCTGAGTAGATCCAAAGTTAGAAAGAATTGTAAAATAGGGTTTTCTTTTCCCTCAGTTGGCTTTTTTGTTTTGTTTTTAGTGCTTTTCTCACCTCTCTCTTAGAAAGACAGGTCAATACAACTGATCAGAAAGAAAGGTTGATAAGAAAGTCCTGAGAACTTGTCTATAGCTGGAGAGATGACTCAGTGGCTAAGTGTCCTTCCAGAGGACCTGAGGTCAGTTCCCAGCACCCACATCAGGGAGTTCCCAAGCACACAGAACTTCAGCTCTAGGGGATTCCACACTTCTGGGCTCTGAGGGCACCTTCACATGTTACAACACACATACACACACACATACACATATACAACAGAGACCTACACACAGACACACACACCCACACACCCATACACATATACACATAGAGACCCACACACAAACACACACACACAGAGCGATCTAAGCAAGAACTTTCTTTTAAATTCTTCATAAAGTCCCCAGGTAATGACCCTCAAGCAGAGGCAGCTTCACTCTCCACAAAACATTTGACAATGTGGACAGATTCTTTTTTCCCACCAGGTTTTAAATTGTATTTATTTCTTTATAATTGACAAATAATAACTGTGTATATTTATGGAGCACAATGCGGCTTTTTTGTGTGGTGTTGAGACTTGACCCCTGGGCCTTGTGCACGCTAAGTTCTACCTCTGAGCTACACTCGAAGCCATTTTTGCTTTTGAGGAACTTCCAGGCCATTTTCTAAATTAGCTGTATTATTTACACTAGCAAATTTCCCTTTTCTCCAACCTGCACCAATCCTTACTGTAATCTGCCTTTTTAAGACTTATTTTTATTATTTTCCATCGTGTGTGCATGTATGTACGTGTGTATGTGCTTGCATGTGTGTGTTTGTGCATGAGTGCAGGTGGCCACTGGTCACTGTGAGCCATCTCAGGTCCTCAGCAAGAGCGGTGTACACACCTAACCTCTGAGCCATCCCTCCAGCCCCATGACTCGCCTACTTTATAACAGCTTTGTCTGGTTGTCTGAGGTGAGGTCTCATTACAGTTTTATTTTTAGTCCCTTTATAATTGGAGGCACTGAGCTTTTTCATATATCTGAATACTGATATTGCTTCTTTTGGGAAACGTCTGCTCAGATCTTCTGCCTTCTGCTTAACCAGGCTATTCGTTTCCTTGGCACACTGGGTTGTGAGCTTCAGGCACCTAGTGGGTAGAAGTCAAGGGCACTGCTAAACTTCCCGCAGGCATAAATGTCAATAACGCTGAAGAAGGGAAACTGTATCTGAATAACACCCAATGTTTGGTTATCACGGTTTGCAAATGGCCACCACTGCTTCTTCCCTTGACCCTCAGAACCTCACCGTAGCATGGGAGGCAGGTTACTCCCAGGCACACAGCTAGCTAGAGACAAAGGGAGGTCTTCGTTTTCCAGATCCCTGGGCAGGGTCAGGCAATCCTGTCTCTCTCTGGTCTCTCCCGTGGCCGTTAACACAAGCCCACGTCAAATGTCTGATAAGCGTGCAATGACTCTCCACCGTATTAAGGTGACACTGCTTCAGACTTGGTGGCTGGACACTTGGTCACCAAAAGCACATATTTACGCCTGAAGGTGTGACAGGCAGGTATGATAATCAACATGACTCTTGCACAAGACAGGAGGCTTCCTTCTTTCTTTGTTTACTTGGTACCTTCCACTTAGGACACCAGGCGTTTCCAACCACCGAATTGCCTAACTTTTAAGAGCAATTCCTCAGAGAAGATGCTGAATCATTCCCTGGTCAATTTCATCAAGAATTCACTTCACAGATACTTAGCACACCTCCCATGTTCCAGGGGTGTGAAGGAACAGGATACAATGGGTGCCACACAATCATGGCTCTTGTTCTCATGGAACTTACATTTTGGTAGAAACAGTAAGAACCAACATATATTTGACAAGTGTTCCAAGGGGGCGGGGGGTATAAAGGAGGCTTACCAAGTCAACATAATGGTGTGTGCCTGTACTCCCAGTACTCAGGAGGCTGAGGCAGGAGTGCTGTGTCTGTGAGCCCAGCCTGAGTTATACACTCAAGAATAGACTGGGGTACAGAGCAAACCTGTCTCCAGAAACCAAGTTCTATCATCAATCATCAGAACAAAAAACCTAAACATTCCTCACTGACAAAACAAGGTGTGCTGTGTTCCTTCCAGGTTAACCTAACTCATTAATTACATTTAAATTTGTTACTCACAGTCCTCACTCCTTGGTAAGCCTGACAAACTAACCACTTCTCTGCACCTGAGCGACAAGACTCTTGAATGCTGCTGATTCCAGCTCAGATGAGCTGGCTGCTTTCTGACTGGGCTCACAGACCGCAATCTAGAAGAAGCATTGTCTGCACAAGGGGGTTCTGACTCAAGAAGCTCCCTACTGCTCACTCTGTCCTACTTTTGGACAAGGAGGCAGAGCCAAATAAGGTCAGCCATGGTGTCCTGACAAGTCAGAATAAAGGGAACTATTTTAAATCTAAAGCAACAGGAACCTTAACACCCGCCGTGCCTCCTTTGCCAGTTACCTGTATCCAAAAACCACGACACTCCACACCATGGCACTCAGTCACAGCTCCTAATGCACAATTCAAAGCGTATTCACTGAGATAAAAGGCAATTTTTTTCCAATGGAGGAAAATAGGATAAAGAACACTTTGTAAAATCCAGTCTAGGAAGGACAGCGAGATGGCTCAGGGAGTAAAGGTGCCTTGCCTCTGAGATGAAGGTCTGCGTGCATCCCCAGGATCCAAGGGGTGGAAGGAGAGACCTGGATTCTGCAAGTTGTCCTCTGACCTTCATATGCTCACAGTGGCACGCATTCGCAAATAAACAAATAAATAAAAATGCAAACCCAGTTTACATGTGGCTATGGTATTGACATTTTTCAAGAATTATTTCATGTGTATGGGGGTTTCCCTGCATGTACATCTGTGTGTTAGTGCATGTCTGCTACCCAGGGAGGCCTGAGCATCTGATTCACTTGGAACTGGAATTACAGGAGGTTGTAAGCTAGCATGTGGTGCTGGGAATTGAACCCATGGTTTCTCTGGAAGAACAGTCAGTGCTCTTAACTGCAGAGCCATCTCTCCAGTCCCAATATTCAAATATATTCTTAAATATCACCCATTCTGAACTAAGGCGACTGAAAGAAAGAGAAAGGGTTTTCACAGCATTGTAATCTCTAATTAAACACCCATAATGGGACTTGAACCATAAATGTGTTTTATATGTGTGACTAAAGTATATTGCTTCTAATATTGTATGACCATCTGTCACCAATGTCATCTGTCACCAGTACAAAGTTCTACAACTTCCTTCAAAGGCAGCTATATAAATCACTGCAGACGTTTACATGGCCAGAGGAGAAGCCAAGATAAATCTACAGAGTGCAGGACTGTCAGACAGACACGCCCACAGAGACAGCGGGATCGGAGCAGCTATCAGAGAAAGGATGTCAGTGACGTGAGCAGGGAGTTCCTGGAGCCCACGTCCTGGAGATGCCCTTCTTAGTGTATCAGATCTAAAACAAAGCTGTGATGACACGCAGAAGGAAGCAACAAGGCAACCAAATTAAGCCACATTTCCTCGTGGTTTCTGACCATCGTTTTCCTTGAAGATAATATGCAGGAGTCTTACATGGCAGGGTAAAAGTTTAATCTGTGTGATTAAACAAGTATCATAAGGGGCAGAAGACTAGCTTTCTCCAAAGCCCTATCTATTTTTATTTCATTTTCTAATTATTTTTTGTTTGTTTGTTTGTTTGTCTTTTGAGTCGGGATTTCTCTGTGAAACAATCCTGGCTGTCCTGGAACTCACTCTGTAAACCAGGCTGGCCTCGATCTCCCAGAGACCTGCCTGCCTCTGTTTCCCAAGGGCTGGGATTAAAGGCATGTGCCACCACCGCCTGGCCATTTTCTAAATTTAACTGAAGTGTGTATGTCCATGTGTGTATGTGTTTGTCTGGAGGTGTGTGGTGTGTGTGTGTGTGTGTGTGTGTCTGGAGGTGTGTGTGTGTGTGTAAGTATGTGGTGTGTGTGTAGGTATGTGTAGGTGTGTGTGTCTGGAGGTATATGTGTGTGTGTGGTGTGTGTGTGTAGGTGTGGTGTGTGTGTGTCTGGAGGTGTGTGGTGTGTGTGTGTGTGTAGGTGTGTGGTGTGTGTGTTTGTGTCTGGAGGTGTGTGTGTGTCTGGAGGTATGTGTGGTATGTGTGTGTCTGGAGGTGTGTATGTGTGTGTGTGTGTGTCTGGAGGTATGTGTGGTGTGTGTGTAGGTGTGTGTGTGTAGGTATGTGTATCTGGAGGTGTGTGTGTATGTCTGGAGGTATGTATGTGTGTGTGTGTGGTGTGTGTGTGTAGGTGTGTGAAGTGTGTGTAGGTGTCTGGAGGTATGTGTGTGGAGGTATGTGTGGTGTGGGTGGGTGTGTGTCTGGAGGTGTGTGTGTGTATGTGTCTGGAGGTATGTAGTATATGTGTGTTTGGAGGTATGTATGGTGTGTGTGTGTGCGTGGGTGGATACGTGTGTATGTGTGTGTATGTGTCTGGAGGTGTGTGGTGTGTGTGTCTCTGGAGGTATGTGTGCTGTGTGTGTGTGTAGGTGTGTAGGAAGTCATGAAGGAACATTAGGGCTAGGCTTTACACATAGAAATCAGAGGACAACTTTTGAGTGTGCACTCTCTCCATCCCCCATGAGTCTCAGGACTTGAACTTAGGTCATCGGGCTTGCAAAGCACGAGTCTTTAGTCACTGAACTAGGGCAAAGGCCTCCTTTCTTTTTTTAAGTGTAGATCAAGTTGGCTTCAAGACTGCTGTGTGGCTGAGAATGGCCTTGAACTCCTGATCTTCCTACCTCACCAATGCTGAAATTATAGACATGTGCTGCCATGCCAGGCACTCAGAGGAACGTTCTAGAATGTCCACACTTACGGATTCTGTGCGACTGCTGCTGGGGGGCCGGTATGTCCAGTCTATGGTCAGTTTGTCAGTGACATCCGAAGACGATTTGAAGGTGCATTTCAACTTGATCTTCTCTCCAACATATCCCCGGACATGGGCATCTGCACTGATCTCCAGAGAGAGAGTGGGAGGCACACCTAGTGAGGCAAGGCCAAACACTTATGATGTGTTTGCTTTGTTGGGTTATGCAAATGTGAGTGAACTCTACAGATGTTTTGCAACATTTTTAGGGACCTCTCCCAAAAGCCAGAGCCACCAATGTACTTTCAGACAAATCTATGAGGAGCAAGGAGCTAAGATCCATTAATCTTTAATAACATTTTTATCATTTTATGGGTTTTTTTTTTTTTTTTTGATTTTTCGAGACAGGGTTTCTCCGTAGCTTTTGGTTCCTGTTCTGGAACTAGCTCTTGTAGACCAGGCTGGCCTCGAACTCACAGAGATCCGCCTACCTCTGCCTCCCGAGTGCTGGGATTAAAGGCATGCGCCACCACCGCCCGGCTTCATTTTATGGTCTTAAATCATAGCATAGTAAAAGTTAAAGCCTAATCCCACTAGCATTTTTCCAAACACAGGCTTGTAGCTAAGTTAAATACAAACAAGAGAGGGTTGCCCATGGCAACTATAAGACAACAACATCTACTCCTTCTCATTCTGTGCCCTCCCTAACAACCCCTCACACACACACACACACACACACACACACACACTCCAGGAATACAGCAGCTTTTATGAGGTCTAAGAGACTCAAGCAGTGGTGGCACATACCTTTAATCCCAGCACTTGGGAGGCAGAGGCAGGCAGATTTTTGTGAGTTCAAGGCCAACCTGGTATATAGCGATAGATCCAGGAAAACCAAGAACAACTAAGGCTATACAGAGACACCTTGCTCAAAAGAGACAGAGTTTAGCCAGGTGGTGGTGGTGCACGCCTTTAGTCCCAGCACTCGGGAGGCAGGGGCAAGCGGATCTCTGTGAATTTGAGGCCAACCTGGTCTACAAGAGCTAGTTCCAGGACAAGCTCCAAAAGCTACAGAGAAACCCTGTCTCGAAAAAACAAAAAACAAAAGAAAAAGAAAAAGAAAAGAAACTACTAGTGTTTCGACCAGTAGCAAAATGAAGATAGAAACTACAAATAGGAAATTTATGCTCTAAACTGTCCTGAAGGGTTATACCTAGTCTTCCCCCTCCTCTCCTCTTCTTTTTTTTTTTTTAAAAAAAAATTATCTTTATTTTTTAATTATGTGTATATA
Organism: Chionomys nivalis; assembly: GCF_950005125.1. NCBI lineage: Eukaryota > Metazoa > Chordata > Mammalia > Rodentia > Cricetidae > Chionomys > Chionomys nivalis. The sequence goes on along the minus strand of NC_080089.1, from coordinate 43,896,663 downwards.
AGTATATGGGCACATCCACAAGTGCTGGTGCCAATGGAGGCAGGAGGCAATATCCCTAGAGCTGGAGTTACATGTGTTTATGAGTCATGTGATGTGGGTGCTGGGAACTGAACTCGGATCCTCTGGAAGAACTCTAAGTGCTCTAAACGGCTGATCCTTCCCTCTAACACCTCTTCCTCCTCCTCTTTTCCTTCTGCTGCCTCGCCTCCTTCTTCTTGAGAGAGGGCTTTGCTATGTAGCCAAGTCTGGCCTAAATTCACAGTCCTCCTGACTCAGGCTTCAAGCCCTAGGATTACCAGCATGTAGCACCACACCCAGCTAGGCTTCCTCTCAAAGCTGGTTAGTGAATCACACATCTATTAAAAGTAAATTATGGAGGGCAGGCTGGAGGTGTAGTTCAAGGCAGAGCACCTGCCTTAACTTGGAAGGGCCCAGGTTCTATTCTTAGTATCAAAAAAAAAAAAGTAAAGAAAGAAAAAAAGAAAGGAAGGAAGGGAAAAAAGTAAATTATGGATAAGAAAAAATAAAACTGAATATGTTTTACAATGTAAAAGATATCATTTTTAAAGCCTGCAGTGTGGCTTTTCTAAAACCATTCATTCCAACTTTAACACTCCACCTTTCAGAAAGAAAGGAAGGAAGGAAGGAAGGAAGGAAGGAAGGAAGGAAGGAAGAAAGAAAGAAAGAAAGAAAGAAAGAAAGAAAGAAAGAAAGAAAGAGGGAGGGAGACAGACAGACAAAAAACACCCGGCACTTTATCTCTTCTAGCCAACTTCTAGTGACTAGAAACACATCTCCCCCTGGAGAGCACTGTTCTGGTAAATGAAAACACAATCCTTCAGTTTTTCTACTTCCTTCTCTACCTCACTAATCCAAGATTCTTCTGGTAGTCAAGGTTTCAGAAAAGAGAAAATCCACACCCTGCTGCAAAATTCAGTGGTCTTTCTGGCACAGGCAGGATGGTGTAATGATTGAACACAAAGATGCCTAAGCCAGAAGATCTGAGTTCAAGCCCCAGCCCTATCGCTGGCTCTGAGCAGCTCAGCAAGTTACCTTCCTCCTTCAGTTTGCTCATCCTGGCAGAAATGGGGCTTACCTCTAGGCCACTGTGGGGATTAAATGAGTTAAAACATACACAACACCCAGAAAGCCTACCTACCTGGAGCAAACGCCCCACGCCTGCTGATACCGCCTGCTCTTTCTCCTACAGAGTCTCAGCTTTGCCTACCGCTGGCATATCTGAGTCATTGTCCCAGTACCTTCACCTCTGCCAGCTTTGACTCATTTTCTCACTCTTCTCTGGATGATCTAGTCTGGTCACATTCCTCCCAAAAGGAGGAGATCAAGACAGAGCTCGCTATTAAGGCCTTTAATAAGAATCTGACCCATCTCAAAGATGATGGCCCTTGGGTTCCCTGCAGAGTATCCTTTCTGACGGCCACGCTAAATTTGCCATTTCTTCTCTGTGTAACTGCCCTGGATGTCCCAGAACTTGCTTTGTAGACCAGGCTGGCCTGGAAATCACCAAGATCTGCCTGCCTCTGCCTCCCAAGTACTGGGATTGAGGCACATACCACCACCCCCCAGTTATTTGCCATTTCTTGTATGCCTTTGTAAATGTCCACTCCTCTGCCAGAAAAAGGCTTTATTCTCAAGCCCTCAACCACTCCTGACCCATCAACATGGAGAAAACCCCAATTCCGCACTGGAGATTCAGGTCTAAAACCTGAAAGGTAGAATGAACCCACAAGTTACACAGGCTCCTTATCCTATGTTTTCAGCCTAAAACATACATACAATATAGAGCTTGAAGTAGGAGATTTGAACTTAGTCAGAACTGCGCCAAGCTCTAGCCCATCTGACTTCCTGCTGTGAGAGCTAGGTGAATGGAAAGAACGGCCCTCCTGTGGTCACGGGGAGCATCCAATACACTTTAAAAAGAAACGGGCCTGGAGTGTGCGAGGCTCTGTGCTCTCTCCCTAGTACCACAATAAATAAGCAAACAAACAAGAAATAGTCATAGAAGACTTAGTAGATCCCTTGAGATAAAAACTTTTAACAAATAGCAACTATTATTATTAAAGTGGACACCACACATACTAAAAATTCTGAACTAATTCCCCGCTGGGCTGTGAATTAACACCTAAACACGAATAGTCTGTCTCAGACACTGTCAACTACCCATTCTACCCCCTTCCCTATGCCTGGATTGTCCAGTCATTTCCCAAAGATACTGTGTCTTTTCATGTCTCTATGCTTTCCTCTGAATACATCTTTGTCTAGAAGGATCCTCTCCGTTGCTACCATCCTGCCAGAGTTGCTCCCCACCAGCTCAAAACACCAGCTTGCTTTGTGATACCCAAATTCCCTGAAGTTCTTTGCTCTTCCTCTGAAGTTCCCTACACAATACTACCCAAGCACATTGCCATGACTACACCTGACTTACAAAGGTCCTTTCCTTCACAAAATACAAGTACCGTCAAGGCAAAAATTCAGAGAGAAGGCAAGCAGAGGGGAACTTGGGAGGATGACCACGATCACTAGTTTAAGAACATGTGCTCACTGCTCACTCCTTCTTTCCCTATCAACCTTCCTTATGGAATTGTCAACATCTCTCTCAGTGCTCTGTCTGTACCCATTTGGGAAAATATCATTCTTGATAATCACTTCTAGTCTGGACTGGTGTACTAAAGGAGGAAAAAAAACCACCCAAATGTACAGACAGTTCCCATAAGAAATTAATGCTAGGGCTGGCGAGATGGCTCAGAGTTTAAGAGCACTGGCTGCTCTTCCAGGGGTCCTGAGTTCAATTCCCAGCAACTACATGATGGCTCACAACCATCTATAATGAATTCTGGTGTTCTCTTCTGGCATGCAGGCAGAACAGTGTATATATAATAAATAAATCTTTAAAAAAAGAAATAAAGAAAGAAAGAAAGAAACAAAGAAAGAAACAAAGAAAGAAACAAAGAAAGAAAGAAATGCTAGAAGGAAGAAAGAAAGGTGTCAAGAATGACTCTCATAGCCGGGCGATGGTGATGCACGCCTTTAATCCCAGCACTCGGGAGACAGAGGCAGGCGGATCTCTGTGAGTTCGAGACTAGCCTGGTCTACAGAGCTAGTTCCAGGACAGGCTCCAAAGCCACAGAGAAACCCTGTCTCGAAAAACCAAAAAAAAAAAAAAAAAAAAAGAATGACTCTCAGTTTCACTCAAGGAGGAAAACCAGGCTTGTGGGGGAGGGACATGAGTCTGATTCTGAGTAAGTTTGGATGTCTTTTGATACCTAAGGGATGTCAAAAAAGAATCACACATCAGGGGTCAGCAATGACTCAAGTGGAAGCAAATGGTTCTCACAAGAAAGAGAACTCATAGTAATCAGCAGTGACCCTGCTCTCAGCCCTGCAGGGAACCCAGATTATCCAAACCCATCAATCTCTCCAGTAGTTTTCCGGCAAACAGCTAAAACATTTCAACATCTTTATGTAAATGAAGTTTTAATAGAATGCAACCACACTGGTTTGTTTGTGGCTACTTTTGCACACTTGGCAGAGACTGAGAAGATGCAGCAGAGAACAGGTGCTCACAAAGTCTAAAATGTTCACTCACATCCCACTATTGGAAACTGCCAATACCTGCTTTAGAGCTAAGACAAGATCTAGGTTAGAGTTAGAAATCAGAACCTCTGTAGTTGCTCCAGTTCTCCAGAGTCCCAGTCTCTCTCTCTCTCTCTCTCTCTCTCTCTCTCTCTCTCTCTCTCTCTCTCTCTCGTCCTCTCTCTTCCTCTCCCTCCATCTCTTTTCCCTCTTCCTCCCTCCATCTCTGCCTCTCTCTCTCTTCCTCTCCCTCCATCTCTTTTCCCTCTTCCTCCATCTCTCTCTCTACCCCTTTCTCTTCAGCCCATATTCCCTCTCCATATTTCTATCAACTCCCTTCTTAAAAAACTTTCTAATCCTATGCTACATTCATTCAAATTTTCCACATTCTAGCATAATATCTTTTCAGATATTTAATTTTTTTATTTGTTTTGTTTCTTGATACAGGATCATGTTATGTAGACAAGGTTAGGCTGGCCGATCCTCCTGCCTCAGCATCTCAAGTGATAGGATCACCATGCTCTGGTTTGAGATTTATCCTGGCCAAATAAAAACATCTGACCATAAAAATTTTAAAAACCAATTAATGGATGTTAGAAAATAAAACCTCATTCTAACACAAATCATTTTAGAGCTGGTAGAAATTAAACACGACAAAACAAAGTCCCTAATTTTATACATCCCATTTTCCAAAATGTAAATCTACCCAGTTTGATTTACATAGTACTTGCACTTATATGAAAAAGAGAAAAGTATAACCCAGGCTGGTTCTCTGTCATTATTGCTTCCTCTTCTCTTGTCCTTGGAGGTCAAAAAGGGCATCTGATTCCCTGGTATTAGCGTTACAAACCATTGTGAGCCCCCAACTGGATGCTGGGAATCAAAACACAGATGCTGGGAATCAAATCTAGCAGAACAAATGGTTCAAACGTAAGTTAATGTGGGGGACTGGTGCGATGTGGAAGAGCACCAAGTGCCCTTAACTGCTGAACCATCTCTCCAGCCCCCTTGGTTGGTTGGTTGATTGGTTGGTTGGTTGGTTGATTGATTTTTAAGGCAAAATATGAATCTATTAAAGAAGACTTGGAGGAGTAGCTGAGGAATGAAAATTATTCAGGAAGTACCCAGAGATCAGTAACTTCAGAACTATTACTAGAATGTGTGCACACATGGAGAGGTCAGCAGCAACTCCGTTGAGTGGGCTCTCTCCTTCCCCTGGTAATGTGTGGTCTGGAGATGGAACCACATCCTCAGGCTCACATGGCAAGCACCTTGTCCCACAGATCCATCACACCAGGCCCCCAAATTAACTTACTTTGAATCGTTTGTTCTGCTAGATTTGACACCTGCTCTTCAATGTGAAGTGACTCTGGGTTTACAAAAAGACCACTATTTCTAGAATTTTTTTCAATGGGACAGGATTTGTCCAACACCCATGCTATGTATATACAAAAAGAAAAAAAGATATGTTTATATAAAGTGACAGTAGGCCTAACTCCATTGCAAAAAGAACTCAGATGAAAAACTGGACACTTATGATGACACAGGTAGTTGGGAGGGATCAGGGAGTGTGCTGGCAGAATGCAGATTAGTCACCAGATAAATGAAAACCTCCTCCCTTACTGGGTGAGACTCGGCCACCTAAACGTGTTCATATTTATACAATATTAAAGACCCCTTTCAGAAACATCCATTATTTACAGGGAAACATTATAATTCGTTCTAATTCTACCTATACTGGTATTGTATTTCTCAGGAAAACACAAACAGAAAAAATAATCAGGAAATAATTTGGACCTCAAAATGAAGTTAATTAGCTTGAATTGAAATTTAGAAACTTGGAATAACAAGAAAGCAAAATTATCCAAATCTTACAATATTGTCAATATGTCAACACTGTACTTCTTCTTATTTTTTTCCCCCCGAGACAGGGTTTCTCTGTAGATTTGGAACCTGTCCTGGAACTAGCTCTTGTAGACCCCACTGGCCTCGAACTCACAGAGATCCGCCTGCCTCTGCTTCCTGGGTGCTGGGATTAAAGGTGTGCGCCACCACCGCCCGGCTAACACTGTATTTCTGACGACAGCTAAAAGATCAAGTTTCAAAAGAATGCCTGTGACTTTTCTCACACTTTAGAATGTTTATAAAGTATGCCTGCTCTAAGAAAAATCACACTATAATCCTTCCCGAAAATGTTTTATTTCATAGCCCCTGAAATAAAATTACCAAATCAAGATTTTTCTTCCCTCCCGCCACCCACCCCTTTATCCCTTTCTTTCTCTTTTTTTTTTTTTTTTTTTTTTTTCCAGTCCTTACAATCATTATTGTGTCTCTCAAAATAACTGGGGCGAACAGAATAGTCCATTTCTGGCCAGGGTGTAACAGCGATACAGAACCCTGGCAGACAGTCGCTGATAACCTCATACGGGAACAGTGAGCGTCCGCAAAGCCCGAGCTCGCTGTGGTTTCATCGGGTCGCGGCATCACCAAGGCAAGGTCAAGTCACACCAGGCAGAGCTCCGGCACCGACCGGTGACCAAGTCTCCGCAGTGGGTGGTGACAGCCGGGAAAGAAGTCCTCCCACATCCCCTCCCTACCCAGAAACCGAGCTGGGGGTTTCCTGAGACCCCCCAACCCGGAACCGGAAGAGCGACCATCTTTCCTGACCCCCCCAAGCCGGAAGTGGAGCCCAGCCAGCTGGCGCACTCACCCTGGACAAATAGAATGCTCAGCAGTGGAAAGAGAGCGCAGCCACAGCCTCCTGCTGCTCCTCTTGGCAGCTGCATCCCGACAGCTCTTCCGACACTTGCACACCTTGTTTACAGCTCCCGGGGACCACGCAGGTGGTACCGGAAGTGACGTCATCGCGGGAGACACCTTGAAATGGCCATCCGGATTTACCTCAAGGATATGGCTTGTTAGCAGACTCCTACCTGGTTTCCCTCATCAGCAATTCTTTGGCTCCTAAGACGGATCTGATTGCTCTCTTCTGCTTCAAATTAGCCACAGACTTTGGGGAAACAATTTTACTTTTATGGAATTCTGCAAGACCAGGCTTGATCCTCTGACTGTAATCCAGAAGTTTTATCTCCAGAGCGTCTAAGTTGAGCTTCACAGTAGATTCTCATACATTTGAAGTTCAGAGAGACATAGGCGAGTGTACAGGGTCAAATAAATAAACCTTTATTGGGCCCTGTGATAAATACACACAAGCCTCGACATTCCTGTTCCTTTTAATGTAGCCATTACGTCATCCAGAATTGGATGCTTATTAAATTACAGTAGTGATAGTGATGTTGAAATCACTATAGCGTGTATTTGAGGTGAAGGGGGCCTAGAATATGTATCATAGTCCATGATATTCTTAGACTTGAAATGAGATGGTCTGACATCCTCTGGAAAAAGATGGTACAGGACCCTGCTTGGCTCATGTAGTCAGTCACCCGTTCTCCTGGACTCGCTATGGTCAAGGAAAGGACAAGGGAAACAGAAAACCTCAGCCTTTGGAAATATTTCCTCACTGTGACGTTTTCAACTGGCACAATTTACTAGACTTGAAAGTTGGTGGTTTTCTCTATGAAGAAAATAACTATAAAGTCCCCAAACTAAGCCTGGCAGGGTCGCAAAAGCCTGTAGACCCAAGATCTGCAACACTGAGGCCAGAGGACCACAATCAGCCTGTATTTCTTAGTAAGACCCTAGTAAAGGTTAGGCTTAGACTCCAGAAATGAGCCTTCCAAATATGTAGTATCATTTTGCCCATTTCCCAGCTCTACAAAGCAATGTGAGAAAACTAGAAAAAAAAAAAACTAGAAAAAAAATTGAAATTAATTCCATCTATTACTGAGTCTACTGTCTCTGAGAAAACTGGATAAAATATATCCCCTTGTTTGCTATTAACTGCTATATGAATTTTGCATATTTGTACGTAAGCAAATAACAAAATCCATAATTCTTTATTACTAAGGGTTTATTTACACAATGCTTCAGGCATAATAAAAAATAAGTTACAGTACAAAAGTGCTCTTAGGAAGGAGACACTGAACAAGGCTGTGATACCCCATGAGTATTCAGATAAGACACACTTTGCAAGTTTGCTGGAGAAGTTTTTAACCACTTCATTACACATATAAAACATACATAAGACATCATTTAAAGAAATATCCAGTTGTTACATTCACAATGGCGAATTATGAAGAGCAGGAGAAAATACAGGCCTAACTTGTGGCTTCAGAAAGTTTTTAGGCCAGGATGTGGTAGCTCACACCTTAAACCCCAGCACTAGAGAGGCAGAGGCAGTGGGATCTCTATGAGTTCAAGGTCAGCTTGGTCTACAGAGTGAGTTCCAGAACAGCCAAGGTTACAAACAGAACAGATCCTGTCTTAATTAACAGAGAAAAAGAGAGAGAAGAAAAACTTTTAAAAAGCAGAATGAGAGAAATGGGATGAATTTCAAGGACCAAGATTCAAATGTAAATTGTGCCAACTTGCTTTAAAGACTAGGTAAAATGTCAAGGTCCTGGATCTAGGAATACAATCTATTGGAAATTCCAGTTTGTTAAAAGAAATAATCTGTGCGGCCCAGTCTAATAAGGACCAAAACATCACATTGTACAGATTCACCCAGGCCTAAACTTTTAAATGTTCTGTGTTCTCCGAACAATGCTGCTGTGACTTGTGTGCACACACCAAGTAACTAGATGCAAAGGAGAAATCCATCCCCCTTCTTCCCATAGCCCATTGTAAAAGTTTGCTTTATACTAAAATAAGGGGAAAAATAAAATTGGTTCATTACATTTAAGTAGTTTTGGTATTTCTTTGGTCCCTGCCAAATTCTCTTTAAAATAAGGTGAATTAAAACCAAAAGAACTTTAACTAATCTCTTCCAGTTCTCACACTTATGTTAGACTGTACAGAATGGTTATTTGCTTTGGGTTGACCTTCTTCACACGTCTAAATTTTTTTTAAGTTATAATACAATGATATCACAAAGTCTTCTAATTAACTGCTTAGGACTCCAGTCTGCAAAGAGCATGGGAGCATGGGTTCTGCTGAGAGAGGCAGACACAGGAAGTAAGCAGAGCTGTCTGTACCCAATACAAACCTGCTGTGCGGCTGGATATGGAGGTCCACCTTCAATCCCAGCACTTGAAAGTTGAGGGAGGGCTCTCTGACTCTAAGGCCAGCTCTACATAACTAGTTCTAGACCAGCCAGTGACACATAGTAAGAACTTGCCTAAAAACAGATAAATATAAAAATGGTGTTGAGTGATTCTTCCTGGTAACATTTGCTGGTATACTGGTGTCCTCGTGACCTTTTGTAGTTACTGTGCTTAGACTTGCACTGTCACCTCTAAACCTGGGATTAATTGTTCAATAAACCTAGCATACTGAAAAAATTCAGTTAAACAAGATGTGTCTATTACTTAAGGACGGTCATGAAAATCAGACTTCCAGTGTGAATTTGGGTTTTGCTGTTAATCAAAAATGGCTGGAAGGTTTAGCTCATCATTTTATGATTTTATTTATTTTCATTTTACGTATGGGGTTTTGCCTGCATGTATGAACATGTACCACGTGCATGCAGTACCTGTAGACACTAGCAAGAGGGTGTCACACCCCTAGAACTGGAATTACTGATGGCTGTGAGCCACCGTGTGAATGCTAAGAATGGAACTGGAGTCCCCTGTAAGAGCCACAGTGCTCCTAAAGGTTCAGCCATCTCTCTAGACCCCTTAGCATACCTCTGTGTTGTTCTAAAGAAACTAAAATGTGAGAAGAAATATCCTGGCAGGCAGGCCAGCTGATTTTTCTGTCCTTTGATGCCAACACACACAGGAGTTCAGGAGTCATACCCCATAAGGCAAGTGGAAAGACAAAAACGTAACTTCCATTTCACAGAAGCAGATACACATTTGCACTCTAGAATTAGGTAAGACCCTAGTAACGAAGGTATACATGAGTCTAGTGGCATTTGCCCAGGATGAATCCTGAGTTGCTCGGCAAGGGTGTTGCTCAACTAGGCAGGTTTGTGCTGCAGAACTTGTAGGGTGACAGGTCATCACTGGCGAAGATTCCATTGACTTCAAGGGGTACTAATGTTGTCCTTGAAAATCCTCAGCTTCCTGGAATACAGAAGTTTAAAAGGATAAAGTCCTTGAGAAGAGTAAAGAGGAATACCTGTGTCCATCACATGCCCATGACATCCATAATCCACTCCTAATGGAAATACTCTTAAGCTTACTCTCCCACTATAATTTCAACAGGCTTTACTTCCTTCTCTTTATTACACAGTTTTCAGATCCACTGTCTTTTTTGTACGCTGTACTTTTTCTTGAGACAGGACATTACTGTGCAGCTCTGGCTGGCCTGGCACTCACGGTTGTAGCCAGGATTAGCCTAGAACTCACAACATTCCTCCTGCCTCAGCCTCCCAAATGCTGGGATTATAGGCATGTACCACCGTGCTGGCAGTGTCTTCTCTAAGAGCCTCGCGTGGACACTTGGGTGATTGATAGATCACTCACATGCTTACGTCCCAAGCCCCTTCCCCATCGATTAAATCAACATAAAGGAAAGTAGAGAAGTCAGTAGAATTCATGCATTGCCTACTTTGAAAGTGTTTCCTTTCTTTTTGACATTATTTGTTGTTTTGTTTTATGACTGAACTTTTTTAATTATAGACTTACCTGTACATATTATAACATCCATTTTTAAAAACCTGTTTTCTTTTGTAACCAAAATGCCATTACACACCTAATAAAACCTAGTAACTCCCTAATATCCACACTCATGTTCATATTCGAAATCTTAATTACAACCTCCATTTTTAGTTTTTTCAGACAGGGTCTCACTGTGTAGCCCTGGCTGTCCTGGCACTCACTCTGTAGACCAGACTGGTCTTGAACTCACAGATATCCTCCTGCCTCTTCCTCTTGAGTGCTGGAATTAAAATTGAGTACTACCTCCATGCCAAGCCCAACCTCCTAGTTTTTTGTAATTTGTTTAAAGATTTATCTTCTATCATAGACCACAGGCTATACTTGATGACATTAGTTTGTTAAATTTTCTTTAATCTTTATTCAAATTTATTTATTTTATTCTGTGAACATTTTGCCTGCATACTTATATGCACCACATGTGTGCTGTGTTCAAAGAGCCCAGAAGAGGGTGTTGAATCCCTTGGAACTGATTGTTGATGGTTGTGGGCACCATGTGGGTGCTAAGAGTTGAACTCAAGACCTCTGCAAGAGAAGGAAGCATTCTTAACCACTGAACCATCTCTGATCCTTGGGTCAATTACCATCTTGCCATAAATGTTTTATAATAAAAACCAAATCATCAGATATTAATCTTTTCATTAAAAATGATTTATTAGGCTGGAGAGAGAGCTCAGTTGATAAAGCGCTTGCCGTACAGAAATAAACACTTGAGTTCAATTGCCAGAGCCCATGTAAATGGCTGGGCCTGGTAGCGCATCCTTAGAAGCCAAGCACTGGTGAGACAGAGAGAAGCTTTGGTGGCCACACAGCGTAGCTCAAACAGCAAGTCCCAGGCCAGTGAGAGACTGTCACAAACACAGCCTAGCTCAAACAGCAAGTCCCAGACCAGTGAGAGACTGTCACAAAACAAAATAAAACAAAACAAAACAAAACACAAGGTAGATGGCACCTGAAGTTGTCTTCTGGTCTCCACATGCATGTACACCCACAAGCACACATGCACACACACACACACACATACATGAATGATTTATTCACATGATGGAAGTTCATTACTGGTGGTGGTTAATATAACCCCCAAACCTCAAAAAGTAGAATTCTCTCATCTTTAAAGGAAATAGTCTGGTTTCTTAATCATATGCACAGGTCTCTATGAAGTCATCTACAAAGCTAATAGGAAACTAATCTGCCTGGCCTCTGCTTCTGAACAGGAATGTCATTGCATTAAAGAGCCAGACAAGCTGAAGACAGAAATCACCCACACAGGACCTTACCTCACAGTGTTAGTCTGTATCTTCCAAATAAACAGAGACCTTGTGAGTGTCTTGTTTGAGTTTTTCCTCTTCTTTTCTGTAACAAAGGAGCAGAAGCCAAATGTCAGATGAGCAAGGCAAGAAGCAAAGGCAGCAGGTCCCAGAGCGGCATCAGGTAAGGTACCCGGTCCGGGCCCCCATGCTTTAGGAAAAGGTACGTACACCTGGAAGTCCATTCTAGCTAGAGAGCTGAACTGCCAGTGCCATGTGAGTGGTTATACCTACGCCCCACGTGACCTACGAGTCCGAACTCAGACACTTCAGAATCCGAGAGGTTCCTAAGGGGCTTCATGATCAATTGCACAAATTTCAGTAAATATTTACTAATTAAAAATAAACAAATGGTTCTAGGGTACTTATAAATCCATGTGCAAAAAAAATTAACTGAGACTCTTAATTATATACAAAACTTTACTCAACATACACCATATATAAATGCAAGGATGTAACTGAGGGGGGCTGGAGAGATGGCTCAGCGATTAATAGCGCTGCCTGCTCTTCCAAAGGTCCTGAGTTCAAATCCCAGCAGCCACATGGTGGCTCACAACCATCTGTAATGAGATCTGGTGCCCACTTCTGACCTGTAGGCATACATGCATGCAGGCAGAACATTGTATGTATAATAAATAATAAATAAATAAATATTTAAAAAAAGAATGTAACTGAGAATATGTTCTTAGAAGAAATGAACTTCATCAAAACTGAAAACTTTTGTGTCTTAATTGCAGGTAATGTAACTGAAAGGGGTCAGGTGTCCTTACAGCTTAACGACAAGAAGACATCCACCTCTATTTGAGGGTGGGCAGACTATCTTAACAGATACATTTCTAGAGATGATCTATAAAAGGCCACTAAACACATGGGAGGAGGAGGATCTTTCGTACTAAGATGCCAATCAAAATCTCACTGTGACAACACCCCCATGTCCACTAGAGGGCAGTAATCAAGAGTGAATGCTGGAGAGAATGTGGGGATATTCTAATGCCCTTACATTGCTGATAGGAATGTATTGACTGTTACGGGAAAACAGTTTGTCAATTCCTCCAAACATTCAATTGTTACCAACCACTTGGCAATGTCTCTTCATTATTGAGAGAATTGAAAGTAAGTGTTTACAAAAATTTGTGTAGAGTATGTTCATAGTGATTGATATTAGTTATGATAGCCAAAAAAGGAGAAAAAAATAACAACTGTATGTCCACCCGCTGAATACACAAACAATATGTCCATTATAGTTGAATATCATACAGCTGTTAAAAAGAATGGCGTAGGATGGGGAGCCAGATGACTGGGTAAATTGACTGCTGCCCAAGGATCTAAGTTCAGATCTCCGGGTGCCCTGTAAAAGCCTCAGGTGTGGTTGTGAACCCTTAGCCTTAGGTAGAGACAGAAGGATCCCAGAGGTTTGCTAGACAGTCAGTCTCAAAGATCAGAGACAGCAACAGAGGAAGACCCCCCAGTGTGTACCTCTACCTCCACATGGGTACCCACATGCACACAGCACACACAAAGAAAGTATGAAGTAGTAAATATTTTACACCATTGGCAGCTTTTAAAAACATCCTGCATGAAAGAGCCTAGACACAAAGGGTCCGGTATTTCATGCCTCTACTTATATCCCACGCTCGAGACCGACACACCCCACAGACAGAAAGCAGGTGAGCAGCTGTTGCACTGGTGGGAGGAATGATTGCTAGAAGACAGGGGGCTCCTTCTGGGCAAATGCTTAAAAGGTTCTAGAATTGGTGATTATTGCACAGTTATGTGTATATTTAAAAGGGTGCATTTTCTTTCAAAGGTTTGTTTATTTTTATTTTATTTGAATGTTTTGTCTGTGAGTATGTAAGTGCAGAGCCCACAGAAGCCAAAGGAGAGTATCAGATCTCCTGAATCTGGGGGTACAGGCAGCTGTGAGCCATTGTATGGATGCTGGGAACCAAACCCAGGCCCTCTGCGAGAGCAGGCAGCATTCTTAACTGCTGAGACAGCTCACTGTCCCAAGGGCGAATTTTATAGCTTATAAATTTTATCTCAATTTCCAAATGTTTACTAAGCACTTACTGTCACACTGAGCAGAGCAAACATCCAGCACTGATTGGTTCAGTGACTGCTGAGTGCCTCGCCCTGCCGCGCTTACAAGTGTGCCTCCCTCCACAGAGGACTTCCTTAAGGCCTCACCTGTGCATTTCTCATGCCTCCAAAATCCCACACAAGAGCAAAATGCTTTGGTGAGATCTCTTGTAAAATTAAGAAACCCTTTGGATCTTGTTATTTTTGCTGTTTAAAGATTTATTTTGTTTTTACGTATGCATATGTGTCTATCTGGAAGCAGGTTTGTGCACATAAGTCACAGAGGTCAGAGGCATTGCATCCCCCTGGAGCTGGGGTCCCAAGCTGCTGCGAGCCACCAGACATGGGTGCTGGGAACCGAACTCAGACCCTCTGCAAGAGCATCTAAGCTCTTAGCCACCTCTTAAAAAAGAAGTCTTTTGTAAAGTTACTACCTATGTCCTAATTTATCGGTCCTGTGAAATGGAGCCTCTCACACAGCTGGTCAGAAATAAAAACAACTGTTCAACAGTTATTTGGCCCCCCTGAAAAAGCCCAAGAGCCACCCCAAGAGGATGAGCAGGCATTCCCGCCAGTGCTCACTCAGCCTTACGATTTTATCCCCTCATCTCTATCAGCGCTTTTCGCCCATCGCTTTTTCCGGAAGTGCTGGAAGAGGACCACCACGATTACTATTATGATCATCACGGCACAGGCAGAGCCAATGGCCACAGCCAGGAAGAAGATCTCAGAGAAGGGCACTGTGAGGAGAAAAAGAGAAGGCAGGGCTGTGAGGTAGGTGAAATCTAAAGGCAACGACAATGCATCTCATCATTAACCAGATTCTTCCTTCCTCCTACTGTTAGAAATAAAACAGTACATCACGTTGTAGCCTTTGGCAGCAGTGAGAAACTACTCAGACTATATCAGGGCTACTCTACTGTGACTCTCTTAGAAGCAGTGACATCACCGCTGGAGAGCTTTGAAGTGAAATTCTCAGGCCCCACCCCAAACATGCTGGACTAGAAGCACTAGGGGCTAAATCCAACCATCTGCGTTTGGACATGTCTTCCAGGCGATGTGTTGACACCCAAATGCTGAGAACCACTGAGTCAGTTAAACTGCCCAGTAATTCCAAGTTACTGCTAACCTAGGTAGGACGATGTCCAGCTCAGTCCTGCATAGCCTAATCCCCACTTTGTCCAGTCAGGCTTCAAAGCACCTACTGTGTTCCTGTCGTTATGATGGAAAAGAAAGGTCACAAGCATTATTTCCGGTGCTGTACCGTGTGTTTGTGTGTGTATGTGTGTCCAGGAAGACAGTCAAGTAAAGCAATAAGTCCATAGAACCAGGAGAGAATGTCTATGCCAGGAACTCCCAACCTAGAATCCATCAGGAAAGATAAAGAAGTTCCAGGGGACCCAGTGCCTTCTTCTGGCCTCTGCAGGCACCAGGCACACAAGTGGTGCACAGATAAACGTGCAAAATACCAATACACATAGAGAATGGGGAGTCTCTTTAAGTGGTCCTCCATTTCTTAAAATAGGGGAACAGAGCCACGATTTTCTGTAGGCTCTCAATAAAACAGTGATCCTGCTATGTTGAACCACTGCTGGCTTTTGTGTTGTTTTCGCTGTTACTTTCTGCTGGTTTTGTTTGTTTGGTTGGTTGGTTTTTGTGGTTGTGGGTTTTTTGCTTCACCTATCAGAAAAGAAAAAATACAAACAACTGAGGTCTGAATATATCACATGACTTTAGTACTCGGATGAGCATGGACCACACAGCTGTCTCTTGGTAGAGCCTAGAAAACTGGTTTTAAACTGATCAAGATAATAGTGATGGGAGACAGTCAAACCACCTGACACACTAAGATGTTTTAAACAATGCAGTGTGTTAGTTAAGAGCACACGCTACCTTAACTCTTAAGAAGCTAAGGCAGGGGGATCTCAAGTTTGAGGCCAGCCTGTACTATATAAAGAGATCTTTTCACAAATAGCAAAACTTCATCTCAAATATACACACATACACACTTACACACACACACGAGAGCTAGCTCTATCTTATTAACTGTGTGACCTGAGTTATTCATTTATTTTTATTGAATCTCAGTTTCCTCTTATGTTAAGACATAACAATATCCATTTCTTGAGTGCTTATAGAAAATAAAACAATTCCTATAAATTGTGTCTGCCCATAATAAGTGCTGGGTACATGTGGCTATTAAAATTTTCAGGACAGTTCAGAGTTTGGAAGACTCTCACCAATTTACTGCATCATTTTGTCCTCACCAAAATCTCCTCTTATTCTCACTGTACACACAACAAAAGTAAAATGTGTGTATAACTCATACACAAGTAGCGAGGACTCCACCCCAGTTCCTCAGCTCAGGAGTACTGTGTTCTTTGTCACCTGGCATCATCTTCCAGATTGTCCCTGTAGTGCAGGTAACCCAATCTACTAGAGAGCAGTTCGAGAGTCTGAGATGGCTGGGCTTGAGTCTCAAGTGACTGCATTTACTAACTATATGAATTTGGGGAAGTGATTTACACTTGGTGAGCCCCGGTTCCTTGTTAGTAAAATGGGAGACACTAAATATACAACAGACTCATGAGATGTGTAAAAAACAAATAAGGTAAATCTGGAGAGAGGGCTCAGCAGTTAAGAGCACTGACTTCTTTTTCAAAGGAGCTGGGTTCGATTCCCAGCACTCACATGGTGGCTCACAACTCTCTGTAACTCCAGTTCCAGGGGGCCTGACACCCTCTTCTGGCCTCCATGTGCAGCAGGCACTGAAGCGGCGCACAGACATATATGCAAGCAAACCACCCATGCACATAAAATAATAATTTTAAAAAGATAAATGTATCGTGTAAACTCCTGACAGCCGGGGCACTGAGTAAAACACTGGCAACCATGATTGATAGTGTACCCGGATTAAATGAGATAATGTGTGCCAAACACTTTAGATTGTGCCTGGCACACCAGGTACTCAGTACGCATCTGGAATAAGCGAGAGAATGAACTGACCCATTGTGAGTCTTTTTATCAGAGTTGCTTCCTGTCCCTTTCACGAACTCAAGGCCATTCTTGTCACAGATTCCTCAGATCTCTTTGCCTTACTTTGTTTCTTTCCAGCAGCAAACAAAGCCTTTATTTTTTTTCACCCAGGACTCCTCAGTCTCTGAAGTTCCCAGTCCTGAAGCCCTAGGCCCTCCCTCCCTTCCAACAACATCACAAAAGATGCCCCCCCCTTTTTTTGTCAGCTCTCACTTCCCAAAACCTACCAGTATGCACCACGCTGAGCCGGATGGACCCTACCAGACCATCAACGTCAGGTGGGTTCTTCACCTGGCAGGTATACGTCCCATTGTCATCGAATTGCAGCTTCCAGAGGATGATGGAGACATCGTACCGCTCAGGGTTCCCATCCCAGACCACCCGGTCCTTGAACCGTCCACTCATGGGTCTGAAGGGATCCACGTGGTAGTAGAATACCTATAGAGGAGAAAGAATGATCTCTCCCACTCTGTATGGGGCAGGAGGCTGAGACAGTGGGGGTGGAAGAGAAGCCTCAGCAAATCTGACTAAAGGTCTAGCTAGCTTCTCAGTACACACTCTTGCTTCCCTTTTCTCAGATCTAGCACTCTCTATCCCAAGAACTGGTTCCCAGCTTAACCCTGCGCATTTGGTCAACACAGAAAGGCAAGAAAAAAGACCTTAATATGGTGGTTCTCAACCTTCCTAATACTGTGACCCTTTAATACAGTTTCTCATATTGTGGTGACCCCCCCACCATAAAATTATTTCATTGCTACTTTGTAACTATTATTTTGGTACTGTTACGAATCATAATGTAAATATCTGTATTCCGATGGTCTTAGACGAAGTTGAGAATTGTTGCCTGAATACATCCTAGTCAAGGGTCCACTGGAAGGTGACAAGAATCCACTTACAAACTGCTCACGCCCCCCATCTCGAGGCCGGAAGTTCCACGTCACCGTCAAGGCATCACCCACAGGGGCAAAGCTGGAGAAAGTGCATTTTAACCGAATGTCTGTTCCATTGACTGCCTCCAGGGCCCCGGAGGTGTAAATTTCCACCGCTATTGTAGGAAAAAGGGCTGCAAGGAAGGGAAGGAAAGGGGTTAACAGAGAGCGGAGCGCGCATACTCGGTGAGCACTGACACTTTCCAAATAAGCCAGCCTCCAAATTCACTTCGCCTGAAGTCTGCAACACTCCTACCTACACACCACCTTGACCCTCCCAGCCCGAGGGCCAATTAAAAGTTCTGCCCAACAAACTACCTGGTGTTCTCACTTCTTCACAACCACGGTACCAACTTTGGAACTATAGCCAGAAACTACAAACTTCAGCCAATAAGATGGAAATCAGAAACAAAATTCCAAACGTTAATCAGACATGGAGTACTAAGATCAAGCAATAAAATATATGTAAAACAAAATAATAATAAAGTCTCTAAGCAGGTACGTTTTCCGACATGTAGACTTGGGATTGCTACTAGCCTGCAGGTTAATCCACCCCAGCAGCTGCGCTGGCCTGCACCCCTGGAACCTTACACCACGTGGCGTATTTACAAATTCAGTGTGTGCATTGGGGCAGCTTCAAAACCACAGCGGGGTTCTCGCTTCCTAGGTTTGCTCCGCGGTGCTGCAGGGAGTCAGCAGACAAAACCCTTCCACAGAAATCCAAGGGCCAAGTCGAGGCAGCAGGCCGAGGCTGAGAGCAGCCACACAAAGATGGTGTGTAACCTGAGATCAGAAAGCCCTGTCTGTGCCTGAATCACGAGCGGCCAAACACACCTAAACCTGTTTGCCCAAAGCACTGTCCCAAAGCAACCCACCGAACTGAAGTTTCCGTGAAGTCTGGACTAGAAAGAACTGCAGCCGGGTCTCGAGCTCCTAACAGAGAGCCCTTAAGACTTCTTCGAGCCACGAATTCTGTCTTTACATAGAGTGGGTGGTGAAGGTACAAACTTTTAGAAGCCCGCCAGTTCTTACCTGTGAGCTGTAAGCCCAGGAGAAGTGGAAGCACACGCGCAGGGCTCTTACCATACATCAGGGAAAGCCAGTCGTGGCCCCAGAGGCCAGACCCGGCAGACCCAGGACTACAGCACCCTGCCAAGGACAGAACGAGCAGGAGCCGCAGTTTTTCCCCAGAGAGGTCCGAGTTCCTCACTATGGGAGGGGGAACAGCAGAGCCAGCCAGTGACTCACCCCGCCCGCCCCAGCCGGTGCAGCAGCGCAGGAATGAAAGGTGGGGCCTCCGCACCCAGCTCCCTCCTCCCTATTCTCTCTTCCCGCCCTCCTCAACACTCCAGCCCTCTGCGCAAAGGTCTCAGACTCTGAGGTCCTCTCTTTACTTTTCCGGCCTGGCCTCCGAATGGCCTCAGAAGCAGCCAGAAGAGGTGGTGCCAGTTTGAAATGTCCCTGCTACTCTGGGTTTAGCCACACACACCCTTTTAAAATAGGTTATACAGTCTTGCCTTGGAAGTGAAAGCTGACAGCTTGCTGTGATTCCAGTCCTTGGGGCCCTATAACCCCCAGAAAGAATGGGAGTTCCTTAGGCCCCTCTGGGAACCCAGTCCCACCCCGATGCAGCAGGCCGTTCTTCCTGAGACTCAGCAGAGAGAAACTAAACCAATCTCGGGGCCAAATCCTTTCCCAAGTCGGGACAGCTCCCCAGCTCTTTTCCCCCACCTCAGCACAGTCTGCAAGGTACTTTCCTGGCTATCCTTCCATCTCCACAACCCTCAGGGAAGGGCTACTGCTTTAAGAGTGAAGAGAGTAACAGCCCAGGAGGTAAGCAATTGCCCGGAATCTTTTTGAGCTTTATTTTACAGTTTGAAGCAGTCTCATGTTGTAGCCCAGGTTGGGCCTTAAACTTGTGATACCATCACCCAGCTTTGGTAAGACTTGGGATTAAACCCATGACCTTGTGCTTACTAGGCAAGTGCTCTTGCATTGAGCTACACCCACAGCCTATGGGAATCTTTCTGACTTGTATGTGTTCTCTGACCACAAAACAAAGGCAGACACGGGTAATTTAGTCAGTGAACTCTCAAGGAATTAGTCATTAGGAAGGAGAACTCTCCCTGTGACCTGGGTTTTGACTGCCATTTTTAGGACAGCCACCTATGTGAGAAGTCTCAAATGCTGAGATAAAGGCTTTGTCGGGTAAGAGTTACAGATTAACAACACAGTAGCAAGCAGACAAAAACGGGAGACCAAAGACTCGCAGCTACAAAGTGGGCAGAGACCATTCTCTAAGTCTTGGCGCCAACAAGCCAACAAGCCTGGCCACCTGAATCCTGTCTCTGGAACCCACGTGGTGCTAGGAGAAAATCAATACCTGAAAGATGTCCTCCGACCTCCTCCACATGCATGCTGTGGTACACATGTGCACATGCACACACGCGCGCGCGTGCGCTCGCGCACACACACACACACACACACTAGTTAAAATGTAATTTTTTTTTTAAAAAGTAGACCAGACGGGGCATAGTACCCTGAACACACTCAAGTTGCCCTTATCCTTAGATTAACTATCTAGAAACTTTTTAGTGACTCATGGTCTTCTGGCTGAGCCCTGGAACAAAGGGTGCTAGGAAGGGAAGCAAGGGTCAAGTTGGGTAGAAAAATAAAGAAACATCAGGCTAGGGGTACAGGCAGCTCGAGGACAAAGCTCATGCACAAGACCTATCGAGACAAAAGAGACAAAATTCCATCCGAAGAGAGGTAAATTATAGAACTGAAGAAAAGAGAAAAGCATGGGAGAGAGGCGGAGCACGAATGGGTGGACAGACCTACTCATTAAACCGGGGAGCCCAGGGGCTGCCCTGAGGGAGGTCAGCTGCAAGCTAGCACGATGTGTTACTGAGGTGAGTGTTTCTGGAAGAGTGTCTGGCTCTTTCACAAGCCTCTAGGTCTTTCTGAGCAGCCCAAACAGAAAACTCTGGGCTGCTGAAGAGGCATTTACATGGTGGTAAAATGCAGCCTTTCCCATAGGTAGGTCAGAAAAAGTCGGCTCTGGGAACGCGGCTGAGAAAAAAGTTAAAGGAAACTTCATCTTGGTCAGGTTCAGCTTGGCTAGGTAATGCAGTTCCAGAAGGAGAGAGAGGGGCATGGGGAGGTTAAGCTGACAGCAGATTGCAAAATTCAGTAAGAGGGTGGAGTTCGCTGAAGGATTAAAGGACACTAAACACAGCAGGTGAGGAACCAGGGCAGGAGGCACTGAGCAGAATAGAGAGCCTGTTGTCCGAGCAGAGGAATACCTCCCCAGTCACCAGATGCCCCTAGAGCTGGCAGTCAGCCCTGCTCTGAGGGGCGCAGCTGCCCGGATCCCATTCCTCAGTTCAGGTCAAGTTCTCGGCGTTGTACTTGCCAATGCCAGTTCCTTCCGGTCAACAGGAGAGGGAGGCTTCCAGTCACTCACTCCTGTCCGCCCTGGGTGAGGAAGGAGGCCGAGAGCTGAACCTGTTAGGAGAAAACGACATAAAAATGACAGTGTGCAGGGCTTCAATCAAAACTGGAGGCATAAGGAATACGTGTGCCTTGGCAAAGGAAACAAAAGAACAAAAAGAACGAAAGAAATTCTGAGGATTACAAGGAAATGTTCAACGACTCTGGTTTTCCCTCTAACTTTTCCAGAGAAGAGCCTTGATTGCCGTTAAATGTGTACCATGACCTCGGAGTTCAAGGCGCCACCTGTCCCAACTGTCCACATAGGCAGCTGGAGGATATTCAGACCTCTACAGGCAGGAAACTCAGTGGTGGAGCAGGAGACATAGAGACATGGCCTGCACTGACTATCCATAAAACATAGTTTCCAGTATCCCTAGGCAAAGGAAAAAAAACAAGCACAAGCAAAATCACCTACTATTTTCAACATTAGATCAAGTCAGCATACTGTGAAGCAAGGAAGAACGTATAATTTAGCTTTTAGGGTTGTTCGAACAAAGCATTTGTTTACTCAAAAGTTTCTGTCAGGATCCTACTAAGGGGAAAATGTATTAAATGCTTCCTTCCTATGGGCTAGGGATGCAGTTGGCTTGCCTAGCGTTCAGGAGGCCCTGGGTTCCATCCTCAGTGCTGCTGTAACCCCAGCTCTCAGGAGGTAGGGACAGGAGGAGCAGGCCAAGGTCAGCCTCAGCTGTGTGTTTGGGGCTAAGCATTTGAAGAGCGCCTAGACTGTGGGAGATCCTGACTAACATATAGAGGGAGGGCAAAGGAAGGGGGAAAGGGAAGAGGGGATCTTAAAATGCTTCTCATGTGCTATTCTAGATATGCAAAGTAGAATAAGGCACTTGGGTCTGGACCATCTAAAGAGTATTTGGCGAGTGGCTTGGCAATCGATCACATCTGTGACTTTTGAATTTGGTCCTTAAAAAATAGGTAGAATTCTGGAAAGAAAAAGAAGGGACAGATGGATGGGATGTGACCGCTACAGGGGTCAGGGGCCACCACCTCTCAAATCTTGACTGCTGGGAGGAGCAGAAGACCAGGTGAGAAGCTAGACCTCCTTGGGAAGCATCCTCACTGGTCATCCAAGGAGTGTGAACTTGGCTCTCACAATTGTTCCAGTGGAAGATGACTTTACTTAGGTCAGATGCTGAGAATCTATTCCACGTGGTCTCTTTGGGGAAACACCTAACACTGTCTTGTACAAACCTACAATCACTCTAGCAATTCTACCCCAAGGTATTTACCCAAGAGAAATGGAGTCTTATACCAGAAGGAGATCTCCCAGGAAATATTAATAGCAGCTTTGTTCATTGATATCCCTAACCAGAAACACCCAGGGGACCGTCAACACAAGATAGATGAGTATGCTATCAAATATCCTTACAATAAATAGTATTCAGCAATAAAATCAGATAGATTGATGATACCATTTGGGTGAATCTCAAAAATATGCTTAGCAAAATTAGCAAGATACACAGCAGTGTGTAACTCTTTGATTCCATTTACATAAGGTTATAGAATAGGTTCTAGAATCTTGAATGAAAGTGCAGTTTCATCCAGAGTTGGAGGTAAGAGGCACATGGAAAACAGGGCGGAGGATTACAAGTTGGTGGTCTGCTTGGACTATAGAGAGGTCAAGGCCAACCTGGGTACATAGCAAGTTCAAGGCTAGACAAAATGCACAGAAGAAGAAGAAAGTGAAAAGAATGTTTTTGGTGGGGAAAATCGTGTGTTAAATGTTTGTTCACAGGGGATTGGGAGGTAAGGATTGATTAGAGAACCAGCGGGGGTGGGGTGAGAACTTTCTGGAATGATATAAGTCTTCTACATTTTGATAAGCATTTGATTTACTATACTGGTCACTTTTTATCACTTGTAGAGAACATCTGAGGAGAGCCAAGCAGATGGCTCAGCTAGTAAAAGCACTTGCTGCACAAGCCAGAAGACCTAAGTTCGAGCCCCAGAACCCACATAAGAAGCAAATCTGTAATCCCAGCAAGCTTGCAGTTAGGTTGAAGGCAGAGACAGGGCCAGAAGCTCCCAGGTAGTCTGGGGTATGCTATACAGAGCAGAAAGAGAGACCTCGCCTCCAAAGGGACAGACAGTAGGAACTGACTCCCAAAAGCTGTCCTCTAACCACCACACGCACAAACACATTAATTGGTTAACTAATTAAGAAATATTTTTTAACCGAGGAAACAAAAGAGGGTTTTATTGGGCTCACAATTTAAGAAGTTGCAATCCACGGTCATCTAGGTCCATTGCGTTCAGACTGGTAACAGGCAGATACAGGGCAGTGAAGAGGCATGGAAAGCTGCTCACCTCATAGCCCAGGAAGCTGTCTGCTCTCCCAGAGCATTCCCCCTTTCCTCTAATTAAATCTACCTCCTGTTTTCTACCACTTCCCAACAATAGTATCCAGTTACTAATGCATCTGTGGGTTAATCCACTAAGTAGGCCAGAAGCTCTGTGAACCAGTTATCTCTCACGGTACCACCAGGTAGGAGCTACACCTGTAACACATATTCCTCCATAGGGCAGGGGAGCGCTTCTCATCAAACCCATGATGGCTACACAGCATTATACCTTTGTTGAAACTCTTTAAAAACACCCAATTGGATGAAAATAATAAGGTTTACTAACATTCAAAAACAGATTATAGCTGGGCATGGTGGCACATACCTTTAGTTCCAGCATTCAGAAGGAAGAAGTAGATGGTCTCGAACTGGTCTACACAGTGAGTTCCAGGACAGCTAAGGTTATATAGTAAGACCCTGTTTTTAAAAGGATTATATCAGGATTATATCCACCTGCTGTGGGTGCTAGAAACTGAACTCAGGTCCTCAGGAAGGGCAGCATGGGCTCTTAACTACTAAGCCATCTCCCCAGCCACTTCTACATTTGTTTTGCATTTGTTCTTTGAGAAAGGGTTTCTCTGTGTAGCCCTAGCTGTCCTGGAACTCTGTAGACTAGACTGGCCTCGAGATCCAGCTGCCTCTGCCTTCCAAGTGCTGGGATTAAAGGCGTGCGCCACCAGTGCCTGGCCGCCCCTCTGACTCTTATTTCTTAATCCTATCATACATATTCCCTTAGCAGGTATTGACATATGATTATGAGTTTAAATCTTTACTCACATTCGTTTATGTGTGCACGTGTGTATGTGTGTTATGATAAATAGGAGGAGGACCAAGAAAAAGAAAGAGGATTATAAACAAACACCGAGTTCTCGTTCATTCTGAATTATCAAGGGGAAAGCATGTTTATTTCTGTGAGTTAAGTGTTCACAATACATAAAAAAAAAAAAAAAAAAAAAAAAAAAGCCCAAGCTAGATGGGTAACCGATTTGTGGTAGCAAGCACAACAGAACGTTGTTTGGAGAGCCTAGGTGGGATGAGCAGCTGTCCACTGGAAAATTCTTTCTTCTGTGTTTGTCTGAAATTTTTTCCACAGTAAAATATTGATGGGCAATCTCCTTCATTCACTACATTTTTTTAGCATTAAGTAAATGTTTGAGGTTTACATTATCTTACATCATTCTAATTAGAATGCTGGTTGTTTTTAGCAAAAATTACCACTCATAGTTGAAAACTACCAGTTAGAAAGCACTTACTACGCAGCCAGCACTGCAGGAAGCATTTTTAAACATTGGGTCTTATGCCCTAAACTGTGCGGCCAGCAGGTCCTCTACATTTTACAGATGAGAAAGCAGAGGCTCCAGGAGATTCAAGTTCCTACTGTTGTCTATCGCCAGGCACTGTGCTTGGTATTGAACGAGAAGTTTGGTTCTGTCCTTGAGTTGATATCTGTTGGGAAACATGGTCAAATAAATGGGTGACTTCAACACAATGAACCTAGTGATGAGAGAATAGAAGTCCTTGGGCCGCAAAGGCTCCCCAGTGGAGGAAGCACCCCGCATAGTTGGCTAGAAGCCATGAGATCTAGAGTTGGGTCGACATGGGGGTGAACCACAAGCTTATAACATTCATTCATTTAACAATCGCTTTCCGACCAGTATGACAGGTCAGGCATTCTTGGTGTAAGGAACACAACAGCAAACAAAGGAGGCTGGGATGGTCATGAAAGGCCCATCGAACATAATGACACGTGAGAAAAGTCTGGATAAAATGAGGAGGAAGTATTCTGGGAAGAAGAACTCATAAGCTCGGGAGTCCTGAAATCGGAGGATACTTAGAGTTTTGACAAAAAATAGGGAGGTCACTGTGACTGTGGTAGAGAAGAGCAGTGGCTAGGAAATCAGGACAAAGAACAAGGGAAGAGCAGACCACACAGGGCCTTGTGGACCGCACAGAAGACTGCCTTGGACTGGGTGAGGCAGCACAAGTCCTTGATCCCACCATTCAAGGAGCAGAATCAGGAAGATCTTTGTGAGTCTGAGGCCAGCCTGGTCTACAGAGCGAGTTAGTCCCAGGCCAACAAGAGCTACACAGTGAGATCCTATTCAAAACAAAGAAAGGAAAGAAAAAGACTTTGCCTTTATCTTAAGCAGTGACTAAAAGGCCATGAGAATAGGTACAAGCCATGCTAAATAAGTTATAAACTCAAAGAAAGTTTATCCAAAATATAAGAAAATATAATTCACAACAAAAGTGACTTTTTTTTTTTTTTTTGATTTTTCGAGACAGGGTTTCTCCATAGTTTTTGGTTCCTGTCCTGGAACTAGCTCTTGTAGACAAGGCTGGCCTCGAACTCACGGAGATCCGCCTGCCTCTGCCTCCCGAGTGCTGGGATTAAAGGCGTGCGCCACCACCACCCGGCCAAAAGTGACTTTAAAATGGTCATAGGACTCAATTAGACATTTCTCCAAATAAAATATAAAATAGCTAGTAAGTATAGGAAATCATCAGAAAAATGCAAACCAAAGAAAGCCTCAGTTAAAGGCCAAATAATAGATGGCTATTATTTTAAAAACAAAAAAGTACTTTTAACAGAAAATGAAGACATTGGAATCCTTGTCCATCTCTGATGCTCTGTCACTACGGAAAGCAGACTGGCAGTCCCTCAAAAAAAAGTCACACAGAGGTCTAGAGGGCTGGTTCAATTGGTGAGAACCTGCCATGCCAACAGGAAGACCTGAGTTTCAGTTCTCAGTACCTGTATACAAAGCGAGGTCCTGTAGAATTTGCCTGTGACTGTGCTCTGGGCAGAAAAAGTCAGATCCCTGGAGTTCGCTGGCCAGCCAGCCTGACTCAATTGTGAACTCCAAACTTAGTGAGAGTCCCTATCTAAAAACAACAAAGGCAGAGAGTATCTGAGGGAGCACCCAGTGCTGACCTCTGGCTTCCACAGGCATGAACTGACCCCTGCAAGCCTGGCACACAAGAACAAGACTTGTCGGGGAGGCGCACCATGAATGGTCAAATCCTTGAGTAGACTGAGGCCACCAGGAGCTGTGGGGAGAGGAAAGTGCACAGTGAGTGTCCAGAGCTTCCAGAGATTCCCTTTGGGAATGTGAGGCAGGCCAGGAAAGGTCCAAGAGTCCAGATGACGACGGTTGCCAAGCAATGTGCTGTTTACTACCATTTAAATACCATGCTATTGATAGTTACTGTTGTTGTTTCTATCTGTTTACTTATTTGGGGCTATGAGGGTGAGGGCATACACATGTCGTGATGCTTATGTGGGGGTCAGAGGACAACTCGCGGGAGTCCGTTCTCTCAGCCTACCTTGTGGGTTCCAAGTCATCAGACTTGGTGACAAGCACTTTTACCTGCTGAGCCATGCTATAGAATTTTTACTACCTGTCTCACCCCCAGAAAGAGAAAAAAGAAAAAGGAAGGAAGGAAACAAGCAGACAAGGCAGTTATAAGGCAGGGTGCAAACAACCAAACACATATATACAGCAATGGCTCTGGCTACTACATGGGTCTCTGTGTTTTATCCAGTGAGAGTAATAAAGGCTCCCCGTGGAGTCAAGACCAAAGAAGGCTCATCACTAAGAACTTAACACATAATATCACAAATCAGTCTGTTGTCATGTGTCCGGTTCTGAAGACGTGCACAAGGTAAGCAGAGGAAGTGGGTATTTGAGAAGTGATTCCAGGTAGGGAACAGAATAGTTACAGAGCTGGGGAAGAAGGGCAGCAGTTGAAAGGGGTTGAATATGGGTGAAAGAAAGGAGATAAAACGAGCGGATGGAAATCTAATCAGGAGTTGATTCTAAAGGCCTCTGGTAAGGTTCAGGAACCTGCTCTTTATCCAAGGGCAGTGGGATGCACAGAAAATGTCTAAGGAGTCAGATTTGTGCAGTAGAAAGATCACTTAGCTGTGGCTGGAGAAAGACATCAGGAAAAGTAAGGCAAGGCAAGAGGCTGTTTCCAGCATGCGGGAGGATAATTCCACCTGAACCAAGGAAGCGAAGAAACTGCAAGATACTAAGGAGCCAGGGTGGAAGTGATCGGTACGATTAGTCCGTGATTACAGAAGAGCACCTTGGAGAGCAAATGCTGAGGCCCATCCCTCAGTTTCCAGCACAGGCACTAGGTAGCTGCCTTCTGAAACAAAGAATCTGATGTTCTCGAGGGACAGCCGGGCAGAGATGGTCAAACCAAGCTTACAGGAGGCCATTGCCTGAGCTAATCTCCTCCACCAGGCCCGGTAGACCAGCAGACTAGACCAGGTCAGAGTGGAACACGCACTAAAGCAGCTATTTAGCCAGCCTCAGGTCTGCAAGGGGCCAGTCTAAACCACTGCAAACAGCCAGGAGTCATCAAAACCAATTACAAGAAATGTGATTGGCCTGAGTCACACACCAGGACATCTCCTTCGTCCCTGCCCTAGAAGGAAAGTACCTTTGAGCTGGACAGGTCTGGCTTTCCTTTCCCTTTTCTAGGTCCCTGGGCCACTTTCTGCCTGTAAAGCCCCCTTTTTCTCTTTCATGTGTGAAAACTTTCAAATGTTAACCTCCCCCTTGTAGACTAGTGATTACTGGGGTACAGAGGATGTTCAGTGGATATTGAAGTTGGTGAACTAGGGAGAAGCCATTTCATTAGAAAACCAGGCTGTCCAGGCCATCTGTAGGCAGACTGGGAGGGACTGATTGCTAAGGAGATACGTTTTGGTTCAAAGGACCAGTCTCACTGAGCAGCTCAGAGAAGGAGGTAGCTGGAAGGGGGCATGGACTAGAAAAGCCTCCTAGTTTGGGGGTTTATTTGTTAATTTTGAGACTAAAAGACCTTAAGGTAGGTGGTGACACACACCTGTAAGTACTCAGGAAACTGGGGATAGGAGGATGGCTGAGGATAGACAGAAAGAAGGGGGCAGAGGAGGAAAGGAGGGGGAGATTTAGCTTGTCCAAATGCTCACGGGGATAATCCAGCAGCAGGAGAAAGTGTAACCCTCTCACTGAAAGCAGTAAAGACTGATCCAGTCTCTTAGGCTGCCCCTGGTTTATACCCGTGATCCCACTGTGATGACTGCCAGTCACAGAGCAGAAAGTAATTCAGATGGTCAACGCAGAAGAAAGAAGACCTCAGCGTGGCTGTGAATATGGAGAACTTAGAAAGCAAGAAAGCCCGGAGGTAGTGGTGACGGTTTTAATCCCAGCCCTTGGGAGGCAGAGGCCCGTGAATCTTTGTGATTTTGAGGCCAGTATGAGCTACAAAATGAGTTCCTGGCTGACCAGGACTGTTACACAGAGAAACCCTGTCTGGGGGGTTGAGGGGGGAGAGAAAGAAGGAAGAAAAAAAGGAAGGAAGGAGGGAGGGAGGGACGGAGGGAAGAAAGAAAGAAAGAAAGAAAGAAAGAAAGAAAGAAAGAAAGAAAGAAAGAAAGGAAGGAAGGAAGGAAGGAAGGAAGGAAGGAAGGAAGGAAGGAAGGAAGGAAGGAAGTCGGGCAAACAAGCAAAAAACACATGCACTCATGTGTATGTGTGTGAGGGATGTGTCCTCCTAATTGAGACGTTCTCATTTGATGGTTTCTATTCTATTTGTTCTGTGTGTATCATGGGCAGGAAAGGTTACTGTTCCCGAGTGAAAGAAGGGGATAGGGACAGACAAATGTCTTCAGGACAGAGAGTCTAATACAGTTTGCTAACTGGAAGGTGAGCAGAAGCTGGCCAAAGTAGAAAACTTGGAGATCAAGTAGTGTAACCATGGTAACATAACTAATGACCCAGTCAGATTCAAAACCAGGTCTTCCTGACTGGCAAGTCAGCTCCTGAGCCAACTTCGCTGTCTACCATGCCAATCTCCCTTTTCCTTAGAGTCTACCAATCCTGTGTGCCATGGAATTCCCCTCACCCCACCCCCATCTCCTCTGCTCGCTGGGGGATTCTTGATACAGAGGTACATGAAATAACCATTCAACCCCTGCTTCTCAACACCTCCCGTTGAAGAAAAAAAAAAGGTTGATGAGAAAACTCTTGGAAATTTTTGTTCATTCCTCTTCCTATCACAAGAAACAAGCAGCACCCACAAAAACAGCTTCAAGCAGCGGCCAGGTATCCTGAACTCTCCTAGGAATTCAAGGAGGAAAATGATAAGATCTTAGCCCCCCAGGAGTTCTCCAAAAAAAAAAAAGTGCACAGCTCAAGAAGACTGAGAGACTCCCTGAAAGGGTTGGACTAGGAGTCCTGGGAAATATGGACCAATTAACAAAAGAGCAGAGCCCATGGGCCAGGCCCTGGATTAGGTGAAGGCAGCCAGAGCCAGTGAGGGATCCCTGTCACGTAGCAGATCATGAGAATAGCTATAACTACCCATGTCACAGAAACTCCTTCCACCATCTTCCTATCTCCCAAACTTCATAAGCTAAACACCTTATCAGTCTCCCCCTTTCACGGGGAAGGAAGAGAAATGAGGAGATCTAAGGATGGACCTGGGGTCACCTTGCAGCCACAGTGTCCAACAGCCAAGCTTTAAGTCTGAGTTCTGAGATCCTTCCTCTGGAAAGGAAGCTCAGGCTAGGGGCACCTAGCATGAGCAAACCCCGGGTTCAGCCCCCAGCACTGCAAACAAACAAACACATAAACTAAAACAAAACCCGAAAAATTTAAGGTACAAGAGGCAGGACAGCAAGGACATTTCGAAGCCAGTCTCTGGCCCCATTGTCATCAAGTTCTAGTAATTTCAGGGACAATCTACTAAGTAAAGGGAATTTTAGGTGAGAGTGGCTTATCGGTGGTACTAAGAGAGGTAACGAACCATGATGCCTTACACACATGGAAGGATTCAAGCAGAGTCAAGCAAATACAACTCCACAAGGCAAGCACTGAATGAACCCAAACAGTGGGCAAGGTGGAGGATGTGTGGGTGAATTAAAAGACATACTCTCCTTAAGCCTCTCCGCGCTAGGCAAAGTGGAAGAAGAGATTTGCCTTCAAGCCTCTTGCCCCATAAACACCACTGAGCCAGCGCATTTCCCTTTGAAAACAGACATCAGCTTTTGGAAGAAAGCTGAACTTGAAATTAGAGGGCTTACGGGATCCCAGCAAGAGCAAGCGAACTGAAGAAGCTCACGGCAAGTCGGGTCTTGCCCATCTCATCAGCAAGTTGATGTCAAGGTCAGCATCATCCTCCCCACCCCGCCTCAGCCTCAGCAACTTTCTGCCCAGGTCCCTAACCTGTAGGAACTCATCTGATGAATATTTAGATGTGTGTGTATGTATGTATTTTGTATGTATGTATGCATGTATGTATGTGTATGTACCACATGCATGCCTGGTGCCCACAGGGGCCAGAAGAGCCACCATGTGGGTGCTGGGAATTGAAACTAGATCTTCTGGAAGAGCGACAAGTGCTCTTAACCATCTCTTAAGTCATACCCCCTCCCCCCACTTCATGTAGTCATTTCTGGAGAGAAGGGGTTGCAGACACACTGGGTCACAAGCGTCATGGGCAAGTAGATCATGGGTAGGAGAAGTAGGTTTTTGTAACTCCAATGATAGGAAGAGGCCTGTTCCCAGGACAGAGTCAGTGGTCACTGCCATGAACTGCAGGATCCCTAGGAGACCTATTCCACACTCTAAGGCAAGAGTAGAGATTATGGGGACTGAAGAGCTAAGGCACCTTCGCTGCGCTGCCAGGAACCGGTTTCCTCACACCTCGCCGGAACCGGCCTGGCAGGAATGAAGACATTCTGAAGAGACTCTTGTGTCCCTCCCTTGGGCTACCCAGCTATCTTACTACTGAAACAACAGTCTCCAAGAATTGGAATCTCCCCGGGAATGTCAAGCTGGGAGAAGGAAGGCTGTTGTCTGGAGCCAGAGTGGGAACTTGTCACGGGGAAAGAGATTGCGCGTATTTCCACCACTTGTCAGTGCAGTTTACAGGAGAGTCAGGAGCCGAGGAACTGCTGGGTCAGCTGGGCAGTGGTGGCTCACTGCAAACCTTTAATCCCAGCAGAGGCAGAGGCAGGTGAGTTCAAGGCCAGCCTGGTCTACTGGACAAGTTCCAGAACAGCCAGGAGTACACAGAGAAACCCTGTCTGGAAAAACAAAACAAGCAAAGAGGTTGGGAGAAGGCTCAATGGCTCCCGTGGCTCCCCCTCCTGAGCACTGGGAATACAGGCAAGCTACGCAGCATCCATGTAGGCTCTAGGGAGCCAAACTCCAAGCTTCATACGTGTCACGTGTACAGCAAGTGCTTTACCTACTCCTAGTTGTTGTAGTTTCTAATCCGGGTTTCTATTTTATTTCATTTTTTAATGAGTGTTGCCTTCATGTATGTCTATGTACCACATGCGTGTCTGGTGCCCACAGGGGCCAAAGGTGCTGGGAATTGAAACTGGATCCTCTGGAAGAGTAACCAAGGCTCTTAACCATCTCTTCAACCCTTCAAATATGAATTGTTTTAGGTGAAACACCTTCCACTACAGCATTGACAATGAAGCCACATGATGTAAAATTCTTTATTACATTATTTATTTCTTTGGAGGTGGAGAGTGGAGAATGCCGCGGGACACACATGGAGGTCAGAGCACAACTTTCACAAGTTGGTTCTTTCCCACCATGTGGGTTCTGAGGATGGAACTCAGGATGCCAGACCTGATGGGAAGAGTCTTTACTAACTGAGCCATCTTGTCATCCCTATTCAGGTTTTTAAAACCCTATTAATATTAACTGTGTGATGCCAATTACATTGAAATTAGCGCAGGCAAAACTTACCAGTAGTGGCAGAAGATAAGAGCTATCCTTGATGAAAACAACGACTTACAAGGAACACACAGGAAGGTGCTGGATTCTGGAACTGTGCATGCTGATCTCAGTGCCTCCCACACGGTAGACTCCCTTGTGAAAATGTGTTAGGTCACACATCTCTGTTACCTGTGTGCGTTCCTGAAATAAATGAGCCAAACTGTGACTGAGAAGAAAACAAACATAAAACAGAAGCCAGCTCTAAAATAAAGACCTCTTAAAGGAAAAGATTTATTTTTATTATTTAATTTTAATTTTATTTGTTTATTTGGGTTTCTCGAGACAGGGTTTCCCTGTCTAACAGCCCTGGCTGTCCTGGAACTCACTCTGTAGACCAAGCTGGACTTGAACTCACAGAGATCCGCCTGTTTCTGCTTCCCTAGCAAGTCTTTTTCTATCCTGCCAGCCAGCCCCCAAATAACGACAAGAAGATTTCTTATTAATTATGAAAGGTCAGCCTATAGCTTAGGCTTGCTCCTAACTAGCCTTATA
This sequence comes from Chionomys nivalis, assembly GCF_950005125.1. Lineage (NCBI taxonomy): Eukaryota > Metazoa > Chordata > Mammalia > Rodentia > Cricetidae > Chionomys > Chionomys nivalis. The sequence goes on along the minus strand of NC_080089.1, from coordinate 43,863,860 downwards.
ATTTAAATTAACCCATGTATATTAATCTATGTTCTATCACTTGGTAATACCTGGCTCTGGCGGCTGGCTCCAGCCTACAGGAAATGGCCGGTAGCCATGTCTCTGTACACCAAGCACCAGCCTGCCTGAGAGACTGCAAGGCTAGGAAGCCACATCTGCCTCCTATCCAGAACTGTTCTCAGCTTTCTCGGGCCCTGTGTTTGGATATTTGAATCTCCATATTGGATGCCATATGTAGTTGTATTTTCCTTTGAGCCACCAGCTCACAAATAACGGCAGGGAGAGTTAATATTATTTATGAAAGCTCAGCCTATAGTTTAGGCTTGTTCCTAATTATCTTTTGTAATGTAAGTTAACCCATTTACATTAATCTACATTCTATCACGTGGTTTACTTCTCTTCCATCTTCACCTCCTGTTACCTCTCCGTTGTCTCTCGGCATCTCCTGTGCACCTAGATTCCCCCTCCCCTTCCTTTCTCTCCCCAGAAATCCCGTCTCTACCTCCTGCCTAGCTGTTGGCCATTTAGCTTTTTATTACACCAATCACAGCAATATAACTTCATGCAGTACACAAATCTCCCACAGCACTGTAGTGCTGGAATCAAAGGTGTGCGCCACCACCACCCAGCTATTTTGATGATTTTAAATTACATACGTGTGGTTGTCGGGGGAGGGGCTATGTGCACAGGAGTGCAGGTGTCCCAGGAGGACAGAAGCATCTGATTCCCCTGCAGCAGAAGTTATAGGTGATTATGAGCTGTTGATGTGGTGTTGGGAGCCAAACTCAGGTCCTCCACAGCAGGAGCAGTACGCAGAGTATGCATATGGGTGTTTTATTTGCATGCATGCCTGTGCCCATGCATTCCTGGTGCCCCGGATCAGCAGAGGGCATCAGATCCCCTAGGACGGGAGTTACAAATGCTTGTGAGCCTGGATACTCTGCAAGGGAGGCCAGAGCTCTTAACCATCTCTCCAACCCCAGAATGTGACTTTCTTACAAAATATTTGAACCATTCATGGAAGCAGTCGGTGAGATGACCCCTTCCTCATGGGCGGAACACGATACATGACAGTGGTGAGGTCGATGAGTCAGAAAATTGAGTTCTACCAGCAGCAGTGACAACTTTCAGGGTCAGGGGGTGAGCAAGCGCTCAGCCTGAACATCCCTTCCTCTGACACCCAAAGTCAAACTGCTTCACTGACAAACCGCCCCCATTTTGCCCTTCCCCGCTGCACCTCCTCAGCATCTCCACGTAAGTGATCTGGGGCCATCTGTTCACGACAAGACAGAAATGAAGCATAGCACCACAAATTAATGAAAACCATTTTCATTTTGGTCGACCAAGATTTTAAAATGGATTGCTTTCTACAACAAAAACATGTGAACCAAACATGGAATCTAGTAACAGAACCCTCAGAACGGAAGTGAGGTGCGGGAGAGCGCCTCTGGTTGGTGTCATTCCCCGTCGTTTTTTTTGGCCCCTCTGCTCTCCACTTCTCACTCCTTTTCCCTAAGATCATGTGACTGGCCATAAAGTGTACTGTTCAGCCCAGGACGCTTTGAAAAGTAAGGTGGCGTTTCTGGTGTTTACACTGGAAATATAAGTGTGTTCAAGGCTGTGGCAGACACACTGGGGTGCAAGTTAACCTTATTTAAACCCTTAGGTCCTCAGTTCCATTTTTGTGACATAATGGGGTCAAACCAAGTGACTTTTATTTTCTAAGAGTCCATTGGTCTAATTAATAGTGTGCCATAGACTAGGAACCCCTAAACCCTTATTATCCTTTTAAAAGTTATTTTTAAATATTTATTTATTGTGTATTTATGTTTTGGGGGGTGCCCACGTGACATTGCACACGTGTGGAGGTCAGAAGACCACTTGTGGAGGTTGGTTCTCTCCTTCATGTGGATCATGGGTGTTGAACACAGGTCTTTGGCTCGGCAACAGGCCCCTTTACCCTCTGAGCCATCTCGTCTGCCCTCCACTACCCTTAAAAGCCAATCTTACCTGATGAGTACTGGGCTTCACTGTGGATTCGCTGAAGGCAGCAGGAAGAACTGGCGCTGCCTCAGCCAAGGCATTCTGGCCTAACAGCCTCCCCTCCACTTCCCTTGGGGGCCTGATGACTTCTGGGGAGCTAGTTGGACTGGTCAGCTCAGAAGTGCTTCTGCTTGGAAAGGGAGCCAGATGTTTGTCCAAGCGGAGGAGATGAGGTTTCTAGGGTGAATCAGGGCAGAGTGAAATCCCTCCTGCCAGCTGGAAGTCACCCAGAGATTCAGGTCAGGTCAGCGGCCTTGCTCCTTTCTTCCCATCGATTCTGGTGACATATGCCTTGGAGACCAAGTGTCTGCCAAGCTCTGCTGATGGTAACCAAGGGGGCTCAGAGTTAGGTAAAGATGCCTACTACCAAGCCTAAGGACCCTCCTAGTGGAGGGCAAAACCCAGCTCTCCAAAGTTGTCCTCTGACCTCCACACTCATGAGGTCACACACACACACAAACACAATAAATACAAATGAATTTTTAAATGTTTTGTAAAGAGTCAGGGTTAAAACATGTTATTTAAAGTGGCCACCTTGGGCCGGGCGGTGGTGGCGCACGCCTTTAATCCCAGCACTTGGGAGGCAGAGGCAGGCGGATCTCTGGGAGTTCAAGGCCAGCCTGGTCTATAAGAGCTAGTTCCGGGATGGGCACCAAAGCTACAGAGAAACCCTGTCTCGAAAAACCAAAATAAAAATAAAAAAATAAAAAAAATAAAGTGGCCACTTTGGGTCCACACTTTCATTCTTTTTTACCTCTGAGTCATCTCGTCTGCCCCCCACCATCCTTAAAAGCTAAGTCTTATCTGATGAGTCCTGGGCTTCACTGTAGATCTGCTGAAGGTAGCAGGAAGAATTGGTGCTGCCATTTTTTTTTTTTTTTTTTTTTTTTTTTTTTTTTTTTTTTTTTTTGGCAGGGGACGGGGGTTGAGACAAAGTTTCTCTGTGTAGCCCTTGCTGTTCTGGAACTCCCTATATAGACCAGGCTGGCCCTGAATGCACACAGATCCTCCTGCCTCTGCCTCCACGTACTGGGATTAAAGGCGTGTGCCATCCCCACCCCTCCATGCTTCTAACCATGCGACATTATTTCAAACATTTCTAAAGTTACTCTGTTAGAATTGACTTAGATGCTTGAATCATATTTTCCTTTCTTTTTAATCTTTCACACAAGCAAACATTCATGTCTGTGTGGGAAGAGCTTGATTTGTAGACACTTAAAGTCACACAACTCAAATCCAAAAGAGACAGAAAATAAATGCTGAAACTGTTATGCCCAAATCTGCAAAGTCCCCCAAAAACCAACAAGGAAACTGAGTCTCGTATGTAAAAGCAAAGAGCCTTTATTTTATGCAAGTTTGCAAACTCAGTCTCTCCGATGTCCAACATATTAGAATAAACGGAGAGCCCCGAGCTCAGTTAGAGTTGGGTTTTTATAGTAGTAAAGGTGGGGGTGAGGGGTTTCTGAGGTTCAGGACCCCTGATTGGCTGACATTTGTCTAGGGGTGTCCTGGTGAGTGTGTGCTGGCAGGTGATCCTATCTACAATGGTTGGAACGTTAGGCATTTCCTTTGGATGGTCTGTTTTTGGGTGGTGCTCACGTAATCTTAGTTTGTAGTTCTTCCTGCAACCAGATATTGCTTCAGGGTAAACTACTGAGACTCAGGCCTCCATTAAACTTATCAATGGCTGAGTCCTACTCTGGCAGGTGATAATGGTTTGAAGTAAAGAACTTCCTTTGAGTGATCTGTTCATATTTAGCTTATCATGGCTGGCTCCTACAGAAACCAGGCAAGGCACTGACTACAAAATCAGGACGAAGATGACTTTGAAGTGAATAAGTGGTCCCCAGAGAACCCTATGAAAGATAAAGTCCTTTAAAGCCTAGCTAGACATCATGACACATACCTATAAACCCAGCACCTGAAATACTGAGCCCGAAGGATTGCCATGAGTTTGAAGGCAGCTTGAGATCCTGCTTCAGAAGGAGAACACACACGTGCACACACACACACGCATGCATACACACATACATGTGCACACACACACACACACACACACACACACCTACCTGGATATGTGGGCAGCTATAAAGGCGCCCTCCACCGCAGAGTAACTTGAAGTCCTCTCACTGCAGTAAGTTGGACTCTTCAGCTCTTTTCACTAAAAGACTAAAGCCTTCTCCTGCTGTGGCTCCCACTGGAGCTGTGGCTCCCGCCCGCTGTCCAACCCCTCCCCCATGTTCTGGGTTCTTTACGGCTTCTTTTTCACAAAGCCAAACTACTTTCTTGTGCTTACCTCCATGTGTCTGCACTTACTGTTCTGCTTTGTCTGTCTGATAAACCTTTATTCTCTTTCACAGTGACGCTCACATTCACTGCCGTCTTCCCTGAGCCCTGGAGCGAGAGTTAATAGTCCCTTAGCACCTGTGACACTTTATTACAGCCTTGCTGCCACTATACAATCATTATTGTTTGTATGTTTGTCTGCGAGCTAGGCTGAGATGCTTAAGGACAGAGACCGTGTCGCATCCGGTTCTATAGTACCAGCACCAAAAACTGTCAGGCACGGAGTAGGCATTTTCTAGGTTCTGGTCCCCACCAAACACCCACGGTGTAGCGCTCCCTCTGCTGGAACTTAGAAGATCTACAGGATGACCACAGCGTCTGATTTTCACTGGCTGAGCTTTCCATGTTGGACAAAAGCGCCCCACGACTCACTGTTTTCTGCCTAGGAGAAACCACTAAAGTAAGGACTAAGTAAAATATATAAATTATATATATATATATATATCTTATAAATTATTTCTGAATATATTAGCTAATTCATGTTAATGATATAATGTGTATTATTAATTAGATAACTGTTAGCATACATCTCTTTCATTCATTCATTATTAATTTTAATTATTGAACGAATCATCAACAAACCTCAAATCTGGGCCATGCCCTTTCATCTGTTTAATAAATATCATTTTAATTAGATAAGAAAACTGTGACTGAACACTTAGAGAACACCTTTACATGCTTAATGCTAGGCCAACTTTTCTTTTGAGGGAATTTATTCATTTATTGCTTACAGATCACAAGAGAACATCTGAATTTCTGGAGCACAAATTAAATTCTTTATTATTTCAATAAAGCAGAGTATAATAGAAAAAGCAAATTCATCTCCAGTCACATCTATAACATCTATAACTCTATCAGAATTAAATCTTCCACAGACATGTTACCTGGAAATAAAAGCCTGTTGCAATATGCAAAGCTTCAACCAGAGCGGCTACTTTTCTTTTCTTTTTTTTTTTTTTTGGATTTTTCGAGACAGGGTTTCTCTGTAGCTTTTGGTTCCTGTCCTGGAACTAGCTCTTGTAGACCAGGCTGGCCTCGAACTCACAGAGATCCGCCTGTCTCTGCCCCCTGAGTGCTGGGATTAAAGGTGTGCACCACCACTGCCCGGCCCAGAGCGGCTACTTTTCATGCCAGGAAGAAGTTCTCCTATAAGGAGGAGTGATGTGCTGTGTAAAATGGCCACAGGTCACAGCCTTAGCGGTTCTGGACGTCAATTATCCTTTCCCATAGTTAGCAGTTCGGTGGATTTTGAAAATCAGTTCACCTGTAACCATGCTGGCCGGCAACCTTTAACTGATATTCATTCAGTTAAAAATTAAATTAAGAAATCCCTTCACTGGTGTTCCTTGATTTACATCCCTAAAGCTACACAGTTCATTACAGTTCTGCGTCAGAATTACACATGAGACTCCCTGCTTAGGTTTTAACTAGCAGTAAGAATCACAAATTCATGATCTTGGTTATCAATAACTTGTCAGCTAAAGTACATTCAGGCCACAGTTGCGGCTACAGACTAGGTGTGCTGTCTGGTGCTTCGGAAAGATGTACTCTAGAGCGCTAACAGACAAAACCGGTCGGTGGCTGGAGTCTGAGTGCAGGGGAGCAGCAGAGTCCTATGGCCGCCTGTTTAAGCTTCAAACCCTCCACCCTTTTGTTGAAATGCAACTGTCCTTTTATCACCAAGAACTCGAGCTCCAGGAGGGCAAATGAATGTTTGACCTGTCCTCTAAACAAGGAGTGATTCACCACTACCAAGGCCGAGTCCATAAACGTGGAGACTAAATTCAGAACGTATACACCAACACAGTCTGAAAAATGACTGCCTGTATAGGGATGGTCCTTTCGGAGCTTTCCCTCGCAATCTGTCAGTGAGCTGTATTTAATGTACAGAAAGAACTGCAACTTACTAATCAAGCATTTGAATATTTATACTTACCTGGGATTTCATTTCTGCTGAAAGAAATAGGAAGAACAGAACTCACTTTAAAAAAGCAAACAAACGTTAGAAAGGAAAATACAAATCTCATCACACACGATCACTTTTGGAAGCAGCGTAGGAAGGGCAGTTAAGGATGTAAACACTGGTGATTAGGGGAAAATTAGGCAAAAGATCTACATTATTATCAATGACAGTACCACAACTATTCACGATTAATATTCCCGTGGAATAGCAGCTTCTTATCTCTTGTCTCTCCCTATCACACAGGAAGCAAGTCTGGCTGGGCTGTTCTATTATTGTTATATACCATGTGTCTGCAACTTGGTGCTGTACAGATAAGCACGAAGCATGTTATCTAGTTCCCTTTGCCCCAGAAGGTTGAGGCTCAGGTACAGGGGACATTCTCCTGCGCAGTCTTGATACGGGTTTAATCGTGTGGTCAGGTTTGTGGCGGGTTGCACAACGCTCTCACATCTGCAGATTGAGCTGCTCTGATTCCATGGTGCACTGTTTGGTGTTGAAGGGAGGGCCAGATATTGTTTCCAGACCCTGCCATGAATTTTCTTCAGGTATTCTAGATCAGTTCCCAGTTTCACAGCTGTGTCTTCATATTCTTATCTGCTTTCAGCAATGAGCTCAAGACATCCTAGGCAAGTGAGCTGAGAAGCTGCAGCCCGAGAGGCAAGAGTCTCTCCTGGCGTACACCATGGCTGTTCCTGCCCAGAGAAATCCATTACTGCGTGTGCCCATTACATAAGCAAGTGTCTAGGCAGGCAGCAGTCAGCTGACCTTGCTAGCTTCTTTTTTAAATACCAAATCTGATTTCAAGAAACTCAAGTCTGAATGTCAGAACATTCTAATTGCTGCAAAGAATTTGAATACGTGGTATTTTTTAGTTCTTACTGTTTTGCAGAAGGGGAAAACATTGGTGGCAGAGACAGAGCAATTTACATAGTCATCCTGCCCATTTCTGCCCAACCCCCCAATTCTGCTCTCTGCACGAGTTCACACAGGCCGCACAAAGTGAAAGGCAGCCCGTTTTCAACTTTTTACTATGGAAAATTATGAACATGTACAGAGATAAAATAGACATTGCTTTGCTCTGGTCCTCCCTGACCTCTGTCCCTTAACAATCTCTGTGGTCCCCTTCTCCTCTGCATTGATCCCTGAGCTTTGTGGAGGCAACCTACACATACATTTATTATATATACAGTGAATATGGTTATTATTCTAGGCTGTGTCATCTACTGGCAGGGACAATTTGGTACTGGAAGGACAAGGACTCGAGCTGGCAGGAGGCCTGGGAATAGAAATTTGAAAGATAGAAAAAGCGAGAGTAGTGTGTCTATATGTACACGCTAAAATACGCGTGAATTAGGTTTATACTTACTCGAAAATTAGCATCAGTTACCCTTTCCTTTGAAGTACTTGTTCTTATTTATATAAGTAATACATATTCATTATGGAAATTTTTAAACATGTAGAAAAATATAGGATGAAAATCCAGATTGCTCTGTTTCTACCCAGGGGTCATCCTTGGAGGCGTTGTGGTGGCTTTTCTTCAATCATTTTTCCTAAATATGCGCTCATATTTCACATGGTAAAGATTAGACTGTGAAGCACAGCCTTTAATGCGTTTATTTTTTAACTTGTGAGGCCTGTCTATGTCTTGATTTCCACTAGGTAATGTTTTTCCAGGGTTGTATTTTCAAAGAATTAACCCTTAAAAACTTACAGGTTTTTCAAAAAGGTGAAACCCAGCATCTAGGTTCTGAAAAGTAAATACTGTTCGGAACTACCTGGAAGTCAGCAAACTCTCTTTCATTGTCAAATTGAACTGGCTTGGGCATCTTGTTTAGATTTAACTTGTAAATTCCCTTTGGATTTGTAATCATATAAAAGGATAAACATGATAAACTCAAGCCTGGTTTTATGTGTTTGTCATTTTAAAAAGAATCCCCACTATGTCTAGTCCCTTCCAGCTGACCTCTGCTCTCCTTTCTGCCGTAACTCCTCAGAAGAGCGCCTTCCTCCTCTTACCTCTTTAGTAAAGAAACAGAAAGACAACACTCTCTTTAGACTTACGTATTTTTATTTTATGTGTATGAGTATTTGCCTGCATAAACATGCAAACAGAGCTCACAGAGACCAGAAGAAGGTATTAGTCAGATCTCCTGGAACCAGAGTTATATACAACAGTTAACAACTATTTGAGGAGCTGGGAACCAAACCCAGGTCATCTGCAAAAGCACCAAGTGCCCTTAAGAGCTCTTCCAGCCCCAAAACCTCATGTTGTGTGTGCATGAGTGTGTGTGTTTGTGTGTGTGTGTGTCACTCTGCATCTCTGTCAGGACTGGAATTAACTTTGTAAACCAGGTTGGGCTCGAACTAACAGAGATCTGCCTACCTCTGCCTCCCAAATTCTGGGATTAAAGATTTGTGCCACCACACCTGACTTATTTTTCTTTTTTAATGTGTATGTGTATGCTTGAGTATATATATGTGATCCATATACAGGTGCCCAAGGAGAATGGAAGTGGGTGTCAGATCCCCCAGAACTGGAGTTACAGGTGGTTGTAATCTGTCTGATATAGGTGCTGGGAACTGAGTCCAGGACTTCCTTATAAGTAGTACATGCTCTTAACTGATGAGCCATGTTTCGAGCCCAAAGACAGCTTTTAAAAAACAACTGAGATACTGAGTAAATTGGGAGCATGGGGACCATGGGAGAGGGTTGAAGGAGAGGGGAGAGGCAGGGAGGGGAGCAGGGAAAAATGTAGAGCTCAACAAAAATCAATTTAAAAAAACCCTGATGAAAGCAGCTTGAAAAACACAAAATAAATGAAAACATGCTCCTCTTTATGCATTTTTTTCACTTCAATATTGTGGGATAGTTTTATAGTCATCTTCCTGTGTATTTGTCTATGTTTGTTGCTTTATTTCATGGGGTATATTTTACATAGAAGAAAATGCACCCACTTCAACTCTGTTGTTTCTGGAATGTTGGCAAATATGTACACTACCACAATAAAGATGCTAGACATTCCATTACCTGAAAAGATCCCACAAGACCCTTTGGGACCAGCCTTCCACCTTGCTCCAGCTCCATGTGACTGATAATCTCTTGCCTGCTGCCTTAAGTTCAATCAGTGTTGCAAAATTCCACCAACAAGGAACCACAGAGCACATACTCTCGTGTCTGGCTTCTTGTGCCTAAAGCAGTCTTTGAGACTGACTCTTGCTGCATGCATCCATAGTTCCTTGCATTTTATTGCTTCATGGTATTTTTTTGTATGAGTGTGCTATAGTTTATTTATTTCTTAGTCTATTATTGGACAGTTAGGTTTTTTTCAGGTTTAGTAAATTATGATAAATGCAGAGTCAACTTTCCAGCTGTCTTAGGGTTTCTATTGCTGTGACGAGACACCGTGACCACAGCAACTCTTATAAAGGAAAACATTAACTGGGGCTGGCTTACAGTTTCAGAGATTAGCCCCTTATCTTCATGGTAGGTGGCATGCAGGCAGATAAGGTGCTGGAGAAAGAGCTGAGAGTTCTACTTCTTGATCTCCTGGCAGCAGAAAGAGACTGTCCCAGTGGGCATGGCTAGAGCGTATATGAGACCTCAAAGCCTGCCTTTTTAGTGACAAGGTCACACCTCCTAATAGAGCCACTTCCTATGGGCTGAATATTCAAGCACATGAGTCTATGGGGCCGTACCTAATGAAACCACCACATCAGCCCTTTTATTAAGTTTTTAAGAGTTCTGTGTTTAGGATATAAGTCCTTTGTCGCTTTTGTGTGTTATAAATCCTTTCTCCCATTCTGCTGAGATGTTATCTTATATTTTGTTCTGAAAACTTCATAACTTTAGCTTCCACCGTTATGTTTGAGCCATCTCAAGTTCATTTTTGCATATGGTATGAGAGATAGATTTGGTGTTTTTTAAAAGACTTATTTATTTTTGTTTTATATCCAAGAGTAGTTTCCCTACATGTATGTCTATGCATTACTTGCTATCAGAAGCCTGCAGGTGTCCAGAAGATGGCATGAATCTCTTGGGACTGGAATTAAGAGAGTTGTAAACTGCCAGACAGGTGCTGGGAACTGAACCTGGGTCCTCTGCAAAAGGCAAGTGCTGCGTTTAAAGGCGTGCACCACTGTGCCCAGCTTCTGTGAGTGTCTCCGAGGCCCTTTGTCCTTCTTCTGCATTGTCCTGACTCCTTCCATGAAAACCAACTGACTCTGTGTTGGGGTGTATTTCTGAAGCCTGCATTCGGTTCTACTGAATTAAACATCTTTTCTCATGGTAACTCCAGCAATACATTTCAAACTATCCCATAGGTCAAAGATAAATTGGCAGAAATGGCAGTATATGGTAACTGAATAGATAAAATATGGCATGTTCAAATGCATGGGATGCAGCCAAAGGAGTATTTATTTATAGGTACAAATGCACATATAGATACCTCTCCACTTATGGCCCCATGAGCTCACTCTAATTTTACAATACTATTCATTTAATACACATGCAGCACAAACCATGAAAACCCAGAGACAGATTTGGGGTTCAAGCTGCAGATCAGAAAAGCAAAGCAGCCAGCCACTGTCTCTTACCTCTACCTCAGTTCAAAATGGGACAATCCTATCTCCACGAATCCTCAGACTGAGACTGGGCTGAGACTTATCTCCTCCTGTTTTGTATTCCTCTCTAGTGCTGGGATTAAAGGTGGTGCTACCACTGCCTGGCAGGTATGGCTGACTAGTGGGGCTGCTTCACACTCTGATCTTCAGGCAAGCTTTATTTATTAAAACACAAATAATACACCACCATACACACATTTAAAATATCTGAGCCACCAAATGTGCTGGCTGGCCCCCACTTACCTTAAACGTGTTCAACACACTTACCCCTGCCCCGCATACATTGGTCATAATCATGTAACACAAAGTGTCTGCTGAAATGGTGTGTTGGACATCTCGTATGCATGCACAGATGGGCATATTGGATGCATGATAGGCTGTAAAAACAGCCCAGTCCACCGTAGACCACCAGTTCTTTACTTCGTTATCACGGGGCTGGCACTGCCCACTGCTAGCTCAGGGAAAAATTAAAACTGAGAACTAAAGTATGGTTTCTACTAAATATGTATGACTCTTGTTCCCAGAAGATTTCTTCATGGTGATTCTCTTCCCAAGTGAAAGAGACGCCAACAGTTTAAGCAGAAGTTGTTTCTTAGCGTGACAAAACAAAGCAGGGGATAGAAAATTCCTTAGCATAACTGCAGCATGCTGATCAGAGGGGTGTGGAAGTTCTGTGCTGTGGGTTAAGGATTTCAATAAATATGAATGGGTGGGTGGCACGGGGATAAGGTGACCCCTCTCCCTAAACCATAGTAGGCAAGATTCTATGATCATCTTGAAATCCCATGAGGCCTGGGATGAGGAGGGGGGAGTCAAAGCAACAGTACTATAACAAAGCACTGAGGGCTGGAGAGACGGCTCAGTCACAAAGAGCACCAGACACCCCTGCAAAGGTCTAGAGTTCAGCTTCCAGCACCCAGGGTAGGCAGCTCACACCCACCTGTTAACTCCAGCTCCAGGTGACCTGATGCCCTCTTCTCGGTATGGCAAGCCTCTGCACACAAACATACCCTCACCCTCCCACCCCCATCCCACTCACATATACACATAATTCAAAAAGATAAAAGAAATCCTTTTATAAAATGAAGCCAGGGTCATTTAGATGTAGAGCACTCTTCGCACATGCGTGGCCAACGTAAATTCCCTGGCCCTTCAGTTTCGGACAGAGTTGAGAGGGCCTACCTGCAGCTTCAAGGATGTTTAACCACAAAGGGACATTCTGACTATTAGCAGGCACAGCTACCAAGACTCAGCAGCAGCTTCCTGGGAGCTCCTTTCGTATCACCAGGAGGTAAAGATTCGAAGCCGGAGACCATCCACATTAGGAGAGAACCGTCACATGAAGAAATCTCAGGGGCCAAGCATAGTGACAAACACCTGTCATCCTAGTACAGAGGAGGCCGAGGCGAGAGGATGGAGAGCTCTAGGCTAGGCTAGCTCTAGGCTAGCCTGAGGTCCACAGTGAGATCCAGTCACTCCTCTCCCAGATGGTGGGGGATGGACAGGTATGTCCCAGAGTTATGGATGTAGGGTCCGTATACCAGAGAGAGGTGTGCAGAGAACCAGAACCACAGAGGTTGTATAAAATAAAGGGTTCACTTTGGAAGTTTGACTCTATGTAATTGTGAACTGGTACACTAGTGTCAGTGTGACTGTGAGTCCTGCAAGCCTTGCTGTACGCACAGGGCGGGTGGCAAGGGAGGAAAGATGATCGGGAGGGGACGAGAAAGGGGAGCTGACCCTTGATGCTCAGTCTGGAGTCTTTTCTTCTCAGCTCCTAGACTTCATATCCAGTCTCCAGGCCTCCACTTCTCCACAGATGGTCCGCTATGAAACACATACTGGGCTCAGTGCCCAAAGAAGCCAAGGTAAAGGCCCCACCAGGACACAGGGAGCTGTGAATCCACCTCTGTCCAGGCCCACAAGTCCGGCCGGCAGGTCTGCAAGACCTCATTTGGGCTGCTTTGACAACACCGGACCTACACCTGCATTTGAGGTCGATAGCAATTGTTTTACTTTCTGGGACTTCCACATCATCTGGGCAGGTTTTTCTCCTGTGGTCAACCCTATTCAGAGACCATCACATTCAGTGTATGCAATTTCAGCTTATTTCTACATGCTTGTATGAAGCAGGAAATAAACATTTAAGTGTCACTTATAACATCATCAGAGACACAGGATGGGGCCAGTGAGGTGACCGAGCAGGTAAAGGAGCCTGGTGTTAAGCTAGACAACCTAAGTTCAATCTTGGCAACCCACATGGTAGCAGAGGATAACGGACTTCACAATGTGTCCACTGATCCCTATACATTTGCAGTGTCATAAGTATGACACACATAAACAGACACAGACAGACAGACGGATGGATGGATATAGGTCTAATAAAACAAAGAATCTGACCTGATTCTAACTAAAGGAATGGAAAATATATACACAAAAGGTTATAAACATTTTTTAAAGAATGAAATAAATCATAAATAGTGTGTTTGTGGAGCAGCAAATGCAGTATTGGTAACATGTCTATTTTTACCAAGTTGATTGCCAGACTCACTGTAATGTGTACTAATAAAAATTTCAAATAATAAATTTCAGCGTCTTTTTTTTTAATTGGTAGAGTTTGATGATTCTAAACTTAAATGGAAATGCAGAGGACTAAAAACTTCAAAGAAGGGAGAGCAGAAGAAAGAGAGAGGAAGGAAAACAAGACGAAGAGGCGGAAATGACAGGTTCAGGCTAATTTCTCACAAGGAAAAGAAAGTGTGAGGCTCAGAGGCCACCTTCTCTGCGGCATATGGGGGCCTCCTCTTTTGCAGCCAGAGGGCAGGCTGAGTTCAGTCATGGGTCTTAATGTACAAGTTGAATTTCCGGGAAGTCAGGCATGGTGGCATCTGCCTGTAACTCCTGGACTCAGGAGGCAGAGGGGGGGAGGATCACTTCAAGTTCAAGGCCAACCTGATCTAGGAGTGACTTCTACGCCAGTCAGAGCTCTGTAGTGAGACCCTGCCCCACCCCCAACACCAAAATAAGAATTTCTTCAAAGGACTGATGGTGGTTGGAGTGAGAATGGCCCCCATAATAAGCTCATGGGTTTGCTACTTAGTCCCCAGTTGGCAGACAGTTCGGAAAGGGTTGGGAGGGGCTTCTTGCTGGAGGAGGTGTAGCCTTGCTGGAGGAGGTATAGCCTTGCTGGAGGAGGTATAGCCTTGCTGGAGGAGGTATAGCCTTACTGGAGGAGGTGTAGCCTTGCTGGAGGAGGTATAGCCTTACTGGAGGAGGTATAGCCTTGCTGGAGGAGGTATAGCCTTGCTGGAGGAGGTATAGCCTTGCTGGAGGAGATGTAGCCTTGCTGGAGGAGGTGTAGCCTTGCTGGAGGAGGTGTAGCCTTGCTGGAGGAGGTGTAGCCTTGCTGGAGGAGGTGTAGCCTTGCTGGAGGAGGTGTATCACTAGGGGCAGGCTTTGAGGTTTCAGAAAACTTCTTACCATCCCCAGTGTGTGCTTACTCTTCTCCCTAATTTTAGATCAAGAAGGGAGCTCTTAGCTATTCCTAACTGCATGTCTTTGCTCTGCCATCAAAGACTCTAACTCTCTGAAACTGTGAGCCCCAAATTAAGTGCTTTCTTTTATAAGCTGCCTTGGTTATGTTGTTTTTATCACAGTGATAGAAAAGTAATGAAGGCAGACAGTAAATCCTGAGCTAGGAAAGTTTCTTATTCCAGAGTTAAGGAATGGTAGGAAAAACTTGGGACCCTGAAACTGATGGGATGGGATGGGATGGGATGGGATGGGATGGGATGGGATGGGATGGGATGGGATGGGATGGGTGTGAGGGGTTGGGAGAGGATGGAATGGGAGGGGAGGGAATGGGATGGGATGGGAGGAGATGGGTGGGAGGGGTTGGGAGAGCATGGAATGGCAGGGGAGGGGATGGGATGGGATGGGATGGAAAGGAAGGGGAGGGGAGGGGAAAGGGAAGGAAAGGGATGAGAGGAGAGAGAAGGGGAGGAGATCTGAGCTTTGATTCTCCAGTTCCTCCTCGAACCATTAGGCCTACAGAATGGGCCCACTCATTTAGAGACCTAATATGAGGATGGGTCTTACAAGGCACCACTAGACCATCCCCCTCCTGGCCATCAAATCAGTTATGAGTCAAATCTCAAGATGACTCAACTGGGGAAGCGCTGAGGCTACCAGGAGAAGAGAAAGTCCTGGCTGGAGCTTGGTGAGCTTGCCTGTGAGTGGCACAGGGATCCGGTAGATTGGAAGGTAAAGCCACATAGAGGAACCTTTGTCACTTTGAGGCCCTGTCTCATGACTCAGGATTGACATAGCCCACAAGACATTTCGTTAATAATTGCCAGAAAGGTTCTTGAAAGTTTGGCAACAGTGGCGGTCTAGCAGCTAGGCATGGTAGTACATGCCTGTAATACCAGCATCCTGAAGCCAGAAGCTGGGAGATTGCCGCAAGTCCAGTGCCAACTTGGTCTACATAATGAGTTCCAGGCCAGTCAAGGCTACATAGTGAAACTCTGTCTCAAGAAGGAAGGAAGACAAGGGTAGTCTACATGGAAGAAAATAGTCAGCATTGCTGCGGCAGCTGATAGACCAAGAGCTGAAGGGGCTCAAAAAATGAACATTCTAGAATGAATCTGATACATCATACCAGAAAACCCATCAGCCAAAGTCCTTTAGTAGGAGATTATTAGTCTCCATGCAGCTATGTGTTGTGGAATATTACATTAACTATGTAAAGATGTGTTACATATGCTTATGCAGCATTTATTTAATTATGTAAAAATGTGTTGCTGTTTCGCCGGCAGCCTAAGGCTCCTGATTCGTCTACTAAAAAGCTGGATGGCCAATAGCTAGGCAGTAGAGGGAGGGGAAGGTGGAGCTGTTGGGCAGAGAGAATGAGTAGTAGGGATCTAGGAGAAAGGGAGAAGAGAATGAGGGAGAGAAAGGACGTGCCTGAGGCCTGTCAGCCCGGCAACCGCCAGTCAACTGGCTACGGAGTAGGACACACAGAAGGAAAGAAAGGTAGAAAGCCCTGAGCAAAGCGTAGATGAAGAGAAGCAGGTTAGTCTGAGTTATAAGAGCTAGTGGGACAAGCGCAAGATAAGGCTAAGCATTCATAACTAATAAGAAGTCTCCGTGTCATGATTTGGGGGCTGGCAGTCTGAGAGAGCCTTCTACAGTGATCATCACTGACCAGACAGAAACAGCATTCAGGAAGATGTATTTGAGTTCATGGTTTTAGTCCAGTATGGTGGGCAGCAGCTCAGACATGGTGGTGGGAAGCTGTGGTGATTGCCACTCACACTATGATGACCCAAAAAGCAAAGATAGCATGACAGTAGCCAGACACTATGTACAAAGTTCAAAAGCTTGCCATGAAGATCCACTTCTGCCAGCTTGGCCACATCCCTCCCAAGATTAGCTTGTCAAATTTAACAAATAAAAATATAGTGGGCGGGGTGGAGAGGCAGCTCAGTGGTTAAGAGTGCTTGTTGCTCTTGCAGAGGGCTCGGGTTCAGGTCTTAGGACTCACACGGTGGCTTACACTCGTCCTTACCTCCACTTTCAGGGAATCCTGCATCACCTCCTATCTTCTGCAGAATGTACACCTGCAGTTTTTTGTTTGTTTGTTTATACTCTTTGGGGCCCAGCCACCCAGCTCCCAAATAAATACACGGAAATGTCTTACTTACCAATGCCCGGCTTTAGCTTGGCTTATTTCTAGCTAGCTTTTCTTAAATTATTCCATCTACCCTTTGCCTCTGGGCTTCTACCTTCCTCTCTTCCATACACCTTTCCTTCCTTCTTACTCTGTGGCTGGTTGGGTAGCTGGGTGGCTGCCCCTGCTGTCCTCCTCTCCTCCTTTTTTTGTTTTTCCCTCTTCTCTTCAGCCTAGATTTCTCCTCATGATAGATTTATTCTTTTTGCCTGGCAGCCCCACGTATCCTTCTCTCCTGTCTAGCTATTGGCCATTCGGCTCTTTACTAAACCAATTGAGAGTTTTGGACAGGCAAAGTAACACAGCTTCACAGAGTTAAACAAATGCAACAGAAAAGAATGCAACACATCTTTGCATCATTAAACAAATATGCTATAGCATAAACGAAATGTAACATATTTTAAACTAATATTCCACAATACACACACATACATACACTCAAGCAAAACACTCACGGACATAAAATAGAAATAATAAATACGTTAGATACAGATATAGTATGGACTGGGATAAAAAACTCATACAGTGGACGCCTTACACGAGCAAGGCTCTCTGTTCTCTCTCTGGAACTGAAAAGGATAGAAAGATGTTTCCCAGCTAAATTTTAATTTCAAATGAGCCACAAATAAATTTTTTTATATGTGTGTTCTGTGCATATCTGGCAATGTGTGTTTGTGTTGCTCCAAAACAGAACCAAGACTACGGACTGGAGGGATGATTCAGAAATTAAGAGTTCTGGTTGCTCTTCCAGAAGACCAAAGTTCAACTCCCAGCACTCAGTCCATACCACCTGCAACTTTAGCTCAGGGAGTCTGACACTTTCTTCTGGTCTCCAGGGACACTTGCACTTATACACACACACACACACACACACACACACACACACAATTAAAAATAAATTTTAAACCGGGCAGTAGTGGCACACGCCATTAATCCCAGCACTCGGGAGGCAGAAGCGGGTGGATCTCTGTGAGTTCGAGGCCAGCCTGGTCTACAAGAGCTAGTTCCAAGACAGGCTCCAAAGCTACAGAGAAATCCTGTCTCGAAAAACCAGGAAAAAAATTATAAAAGAGAGAGCCAAGACTGGATGAGAAAATGGCTGAGTGAGCTTCTCAAAGGGAAAATCACAGTTTCCTGCTGAGCTTCCAGAACTGACTGAGCCAAGTCTTACACCCAGGACTTGGTGACTGAAAGAAAGATCAGGCATCTATACAAAAGGTCATTAAAACAATATGGCCTATGTATAAAATACACTATTAACTTCCACAGTCCTGCCACACCAGGACCTAACAGTAAATACACTGGTAGAGTCCGTGTGTCTTACTACAGGATATCGGTGGATACAAACAAGGTACCGTCAGAACCACTGAGTCACAAGGTTGGAGGGGTGCAGCAATAATCCACTGTGAGACAGAATGAATGAACTCTAGAAGGGTTATGAATGCAAGAATACAAGCTACAGTTACTAGAGTTCATAGCCCAGACTTCCAAGTCATCTATCACTTCTCCACCCTCTGCTCAGCCTGCGGCTGCCTGCATGATGGGCTACTCCTTGAGCAACGGCCAGCAGAGGAGAATGAAGCCTGAGCTTTGCTGCCAAATGTCATCTGAGTATGTAAGTGAAAATCAAATATCAAAAGCTACAACTGTGCAGCCCCACTCATGGGTAGCCTTGAAGACACCAGTGGGGGGGAGCAAACCTTCCTGCTGGCCATGAACGTGATCATCCACTTTATATGGAAAGACAAGTGGCCAGAATAGGCAGAGGTTTGTGAGCAGTGGTGAATGACTTGATGCATTGATCAAGGCCTAGAAGTGACAATGAAAGACTGGGGACAGAGAAATCTGGGGAAGGAGTATATGTGTGACAAAGCACACAACACAAAGTAGAAAAAATGATGTAGTCAATTATTGTCAACTAGCTCTGCCTGTGACCATCTCAATACTGGAACAATGAGGCTTATGCAGGAACTGGGGTGGCAATGGGGGAGCTGTATCTGGGCACAGTAGTGTAGTCTCTTACCCATCAAGTCCGTCATAGCAAGTGGAGCATCTTTCCAGGCTAAGCCTGGGAAAGACTTGTCATTGATGCTGTCATTGTTGTTACCGCCGTTGGTTTGAGACAGGGTCTCTCTCACTCTGTATCCCAGACTAGAATAAAATTTACTACGTAGCTCAGACTCACTTCAGTCTGGTGGCACTCCTCCTGCCTCAGTCCCACAAGTGCTGAAATTGCAACTGTCAGCTACCACACCCAGATGGACTCATTTGATAAAATAAATTATCCTGCTTAAGGGTTTGATTTCTTGCTTGCAGCACTTCAACTAGTCCTACCATCTACGAATCCCATGCTAGCAGCTATGCTAGCAGCTCCACCGCCATTGTCTCTTACACAGCGTCACAGTTGTAAGCACTGCAGCTTGGATGGAAAAGTATCCTGGCAGTCAAGAGCCAAGGAATACCACAAAGTCACTGTAAGCATAGCAGTTTACACTTCTGCTCCATGGAAAGGTTTCCCCAACGAAACCTCTCTACCCAGGCAGGGGAGAGTTTCCCCAGCAAAGTGGTACATCTCTGCTCATATCCCCTCCCAGTGTAACAGCTCTGCTCCACTCGGGGAAGGTTTCCCCAGTAAAAATGTTACAGTTCCCCTCTGCTCCAATCCTGCTCCACTCTGATCCCATCCAGTTCCAACAAAAGTTGTTACTTCTGTGTTCTGGTGAAAATGTCACACCACACAACAAATCTCACTCAAGAGATTTATTGGTAAAGAAGAATCTAGGAGGGTGGCTGTATTCGGTGAGAAACAGCAGCAAACAGAACAGGGTACAGACCTCATATAGGATTTTTTGGGGAATGGAACTTTTCAGGATGGTTTGGGATTGGCGGATTTTTGATGGTCTGATTCTGGGGTAGGATTGGTGGCATTTCAAGCTCAGGGACCTCAGGGATTGGTGGGATTCTGTGCTCAGGGATTGACAGGATTCTGCAGCCTGACTCTGTGGCAAGCTCAGGGATTAATGCAATTTCAAGCCCTGGTTCTGAGGTTAAGTCAGGGTGTTTTTCCTGGGCCCTTATCACCCTATAACAACCAGATACACTTTACTGAAAAGGCATGCCAGTGTGCAGATGGACACGGTCCCGCTGGTCCTGTCACACGCCTGCCCTTCTGGAGTTGCCAGCCTGATGGACTTAACAAGCATCCTCTGCACCTCACCTCCAACCCTCTACCCAAGGCTCGCAGAACACTGCAGCAGAGTGGGCGGGAAGGACGAAAGAGCCGAGGATGAGAAGGAGAACGGTGAAGCGCCGTCTTCTGAAACGGCGTGACTGATGCACCCGTCAGCTCTAAGCAGCTGTGGTTCCTGCATGACAGCTGCACAAGAGTAGTCAAGTCCCCACATGGGCGGGGGTGGGAGTCCAGAGACCCCACTCCTACTTAAGGAGCTATTGACAGTTGATGACTGCTAAGAGAGGGAGACCCCTTTTCTCTGGGGTGTGGATGCTGGTAGGCTGGCCTTGCCCCAGTGGATAGCCCTATGCTCACTCACACATGATTAGGACTTATTGAGCTCAGAAGGATAATAATAATAATAATAATAATAATAATAATAATAATAATAGGGCCGGGCGATGGTGCGTACGCACGCCTTTAATCCCAGCACTCGGGAGGCAGAGGCAGGCGGATCTCTGTGAGTTCGAGACCAGCCTGGTCTACAGAGCTAGTTACAGGACAGGTTCCAAAGTCACAGAGAAACCCTGTCTCGAAAAACAAAAAAATAAATAAAAAAATAAAATAAATACTACTACTAATAATAATAATAGGACATGAAGTCCTAAGCAGGTTGGTGAGCCCCAGAGGGATTTGGGGGAGACAGTAGGGATGGATAAAAATCAAAATACATTGAATATATGTTTGAAATTTTCAAAGACAAAGTAAATGTTTTAAAGAAAGCATCTTGTTGGAAAGATGTGTGGTCATTTGAGTGTAACTAGCCCCCATAATCTCCTAGGGAGTGACTATTAGGAGGGATGACCCTGTTGAAGTAGGCGTGGCCTTGTTGGAGGAAGTGCGTCACGATGGGGGTGGACTTTGAGGTCTTCTATGCTCAAGATATGGCCCAGTGTTGCAGTCCATTTCCTGCTGCTTTCTGAACAAGATGTAGCCAGCAGCATGTCTGCCTGCACGCCACCATGCTCCCTGCCATGATGATAATGGACTAAATCTCTGACTGTGAGCCACCCCTCAGGAGAACCTGCTGCCTCACCCAAGTCCACACCCCGTCCTAGGAACAGCTTACGTTTATACAGGGTGATGCGCCCTTTGCCTTAATTCAAGACAACACCTGACTCGTGGACTGGTGGAAAGCACCACGGTGGTGGCTGAGGCCTGTGTGGCTGCCTCTCTGAAGCTGACCTTCTCGCTCATTCACGCAATTTCCGTCCCTGCCTTGCAGGTGTTCTGCATTCCCATGAGCCACCTGCACACAGATCTCTACCTCAAGGCTCGTTTCCCAGAGAACTCAAAGGAGGACAGTGCACTTTTAGAGATGTGAAGATATGCCCAGAGGGTAGGGGTTCGTTATGGTTCCCTTCGGGGAAAGGCATGGGTAGGAGGAGGTGGGGTATGATGTTCCTGTTTTCCAGCCTTCCCGAGCTCTTCGTTGTTTTAATATGCACATGTATTGCTTCCATAATTAAACTTTTTCTATAAAAATCTTAGAGAATCAGGTTGGTGAGATGCTGACATGGAAAAAGGAACCTGCCACCAAGCCTCACAACATGAATTCAATCCCCTGGGACCCAGGGAACACTGAGGAAGAGAGGTCAGAGAGAATGTGAGAGTCCACGGACAGGGGGTGTGTCGTGAGATGCTGCTGTGTTCTGGACATGGCGTGGCCATTGCACTCATGAGCTTCACCACAGCCATGGTTACCTGCACGAGACAAAGCCAACAAGGTCAGGCGGCATCCCAACAGGCAGCATTAGTAAGATTCAGTGTGTTACAGGGGCAAAAAGAACAAGTGGGGAGAGATGTATTGGAGCTGTCTGAAGGGAGTAGAAGGGAGAAATGGAGGTGGACAAGACTAAGATATATTAATATATATGCATGGAATTGTGAAAGAATAAGTAAAAGGTAATAAGGTAATCTTTTTGGAGAAGGAGCAAGAGCAAGAGTCAGAGAGTGAGGTAGCAAGGTGAGGAGTGGGGATCCTGACTCAAAAATAAGGTGGAGAGGGATTGAGAAAGAGAGCTCAGCATCAGCCTCTGGCCTCCACAACACCTCCGCACATGTTCTCTCTCCTCTCTCTCTCTCTCTCTCTCTCTCTCTCTCTCTCTCTCACACACACACACACACACACACACACAAAAGAATTTTTAAAGAACCTGATACTATCACTTTTCTAGGACAGGGAATGGGCAAAAAGAATATGAGTAGGAAAATGGGAGAAAGGCTGTGAAATGCAGTCTTCTGGGGCTGGGGTAGCCATGCAGTCTTCTGGGGCTGCCGCAGCCATGCAGTCTTCTGGGGCTGCCGCAGCCATGCAGTCTTCTGGGGCTGGGGTAGCCATGCAGTCTTCTGGGGCTGCCGCAGCCATGCAGTCTTCTGGGGCTGCCGCAGCCATGCAGTCTTCTGGGGCTGCCGCAGCCATGCAGTCTTCTGGGGCTGCCGCAGCCATGCAGTCTTCTGGGGCTGCCGCAGCCATGCAGTCTTCTGGGGCTGGGACAGCCATGCAGTCAGGACCTTCTATTGCAGTAGCTGTGGCTGCCAGCAACTGATCTGCACGTGACTGGGCCTATCAGCAATCATGAACTGGGGAGGTACCTGTGCAGCCCTAAGCCTTCTCGCTGAGCTATGGGCTGTTGAGGAATTCTGGGAGAGGGGCAGTCATTTTCTTCAGTCCTGTACCGACTGAGGTGCCAGTGGATTGTTCCAAACCCACTGCCACCCAGATAATCCTGGTTAAACTCAGTAGATATCATAACAATAAAAATAAAAAGGCCAGAGAGATACCTCAACAGATAAAGAACTGAACTGAAACCTGGGACTCCCGTGGTGGAAAGAGAACTGAGTCCCTCAAATTGTCGTCTGACTTCCACACACATTGGGGAATGCGTGTGCCCACACATATACACATACAACAAATCAATAATGTAAAAATTAATAAAAAACATGAATGTATGAAGAAGACTTGCTGAGAAAGGGAAAATAATAATCAGAAGTCATGTTATACATGTATGAAATTATCAGAGAACAGACTCAAGAAAAGATTTTTTTCCAAAGAAAGAGATCATTGCTTGTAACTCAGGAAGTGATTTTTCTAGATTTTAAATAATAACAATAGCAGCTCCCTTAGTGGGTGTATGAATAAAGCCTTTAACATGATGTCAGGACATAGGAAGGGAGCTGTGTCGGTAGCTCAGGGTTCAGTACCTGCTTAGCATGTTCAGTGAAAGGCCAGTGGAGCAGTATAGCAAAATCTTGTCTCAAAGAAAGAGCAAAGCCTCTCACAAGATCTTGTTAGTGAGCTGGCTCCATCCTGCTGCTCAAAGCCAAGGAAGAAGACAGATAGATACTAAGTGTTTCAATGTCTTCCTGCCTCAGCTGATGGGGTTATGCATAAGGAAGACGCCCTCAGTGTGGAGGCGCTTTGCATAGGGCACAGGTAAGTGTTTTTGACAGAACTCACAGAGTTTGCCAGAGCCCCCTTACTCATCGTGATGGGAAGGCCGTAAGGCCCAGATTTCCTCAGTCAACCAAGGCAGAGGCCTCTGCTTAGAACATTTCAAACATTTCCAAGTGACGTGGAGCAGGCGGGCCCAGAGACCCTGCTACACTTCCTGTGTGGGGTTCAGACACCTGCCTCCCCTGCCTACTTCGGGTGCCTTCTTCAGAAATGGTAAGTCTCTCCTCGTAAAGCGCCCTTCTTCTCATCCTATTATTGCAAACAGTGATCCAGAGTCTTTACATGCAGCCAGCACGTCGAAAACTTTTCCGGTTTCCTTTTCAGAAGTAATGAGCTGGCTGTGTCCGCCATACTAGTAGAGCGAGCCTTCTGCGAAGGATGCGGTGGAACGCTTTCTGGAGTGTTCTGGGCCTCAGCCTCCTAGTAGGTGAGTAGGCAAGAATGAAGAAGGGTGGCGCTTTCCCAGGCCATTCCAAGACTTGTAACCTTGCCTGGTGCAGCTGGTGCTTCACTCGCTAAAAGATTCAAGGAACTGTTGGTGATGTCGTTAAGGGTGTGGGGGGATGAGGGCAGGAGCCCAGGTGCGGAGGAGACCGTTCAGGAGACCGTTCAGGAGACAGACAGAGGAAACCGCTTGGGTGGGTCACATCAACTGAGGGAACGGGTCTGTCTGTCTTGAGAACGAACCCATCGGACTATAAACTCTGCAGCACTTTAGAACGCAAAGGGAATGGGACAGAGTGAGCTCTGCTTGGTTTGAGGGAGAGGCGACAGGTAGATCTGGGCCCTGCCCAGCTTAGTAGCTTTGAGACAAACCCTTTGTCATTCCCAGTCTTTTGAAAGTGACTAAGAGATTCCACTTAGTTTAGTCCGTTTTCTGAAGCAAGGCGTGGTATAAATTATAAATAACTGTGAGTACACATGCGATATAAATAATACCTGAGTGCACAGCAGTCATTTGCTAAGTATGTGCACTTGTAAAGAAAATACTTTACACGGGTTAGCCAATTCGGTTCTTACTTTGGAAGAAAGGGGGTACAGGCCCTGATTTACAGAAGAAGTTGTCACCGCGGGATTGAATAATTGTTCAATGTTAAACTGTCAGCAAGTCCTGCAGTAGATCTGGGAAACCCCGTCTACAAGACCCGTGCTTGGAAGGGTTGCATTTTGTAAGCCAAAATGGCTCATGAGAGTTTTCTGTCAAAGAGCTAGAAAACACTGTGCTGCCGCAGCTGGGCTCCTCTCTGAGAGCCACAGCCATTGTGCCTCCATTTCCTGCTAAGCTTGAGTACACGCACATCTTCAGTGGGGTGCTGGGTGAGGTGGTTGCTGCTTGTGAAACAGAGCCTCGTGATGCAGTCTAGGTTGGCTCCTCGTAAACTCCACGTTCGTCTGCCTTAGCCTCGAGAGTTCTAGGATTACAAGCTTGTGCGGTCACCTCCCTCAACATTCCACACTTCTGAAAAGCGTTCACCTTTCTTAATCTGAGACTAGTTCAAGGAGCACACTTGAAGTCCCAAGGGGCAAGTCCCACCAGCCAAGGCATTTTCGTAAGGGTCTATGGTAAATGGTACTCTCCCTTTAATTAAAACGACAGACAGACAGACAGATGAAAACACATAAATTTAAAAAAAAAAAAAAAAGGAGAGCCTCTGAGATGGTTCAGTGGGTGAAGGTGCCTTCCACCAAGACTAACGACCTGGGTTTCATCCCTAGGTTCCACGTGTGAAAGGGGAGGACTAATTCTTGTAAGTTGTCCTCTGACCTATCCCACGTGTAGGTATGTGTCCACATACCCACATACAAAATAGGTAAATGTTAACAAATGTAATGAAGGGAAGAATAAAGAGGAAAGGGGGAATTAAGGAGACTATTAAAGACTTAAGCTCCCTAGCAATATGCCTTGCCTGCTATGGGGATAGGAAAGCACCTCACCCTCTACAGAAGCTGTTCGTAAACAAAGGGCTCAGGCAGTGCGGAGGTGGGAGGATTGGTTCACTGTAACAGACTCTAGTCAGTGCTGACTGAGGGGACCAGGAGACCCGGATGCACAGGCTCTAGCTGATGAGTAGTCAGAGTTTCAAATATTCCTACCTCTGTCTCAAGCAGAAAACAAATGGAAAATTTGAGCTGTCCAGTTCTCAGGAGCCAGAGAGTGAGAGAACCCCAACACCTGTACCCACCAAGGGCTTGTTTTCCTTCTGAAGTCAGAGTACAGTTTTCAAAATGGAGAGTCTGCTTCAACCCTTGTTTGCTCTTTCTTGAGCCACCCAGAAAGGAGCCTCAACTTGACTAACTTCTGCTTGTTGAGCACCCTGCACTTGTGTTTAATGCCAGTTGTTTCCCTGCTCAGCTTCCCCCAACTGGCTGGGGACCCCTGCCCAATACCCTGAAGTAAACATCCTGTATGGTGCATAGAAACGACTGAGCTGATGGTGGGTGGAAAGGACTTTAGGTGCCAGTGACAATGAGGCAGGAACACCACCTTTTTGTTTAGAATTTCAGGCATTCACAGCAGTTACTAACTCTTTTTTATTGCTTGTTTTCCAGATGGCACTTGGCAGGATGGTAAGATACGACTTCTTTCTTTGCTATGAAATCAAGCCAGTGTTCTTGGTTCAGCCA
Source organism: Chionomys nivalis (assembly GCF_950005125.1). NCBI lineage: Eukaryota > Metazoa > Chordata > Mammalia > Rodentia > Cricetidae > Chionomys > Chionomys nivalis. Next base: position 43,837,843 of record NC_080089.1, on the reverse strand, counting down.
TCACACTAAATAACAGTGTTTCAGTCTGTAACTGAGGGATGGCATATACAACAGTAGACGATGCAATTAGAATGGAACTGGAACGTTCCCATCACCTGCTATTTCTCTGCATCTTTTCTGTGTGTAGAGGCACAGATATTTACCATTGTGTTGTGATTCCCTGTTCAGTGCAGTTACATGCTGCAGAGGTTTATAGGCCTGACACAACACTCTACAGTATATAGTCTAGGTGAACAGTGGGCACAACACTCTGTAGTATATAGTCCAGGTAAACAGTGGGCACAACACTACACTGTAGTCTAGGTGAACAGTGGACACACACTACACTATAAGTGAACAGCAGGCACACACTACACTGTAGTCTAGGTGAACAGCAGGCACACACTACACTATAGTCTAGGTGAATAGTGGGCACACACTACACTATAGTCTAGGTGAATAGTGGGCACACACTACACTATAGTCTAGGTGAACAGTGGACACACACTACACTATAGGTGAACAGCAGGCACACACTACACTGTAGTCTAGGTGAACAAGCTCTGCTCTCTACGTTAGTTGTGTACACGTGTACTGTGACATTCATTCAATGACCAACTGGCTGAAGAATGTGTTTCTCAGAACTGAACTGTCTTTAGGGTGCAGTTTATCAAAGCTTCCCATAGAGATTCCACAGGCAACAGTGAAAGAGATTTTTCTCCCCCTTTGCCCCATAGATGTGCCCCAGGTTAGGGAACAATGAGACTGCAGAAAATGATGAACAACTTAAAACAGTTAAAAAGTTTTCAGTAGAGCTGGGAAGGTGGCTCAGTTGGTAAAATATTTGTGTGAGAAGAATAAGGGCCTGAGTTAGATTCCCAAAACATACACTGAAAAAAAAGCAAGCACAATCCACGCACTGAGGAGGCAGAGACAGGAGGCTCTCTGGGACTAGCTAGCCAGACTAGCCAAGTAAGTCATCAAGCTCCAGGTTCAGTGAGAGACCGTGTCTCAAAAAGCAGTGAGATGAAGAGCTATTGCAGAAAGTACCCAATATCTGCCTCTATGCACATGCGTGCACACACACATACACACACACACGCATACACATATGCATACATAAACACACGTACAGGAACACTAACATACACATAAAAAAGTTAAAAAGTGCCAATGGTTTTCATTCTTCTGCTTTTCCTGTTTGATATGAGGTTAGGAGAGGATGTGAGTTGGCCAGATGCGTGTCTAGGGTAACCCTGGTTGGGGTGGCATTTGGGTGCACACCCACAACCATAATCTGAATGTGGGTGTCTATGTGTGCACTAGCCTGAACTTTACATTCTCAGTCAGAACAGTTAGATCAAGACTGTCCTAATCCTGGAAGCTTCTCTGTTCAGTCAGCACCTCCAAACTGAGAGAAGCAATGGTGTGTTCAAAGCAGGCTCCTTCCCCTTCAGTGTATAACCGGCGTCCACAGCAGCCATTTTGTGCATAGCCAAGAGATACAGGCTGTAGAATGTAAGACTCCAAACAGCTTGTCACATACAGCCAAAGAAACTTCAAGACCCGTTATGCTGAGACTGAGGGGAGGGTCCTCACCCACGGGAGCAGGGACGGATCTCAGCCACAGATAAGAATGTAACTGACAGCTTGTGTTGCCTTGCCTTTCAGATCTCGAGGACCTTGGTAAGAGGATTCGCTCTTCTCAGCCTCTTCTCAGCCGGGGAACAAACTAATCAGAGACAGACACCATGGGAGCAAGAGCACAGTGGGAACCAGAGCTAGTGGAGGGAGACGGCGGCGTCTGTGTGAGATGTGCCGGGTTTGGCCGCTAGTTTCCATGTCTGGCTAGAGCTGCACATGCATGCGTCCCTGCGCATACTGCTAGGGAAAGGCACACGCGTGGTTGTGGGTCAGGCAGCCTCTCCACCTGCTTTTGTGTGAACTCTAAGTTTTGCCTGTCCTTGGTGTCTGGCCCATAGTGGGTGCTCAATGACGTGTTTGCATGAAGAAATGAACAGAATATTAAAATTTGGTAGTTCTTTGTCCTCAAGAAGCCAGTTGTTTTTAAGAGAAGCAAATATTTGATGCTACAGTGTGCTGCATGCAATGGGTAGGTGCAGAGAAATCGTGAAGTATGAAAAAGAATGGCAAACTCTGCAAAGAGCTGAGGAGGCTCGGGTGGGGGCATCTTGAGCGGAGTTGAAAAGGCTTCACTTGTACTTTATGGTCAGAGGATACTTGAGGCAGAGGAAACAAAAATCTAACCCTGAGACTTGACGGCCTTATCTGAATCCTGATTCAATTTCCTACTTGGGTGTTAATGAATAACTTTTTTTTTTTTGCAGGGGGAGGAGGGATTCAAGACAAGGTTTCTTTGTAGCTTTGGAACCTGTCCTGGAACTAGCTCTTGTAGACCAGTCTGGCCTCGAACTCACAGAGATCCACCTGCCTCTGCCTCCCGAGTGCTGGGATTAAAGGTGTGCGCCACCACCGCCCGGCAATGGGTAACTTCTTAATATCTGTGCCATTTGACCATCGTGTGTAAAATGGAAACAACTTGTAGCATTGATGTGAGGACTTAGTGACTGATTCATTTAAGACACAACAGTGCTTGCAAGACAGAAGTCAGTAGATGGCTCTTAGCTATTCCATAATATATGTGTGTGTGCATATATATATATATATATATATATATATATATTATAGAGAGCAAACTTTGAAGGGGGTTAGAGAAAGATGACTCTGCAGTTAAGACCACTTGCTGCTCTTTCAGAGGACCAAAGTTCAGTTCCCAGGACTCAGTTTCAGGAAATTTGGCCTCCTCTTCTGGCCTGTGTGAGCACCCACGTACATGTGTGCATACTAACAAGGAAACATACGTATATACATACACATAAAGTTTATTTTAAATTGTTTAAAAGGGATTAAATGAGTATGGTGGTCTGCACTCTGGAGGCAGAGGCAGATGGAGCTCTGTGAGTTGGAAGGCAGCCTATTCTATATAGCAAGATCCAGGCCAGCCAAGGCTACATACACAGTGAGACTCTCTCAGGGAGAGAGGGGTTGGGGAGATATATATCTTGGAAGTTAAGCACAGACAGACTGGTTAGTACTTGAATAGAAGAATAAATGTTAAAGTTTGTTGTGCATATATGTTCTAGCTGTTGCCCAAAATAATCTAATTAATGAGAGATAAGCAATTTATAGGAAACTCAATTTCTTAACCATCGTGAAATGCCATGGATGTGTACAAGCTGTCTGTGAACATGTCTGTTTCTAAACATGTACTTCCTGGTCCTTGTAAATCAACACTCTGATGTTGAATTTGAACCAATACGGTTGTAAGCAATTTTTTACATGTTTTCAGAAAAACCTCCTAAACATAGAATAATGTCTGGTTACTTTTAGTCTATCTTATTTATGATTTTGGATTCACAAAAGCTTTCTAGAAAACATCAATGATAAAATTATTAAGTTGAAGTCATCCTCTGTTGGGATTATACCCAGCTCCCAGCTGCTGGCTAGCAGAGCGGGCTGTGTGAAGTCCCAGGCAGAGGCTGTGGCGTGGCTGGGTCACAGCTCAGCTGTTTTCCATGGAAGCAGGATCCCAGGAAGGAAGGGAGGAAAGAAAGCCGCGTTTTTCATGAGCATTCGCTATGTGCATCCGCTTTCCCCTTCGGGATTCTTTTGAGTCTCTCAGATGCCCTCTGTAGTGCTCATTTCATCTCCTCTTCCCTGAGGAAGAGACTTGAGACTGGGAGCCACGGTGCAGGCCTGTGATCCCAGCCCTCGAGAGACTGAGGCAGGAAGGCTGAAAATGTGAGACCAGACCAAGTGACATAGCAAGACTTTGTCTTAAACAATAAAGACTTCAAAAAAAGAAAAAGAAAGAACTGAAGCACAGAGAGGTTAAGCACCTTGCTCCTCCTCACACAGCCTCGTCATTCACGTCTTTCCCTAGGAACGCGCTGTGTCTGAGAAAACGCCACCACCAACTTCTCTCTTCCAGTTTAGATTCTGCCATGTCAGGGCTGTGGCACATCTCAGTAGTTTCCAGATCCAGCCACAAGTCTTCCAGAAGGACCACTGCCAGCCCACCGCTTAGGACGGTGATGCCTGTTGTAGTTTTTATGAATTATAGTGGTTTTTATGAGTGAATTTCTGTTGTCTGTATCTGTAGCTCCCCCTCCAACCAAATAAGGGAGAGTTCATTATGCTCAGAGATAGTGTTAAAGCCAAGCCGCTCCTCCCAGAAAGAGCCGTCCTCTTAATCTGTGCAGAGTTCCTTGGGCCATTAGGAGGCAATGTGGAGGAAAGTATATTGAGTAAGACATTTGGTCTCCATGGCAAGCAGCTTCATTAGCTTTAAGGGAAAACATCAGAGGCTGGGGATGTGGCCCAGTTGGGAGAGTGCCTGCCTGACATGCACAGAGTCCTGGGTTCAAGCCCCAGCACCACACCAACGGGATATGATGGTGTACACTTAGAATCGCAGAGCTCAGGAGTTAGAGGCAGGAGGATCAGAAGCTGAAAATCACCCTCAGCTTCATAACAAATATGAGACAAGCTTTGAGTGCATGAAACTTGTCTCAAACAAAAAGAGAAAAATCATGGGAAATATATAGGCCTGAGAATCAGTGATTCCAATGCACGGCGGTCTTTATCTCTAAGACCCTGTGACAGCTATCTGGAAGATGATTCTGGCTGAATGAGGGACAGCCCGAGAGTTCTCTGTCTTACGACTAACTCTCTAATTTCCATAGCTCGGGCTTGGGAGCACAAGCTCCTGTATTTTGAATCTGGATTATGCATGAGCATATTTTGGGGATTTACTCCAGACCTCACCTCTGGGGTTTACAGTTCTTGGGGTATTGGTACCTACTCCCTCTAGAAAAATATTTACATCAAATGAAAGTGTAAACCAGGATTGTTTTCTTACTGCTCTTTTCTTTTCTCATTTGCAGATACTGAGGCACAGACACGTGAGTCTACAGTGCTTACTTTATTTATGTCCTGCAGAAGATACAGACAAGGGGATGGGTGGAGGGGAAGAGACAGACTGGGGGAGATCAGCCCCAAGAACTGAGAGCCCCTGTTACATTCCCAACATCTACTTTAGATAGATACCAAATGAGGACTTTTGTGGACTTTCCTTCACTTCTACCTTCCCCTTTCCAACTCCCTATGTGACTGTCCACTCTCTGAAGCCACCTTCCAGAAGGTTCTCTGCCCCTCCATCTGTACACACATCCCCTCTCCCAATTTTTCCAGTCAGGATTCCTCCCTCTGCCAAGCAAATCTCAACCCCAGTGATGAAAAATCTCCTATACCTGGCTGCCTCTTAAGAACCTGGCTGCTTCTTAAGAACCAATTTGCCATTTGTGAAATTTTTATGGATTTCCCCTCCAAACTCCTTCCCTTTTCTCTTTTTCCTCAGATTATAAGGTCTCCATCTCAGGAACCAAGATCGAACTGACATGCCCTCTAGACAGTGATAACATAAAATGGGAAAAAAATGACAAAGAATTGTCTGGACAGAGTGACAAACAACTTATGCTAAGTGATTTTTCGGAAGTTGAGGACAGCGGCTACTACGCCTGCTACACGGACGCCAAAAAGAAGAACGCGTACCTCTACCTGAAAGCAAGAGGTAACTCAGGTTCCTCCCCAAACAGCTTTCTTGAGAATCCCCCAAGCCAGCCACAGTCCCTGTCATCTCAAAGCTCCTCCTGCACTCTGTCCCTGGCTCCCTGGGACCACACAGTACCAGCATTTTCTGAAAAACAGATTCACAGTGGCCTGGGATTATCTGGGTCACTTCAGTTGGTACTAGGCATAAAATAGCAAGTTCCCCCAGAGGCAGGCTTGGGTCACTTGCCTTGTGACATACTCAGAATCAAGACTAAGCAGCATCAGAGATACATTTCATCAGGAGGACTTGCAGAGAGACTCAGCGCCACTACCTGAAAGTCTAACCAAGGCATCACAATAGGAAGTGCTGCCTTTATCCAGCACTGTATTTGTTTTGGAGGTTGTTTTTGTTGTTGTTTTGCTTGTTTGTTTTTGTTATTTTTGTTTTTCCAGGACAGGGTTTCTCTGTGTTGCCTTGGTGGTCCTGGAACTCACCCTGCAGACTAGGATGGCCTTATACTCAGATCCGCCTGCCTCTGCCTCACGAGTGCTGGGATTAAAGGCGTGTGCAATCGCTACCCGGCTAAGTAGTGTATTTGTAATCCCTACACATGCCTCAGTTATTCAAGGGCCTGGGACCCACTGAACTCCACCCCCAAGGTTTATACCACGGGATCCTTTCCTGCCATCCCCACATCAATCGTATAGCTTAAGCACGTGTTTTATTCCTAAGTAGATGATGAGAAAACAGAGTGGGCTGAAAATTCCCACACTAATGGGTGATGGAGCTGAGACTGTTTGACTCCAGAGCCTCCGACCATACTCACCCACATTGCTTGTCATTCTCCCTGGACGCTATCTCAGGGCAGGGCTCTGGTTAGTGCTGGCAGGCGTGCAGGTGTTGAAGGAAGACTTGTCTTCATTTGTTTCTTCCTCTTCTCCCACATCCGGTGTTTTCCTTTTTGGGTCACTTCTCTCCCTCCCCGACCCCTGCCCCTGTAGTGTGTGAGAATTGTGTGGAGGTGGACCTGACTGCAGTGGCCATAATCATTGTCGTTGACATCTGCATCACTCTGGGCTTGCTGATGATGGTTTATTACTGGAGCAAGAATAGAAAAGCCAAGGCCAAGCCTGTGACCCGAGGAACCGGTGCTGGTGGCAGGCCCAGAGGTAAAACCATAGAGCTGGGTCAGGGGAGATTTGGCCCGGGCCAGGATGGGCAGCAACTGTACAGCAGATTCCAAACAGCTTCCATAGGACATTCTCTGTGATACCAAGATCCCTACAGAGAGGGCTTCCCGTTCAAGATCATTCCTCTCCTTCGACTCTAAAAAACCTCTGAAAACCAGTGCTGACCAACAATGCAGTGGGTTTCCTCGGATGCCTGGCAGTGCCCTGCAGGAAGCAGATTCGACCCCCAAGCTGTGGGCAGAGAGATCTCAGGATGTTAGTTCCCATCTCATCCCCTTCCTTCTGCCTGGAGAGAAAATGGGAGGACCTGAGCTGAAGCAAAATCACAAGTGATGAGAACAGAGTGGGAGGCCTCAGGGATGGGGCAAAGGACAGAAAAGAGGACGATGGCTGGATGGAAAAGGGAGATTAGACGAAAGGACAGAGAGGACCCGCCCTCCCCTGGGCTGGATCTCCTAGCTACCATCTTCACTGCAAGACTGGTATTCAGCACAGAAACAATATATTCCTTCTTTTTTCTGCAGGGCAAAACAAGGAGCGGCCACCACCTGTTCCCAACCCAGACTATGAGGTAACAGATACAGTGGGCAGGAAGTTGGAGGGGGCTCCTTCTGGAGAGGAGTCCAGCTGGCACAGTCCATCTTATCTGCAAGACATCCAGGGCTCCCAGACAGGCTACCCCCGTGCCTTCTCCGCCTTCTTCATGTTATTCAGGACTATCTCCAAGGCTGTTTGGCTTCCACAACCATGTAGAGGCAGGGGACTAGAGGAAGGGAGACATCTCTCTTTCTCTCACTTGTTGGTTGTCTGAGATTCGGCTGTGGAGGATAACACCTACGCAAATGCTAACCTGATAGATGAGAATGGTGTTCTGGCAGGTGCCAGTGCTGTCAACCTGTCACTAAAATAGGGCGGTGCTTGATGAGCAAATAGCCTCTAGTTTCCCTCCATTGTGCACACTCACACACTCACACACACACATGCACATATACATACCACATACACATGTACACATGACACCACACACACACCACATGCACACACACACATATACACACCACATACACATGTACACATGACACACCACACACACACACACACCACATGCATGCACAGTCAGGCACTATAGCTCTTCCCCACCAGGCCACCATCTGACTTAATACCTGGCGCCGGGGCTGCCTTCTTTGTGACCGTGCACTAGCAATTGCTAAAATTTTTCTCTATCACGCTGAACAAATTGAACAAAATTTGAGCACCAGGAATAGGGTATTTAGTGTTCCCTCAGGAACTCCAGTTAAGCTTGACAAAAGTGCCAGAGGCGAGTTTTTACAATCTCCCTTACTGGGTTAGGAGGCTTTCAGAAGGAGGTGGCTGGCTCAAATCTGTACCAAGTTACAATTAGACTCCCCCGACTCCAAGCCCAGAGGTCTTACCCTGAAGGCAGCCTACACCCCAGTGCTTCTTCCTCCGTGTCTCCTTCCTCCCACCCTCCTAATCACCGCTCCTGTTCCACCCTTAGCCCATCCGCAAAGGCCAGCGGGACCTGTATTCTGGCCTGAATCAGAGAGCAGTCTGACAGAAAGAAGGGACACTGCCTTCCGTGGACCCAGATCCAGCCCTCTGAGTACCCTGCTATTCCCTGTTCTCTGGACAAATTGTGGACCCCACAGAATTGTTCTTTAGCCATCTGGTGAACACGTTCTGGAACCTTGCCTCTGCTTCCTCTCCTGCCTCCTCTGCTAGTGTTCAGTACTGGGACGTTGCTGCCTCGATATCCTCTGAAGCATCATGGATGATGAGACCCTCAGCCAGCAATCTTGTCAGGATGCTTATTCCAGCCCCCAGGCCCTGCCCGCTCCTTCCTTTTGCCGCCAGTCCCCTCCTTTTCCTGCATATAAATTGGCCCTCTTCCCCAGCCCTTCCCTATAGCTTTCTGTATTTCCAACTCTGTGTTTTACACCCTTCTCTGGGAATGGACTGGGTGACCTTTGGCAAAGGTCCTAGCCCAGCAGGTGCTGTGATCCCCTTTCCAGGTTTTATCTTAAATCTTTAGATAGTATCTGCATCTCTGTGAATATACCAGAATCCTCTCTGCTAATGGCAAAGCAATAAAGTGTGTTGACTAGAAAAGTTACTGTCCCTTTTTTCCTAGAAGGTCCTAAGAAGCAGCCTGTGTCCTAAAGCAATTCAGTCTCTCCCAGGGACTCAATACAGTGCTTGCCTATTGGAGGGGGTGGGCACTCACTGCCCTCCAAATGCATCAAATCATCAAAGTTGTCAAGGGTGATGGGGGCGGGGGGGCTGATGGAGCTAATGGAGTGGTTGGTCCATAAAATGAATAAGATGGAGGGGACCTGAAAGTTTGGTGGTTGTACCAGAAAAGAAGAGAGGGTGCAGAGGGAGTTGGAGCTGAGACAAGCACTTCTACCAGCTGTCAGGAAACACTGCTGAACAGAGCAGAGGGAACACAGGCAACTCTCAGCTCTCAGCTGGCTCCTGCCCTGGAGGCAGCTGCCTGAAGCCCCAGACAGTGGTTAAGCAGCAGGATGTGGGCTGCGCTGGAAGTGAGGTTGAGAGAGGTGCAGTGACAGCCAGAGAGCAGAGGCCAGTGGGGAGAGGGTTTGGTTCTCAGTCTCCCACACAGGCTGCTTGCAGGAGAGCGGAATCCGGAGCCCAGACAAGCTGCCCTAAGCCAGCTCAGACCAGCAGGCTCGCTTCTCTCCCTTTCTGCCATTAGACACATCCCTGCAACCTCAGGGCTCTCCTTACATGACGTCTGGCTTCTGAGACGGGCTGCTCTCTGCATGCTGTTCTCTCTCCGCCTCAGACTTGTTAGTAGACAGCTCTCCACTGACGGGTCACTTTTTCTCTCTAGGCCTTGGTGATTTTGCCCATCACCAATGGCTAATAGGCAGGCTGGCTGGGGGGGGGGGGGAGCAAGGCAGAGTCTAGAGATCTCTGTGAAGCAAGCAGGCAGAGACAGAGGGCAAGACTTGTAGTGTTTTTGGAGAGTGTAGGGGTCTAACAATCTGAGGGGGAGCCCCTCCTATCTTCAGCTGAAGACTGAGTAACACACAGAAAACACTGCAGTTACTTGGAAGGATCTGGAGGAAGCCTTGTGGCCACCAGAGTTGGATATAGCTGCTACAGTTTCATAGCACAAGGCACTGGGAAGAGCTGGAGGCTCCATGGCAGAAGAGGCAAACAATCGTGGAAGCCTGTTGGGTGAATGCACCAATCCCATTCGGGAGGGTTCTGTCCTCGGCACCTAAACCTCTTACAAAGGTTCCATCTTCTAATAATCTGAGTTGGGGAAAAAAAGATGAGATAGGCTGGGTGTGGCCATACACTCCAGTAATCTCAACACTTGGGAACAAGAGGCAGGAGGATTGCTGCAAGTTTAAGGCCAGCCTAGACCATGGGCAGGGTCCAAGCCAGCCATGGATAGATAAAGAGAGCTTGTCTCGAAAAAGGAATTACTGGGAGAGGGCACCAATATGCAAGACCTTAGCAGTATAACAACTTTAAGGTCAATAAATTTCACAGCCTAAATTAAACTGATACATTCCTTAAATAATAAGGAAAATATTTCAGGGCTTCTTACATTGTTTTTCTACTCAAAACCCCTTTTCGCTTAAGAGTTATTTACACAACGCTGGGTAAATAGGTATATAAAATAGGTATACAAATCAAATATTTACCAACAGTAAATCATAAGCATTTTTATTTAAAAAAAAAAAGTTTTGGAAGCCAGCAGGATGGCTCAGTTTGTAAAGTGGTGTACTGCCAAGTCTGAAGACAGATTTCCCCCAGAAACTCACATGTGGAAGGAAAGAACTAACTCCTGAGAGCTGTCCTCTGACCTCCACATGGGCATGCGGCACGTGCAAATATCTTTAATTACGAAAATTAAAACAATTCTTTGGGATATGTGTGTGTTACTGTTTATTAAAGGTGAAAGATGGGGGTCTGGAGAAATTGATCAGTGATTAAGAGGAACTGAGTTTGGCTCCCAGTACCCTCCTCAAGTAACTCCAGTCTGGGAAATCAGACACCCTCCTCTGCCCCTGCTGGTACTGAACAAACCCACACACAGAACACACACATTTAATTAAAAATAAAAATGTCAAAAAAGATGTCTTTATTTTAAGATGAAAGATGGATATGTTCATTTGCACCAGGTCCAAAGCTGAATGAATTTGCACAGTGCAATACAGCAAAGCACTGAGAGAATTATCTTAGATTCGTTGTTATTTTGTATTAATTTGGCGAGCAGGGCAGGCAAGATGGCTCAACAGGTAAAGGAGTTTGCTCCACAAGCCTAGTAGATCCTCCTCCCCCTCCCTCTTCCTCTCTCTCTTTCACACACACACACACACACGCACACACGCCTGCACACACACCCTCTGAGTCCCAATACTCTTTGGTGCTCTGCCACCCCCGTTCACGATGTCATGGAAACTTTTGTGGCTCAGCTTCTAAACACAGCGGCCTACCCCCAGCTGTGGTAAGGCAGCAAAACCCCAAAGAGTTGTTATGATAGGGACTGGAACCAACATGCAGCTGAAGGAGAGTGGCTAGGCTGATCCTCCCCCACAGAAAACCCACCGGATTAGAAATACCAACAGGCCAGGATGGACAGGAAGCTGTCCATCATACTGCCTGTGTGGGACTGCGGAAAGGAAGCACTGAAGGGAGACCACAGGTGGGCAAGACCATAGCCAAGCTAGGACAACCCCCAACCCATGCCTTGTAAAACACAGGTGCCTGCTGACTGAAAAAACACAGCTTTATTGGCTGAGCACAGAGAGAAGGCACACTTGATAATGACACTCTGAGAAGCCCCGGTCTCCCAGTCTCAGGATCATTTGTTCCGGGGCCAGTTCCCTCCAAGACTGCTGTACTGGGTATCGTCACGATTTCGTAGAGGCTGAGATGAGAAACACAACACCTAGTCAGCATCTGAACTCTTCTTGGTACCCACACCTGACTTCTCCAGACATTCAAGGGTGAGCCCCTGCCCCCCAGGACTCTCCATGTATCTCAGACCCACCCTGCCAGGTCCCTTAGTCCTCACTCCCTTCTCCCATTCTTGACTCCTCCCTCAGGGCTTACCTGATACAGCTGCTCATTCTTCAACAGGGCTTGAATGTTAGAAGCTAGAAACAAGGAAAGAGAGTCATTGGGAGCTGGGGAAGATGGGACAATGAGACCTGTGAACACTGCAAGGGCCTCTGAAGCCAGTCACACCCTCCCTCATCCTCAGAAGACTGAAGAGAGAGAGAGAGAAAAGAGAGAGAGAGGAGAGGAGGAAAGAGAGAGGAGAAAGAGAGAGAGGAAAGAGAGAAGAGAGAGAGAGAGAAAAGAGAGAGAGGAGAGAGAGAGAGAGGAGAGAGAGAAGGAGAGAGAGGAGACAGGAAAGAGAGAGAGAGAGGAGAGAGAGAGGAGAGAGAGAGAAAGAGAGAGAGAGAGAGAGAGAGAGAGAGAGAGAGAGAGAGAGAGGAGAGAGCCCTTCCACTAACCCCCAGAGAGTCTTCCAGTCTCATGTCCTGCAAAGCAGTAGACTCCCAATGCCAGGAGCAGAGTGGCAATGAGGTCAGTGATGATGACGCCAGCCACAGTGGCTGAGTCCAGCTCCACACAGTTCTGGCACACTATGGGGGAAGAGAGGAAGAAAGTTTTCAAGGTAAGGGAACTGTTTCTGCTCCTAGAAAGACCCTAGGTTCCCCATTCCAAGACCCACACTTCAGTGAGATGGTGATAACCTTGTTACTTCCATCTCCACCCTCATCCCAAGGAGTTGCTAGAGAGAAATACGACATTCATGGAACTTTAACTGAGGAATGGACTAAGCCCCCCTCCAAGCCAGTCCCTGCCTCCTGCCTGTCTTAGTCAAACTCTCTCCCATTCTGAAGCACTCACAAATCTGGTTCATACTGCCATGAGTGCCCTTGGTTTGTTTAGAGAATAAATGGGTTCACCACAGTCTGCTTTTAGCTGGAAACGTTCTCACATCCAGGGGGCCCATGATTTCATCCCAGTGGGTCCAGGAGGCACATACTTCGGTAATATATTTGTATGGTGGATACTTCGTTCTCCAGCTCCTCTGTCCCATTGCACTTATACATCCCTCGTGGGTCCAGGATGCCTTTTCCCAAGTTCAGTGTTTTATTTTTTGCAAACCATGCTTCCACCGTTCCTTCTACATACTCAATGCTGGTATTGCAATTCACAAATACTTGGTCCTCATGTTCAGTCACTTCTATCTTGAAGAAGCTTCCTAAGAGGAAAAACATAATCAGAGGCAGCTCTCTGGTGTGTAGGTGCCCCATCACTCTGCTGAAATGAATACTTATGGATCAGTTGTGTGCTAAATGATATGATTCCTAGTGAAAGGGCAGACGGGACCAAAGGAAGACTTCAGGGTGGTCTCCAGAAACTGTAGGGCTAGGAAGGACATGGGGCTGTAGTCCAAGCAGGAGACAGATCGTCCCAATTAGCTTTGTCAGCTTTAACTCAGCCTAGAGTCACCTGAGAAGAGGGATTGCGTGCATCAGACTGGCCCTGTGAACATGTCTAGTATAAAGGATTGTCTTAATTGCCTTATTGATGCAGAAGAGTCCAGACCACTGTGGGTGGCACCATTCCCTAGGAAGGTGGGTCTGGGCTGTATAAGAAAGCTAGCTGTACAAGCGTAAGCCAGCAAGGGAACCAGGAAGAGCATTCTTCCATGGCCTCTACTTTGAGCTTCTGCTTGAGTTTCTGTCCTAACTTCCCTTAAAGATAGACTGACCTGAACTTGGAAGCCAAATAAATTCCTTCCTCCCTTAAGTTGCTTTTTGTCAACATATTTTATTATGACAAAATTCAAACTAGGACATGGATCCTGAGTGACTTGGGGCAAACAAGAAAATCAAGCCACTGAGTTGGTTCAAGGACGTTCCTTAAAATAAATTCAGACCACCAATTAAACCACTGGGTCCCCCAAGAGACCTGAGAAGGCAGAAGGATGTTCTTAGCCTAGAGATTGTGCCTTTTATTTCTTTTTTTAATATTATTTATTTATTTATTTTTGGTTTTTCGAGACAGGGTTTCTCTGTAGCTTTGGAGCCTGTCCTGGAACTAGCTCTTGTAGACCAGTCTGGTCTCGAACTCACAGAGATCCACCTGCGCTCAGGATTAAAGTTATGTGCCACCACTGCCCGGCCAATTGTGCCTTTTTACTAAAGACTTCTAATTCCTCTTCCCAGCCAGTAACTCTCTCACTTCAACTTCTCATCTTCTTCCTCCTCTGTTTTCTCCATGCCAGTATCAGCCAGAGTAAAGAGAGGCTCACTATGAAAGCCTTTTCCAGGACCATTGACCTCTAGGACAGAGAGGAGCTGTATGAACTACAAGCCCAGTGATCCAGATTTCCCAGAGCAAAGTCCATGTAAGAAGATTCTCTGGGAACACAGCTCAGTGGTAGAGGCATGGACAATGTTCCAGACTCAATCTCCAGAACTGCTGGAGACAGTGATTTGCATCGATGAGCTCAGCACTTGGAAAGCTGAGACAGAAGGCTTGAGACAGCAAGGCCAGCCTGGACTACAAAGTAAGGAAGATCCCATCCAAAAAAAAAAAAAAAAAAAAGTCGTTCTGTCAGCGGCAGCTGGGACAGAGACACAGGCACTGTCACCTGCAGCCTGAGGAGTTCCTTTCATCTCTGAGGAAACTTAACTCGAGTAAGATCCAAATCTTTTACTTCAACAGAAAATTTTAGGATGAACCGGTAATGAAGCAAATTAGGGCTTATCTTAATATAACTTACTTACATTATATTAATATAAGAGTCACCAATATGAACGCAAGAGCGTCCTCCAGAAACCTCCAAAATAGCTGCTCCTCCTGCCTCCAAAGCAGGAGCTTGTACGAGGGAAGACACAGGTGCGTACAACCCCTTCCCTCTTCCAGTCCTATCTTTCTTCTTTGGAGTTATTACCAGTAGAAATCGCTGGTGGCCAGGGCAACTTTTAGAGTGACTATTTGACCCATTTTCCCAGGCACTGCCGAGTCTCTGAGATGTGAGCTTTCCAGGGTTATTTTGGGGCTAGTTTGGTTTGTACTCTTGAACTTTTTGAGATCTACCCCTGAGCTATCTACCTACCCCGATTTTCTGTTTTAAAAGTGAACAAACTGAGAAGAGTTGGCATCTACTGACTTATATCACATCTATCCTGTCTGTCCTTCCCACTCAGCTAAAGTTAACGTTTCTCTAAGATTGCTCCTGAATTCTGAACTGTGGCTCTGGTGGTCATATAATGATGGCCAGCCAGGCGATGGTGGTGCACGCTTTTAATTCCAGCACTCGGGAGTCAAAGACAGGCAGATCTCTGTGAGTTTGAGGCCAGCCTGGTCTACAGAGCAAATTCCAGGACAGTCTCCAAAGCTAGAGAAAACCCTGTCTCAAAAAACAAACAAACAACAAACACATAATGATGGTCAGTGACCAAGAGCCTATTCCAGGAGGCCATTTGCCTTAGAAGATTCAATGAGTGGAACTTTTTCCATTACCAGCCTTAGGCCCAGGCACATGCAATGGGAAACCGTTTTCTACAGACGTCTGGTCCAAGGTCATTGGAGATAGCATTAAGACCACTGTGAGCCTTGACTGGAGTCGGTCAAAACCAAATGCTTGTTTCCTATTCCCCAACCCCGCCCTTCTGACCCTCCCCTGCCTGGTAAACAGAAGTCAGCATTGAGATGCCCTTTCCAGTGAACTTCTTCCAATGACACCATCCTTTCTGGGGTCTCTTCCTCTGCACAGATGAAGATGCCTCACTTACCTTGAGGGAGAAAAGCAGCCAGTATCAGGCCAGCCAGAATCCTACTATGTTCCATTTTCCAGAGGAATTCATCCAACAAATAGAGGCAAGCCACAGAACGATCAGCCACGGTGAACACTACCCTCCTCCTGCGGACTCATGGGTACTCAGAAAAAGGAAGAGTGGGGGAGGAGCTAGAAGAAATCTAACTTTCTGCCTTTGATGATAGGAGGCTGTCAAGGCAAGACTAGGCCAGGGGTGGGGTAAGAAGGAAGCAGGTGCACATTGCTCTTTCTGGAGCAGAGTTTGGGAGAAAAGGCAGACGGCCGAGGAAAGACTATGAGGGAGGTTCATTCTGACTTATAGGAGGGGAAAGGAGATTGGGAGTTAGCCTCTCCTGGGCCACTGGTAACAAATGCAAAAAATGTCAGGCTTCCTGTTGACAACACCACTACATTTACTTACAAACAAGGAAGTGCCACCTCTTCAAATCCACTGAGAAAAGCTATGAGCCCAATACAAGCCACACTAGCGGTTCCTCCCATTCATTTCTGGCCAGTCTCGGGACCCTTCACGGAGCAATCTGGGCCACCACATCAATCTGTGGACTTCAGAACCCCTCGGCCAGATATCTGAATCTTAGATCAAGCATGTCGTGCCCATGGCACCAAACATGGAGTATTTCAGAGCTGGTCTCACTCAGTGTCACCACAAGGATTTGGGGAGGGTGTTTCCATGGTGCCTGCCACCTCAAGCCTTCTCAGAATGAGATTCTTCAATACGATATAATCCACTCACTTGTAAAACTGAGCCTCCTAAGCAGACAGTAAACTTTTTTTTTTTTTAACAACAGGCTGTGGGAATCTGAAACTTTCCACTCTGCCATGGTCAGAAGGTCATCTGCTTGGGGACAGAACTATGTTTGTACCTGGTGTCATATAGAAGTTCTGTGAGTTTCTCTTACCCACTGACTGACTGACTAAGACAATGGCCTGAGACCCTGGAAATCTCCCAGGGCTGTGAACCAAGAGATATGCTAGCTGTCCTGTTGGGGTGGCCTACCTATTTTCAGGTAGGTTCCATTTTGATGTTCCCAAAAGAACAGTGACAAGATTGCTCAGTGAAGGTCTACACTAAGTAAGATGTTTTTTCCATTCTGGACTCCAGCCCTACACACGTAAAATCCTTACCCAAAACCATAAATTCTGGGATCAAGTGACCAACAAGTCTAGTCCCAACAACAACTACAAACAGGTCCTCAACCTGTTCTATGCAAAGAGTTCTAAGGATAAGGAGGTTTCCAAGTGGGACTCCAGAACCCTCGCTCTCCCTCCCTGCTACCTGACAGAGTCTTAACAACAACAACAAACAAACAAACAAAGACAAGAGATATGCCTGTGCGACATCATCCCCGCTGCCCCCCCCTCCCCACACTTTTGGGTTTTGCTCAGAGCCCTAGCTCAAAGGATGCTGGGTGGGCGGAGCCAGGCTAGCAACTACACAGGCTGGTTGGCTGGCTGCTGAGGAACCTCCACACTTTTACTAGAGAAGGAAAGAGACCAACATGGAGCAGGGGAAGGGTCTGACTGGCCTCATCCTGGCGATCTTTCTTCTTCAAGGTAAGAGTTTTCTCGAGGGTCTGACAGCCAGAGAAAGTCTCAGGAGACCGGGGAAGCAAGGTTATTGGAATCCTAATGAACCTTGAGCCATCTTCATCTGTCATCTTAGAATTCAAAGGAGAGGCAAAAATGAAGGCTCCAGCTGTTCTCTGCCGGAAAGAATCACAGGGACCTGAGGACTAAACTGGCTAGAGAGAGGATCGCACTGCCGCCATCTTAGGCTTGAATGTACTTCAGAAGGGCCGTGCAGCTGGGGTAATGACTCAGTCAGAAGGTGATTACTTAGCAGGCAAGCAAGGGAATCTGAATTCGATCCCTGGAACCCACTTAGAATGAGGGTGTGGTGGCTGACTCTTGTCATCACAGTGCTGGGAAGGCAGGGACTGATGGGTCCCAAGGCTTTCTAGCAGGCCAGCCAGCCTCAACACATCACCACCTTCAGCTCAGTCAGGCACACACACACACACACACACACACACCACGGCCCAGGTGAGAAAATTGGGAGAAAGGGGTACAGCCAGTGGATCTACAAAACATTTGCCCACAAAGCTGTTTAACCGGTCCACAAGTGTGCCGAGATCCAGATAGATGAGACTCCAGAGAAGAAAAGGATGAACCAAAGCCTTCTGTTCGTAAGAGCTTAGGTGTCACTGGAGAGATGGTTTCACTGCTGACACATTGAGCACAAGATGTAGCATAGGCTCACCTGTGTGTGCACATAGACACACTAGTTCACCAACAGGAAGTAGGTGAACTAGACTGAGCCTGGGTACCCCGGGGGAAGCTAAAGTCATGAAAATTATCTTATTTATGTGTTTGCTTGTTCGTTATGTGCATGCTGTAGTACATACATGGAAATCAGAGGACAACCTGACAGAATTGGTCTCTCTCTCCACTATGTGGGGCCTAGAATCAAAAACGAGTCCTTTTACCTGCCACATCACAATGTTTCCCCTCCCTTCCTTTTTAACATGGTCTCACTATGTAGCCCAGGCTGGCCTCCAACTCATAGGCAATCCTCTGGCCTCAGCCTCTTGAGTGCTGGTGATAGAGACGTAAGTCACCACACCTTGCTAAAGGCCTGGAAGTTCTTGAAACTACAAAACCCTTCTGTGACATGTCAAGAACAAAGAACTGAGGATGGAGTTGTGAAGAGCCAAGAGTAGGAAATATTTGTTGGATGTAGCAGCATCTAAACTCAGTACTCGGGAGGTAGAGGCAGGAAAGTCAATAGTTCCAGTGTAACCTGGGCTATATAGCAAATTCTAGGTCAGCCCAGACAGTGGGAAACCCTGTCCCAAAACAACAACAACAAACAGGGTAGAAAATGTCGAACGTAATCCACTAATATAAGGATATAGTTAAATTTTAAATTTGTGGAATCTGGTGAAATGAAGATCATGACTGATTGGCACGGTTTCAGAAGAGTGGTGTGAGGGGATGCCAGACTGGCTAAAGAAAAAAAAACGTGGAGGGTGGGTGATAAAGTGTGGCAGGGTAGGAACTGTGCTGGAGAGGATGCGAATGAGAGGCAGAGGAGATGGCGTAAAAGGGAAAAGGACATACGAAATAAACAATGACTGGGCAGTGATGGCACACGCCTTTAACCCCAGCACTCTAGGCAGAGACAGGCAGATCTTCATAAGATCAAGGCCAGTCTGGTCTACAGAGAGAGCTCCAGGGCAGCCAGGACTACACAGAGACTGTCTTGAGAAAAAAAATAAATTAAAAAATGGGTGAATACACTTTTTTAGCTAAAAGAGATGGCGACATGCAAAATAAAAAGTCTAGAGTAGATTCAGAAAGACAGAGGGCGGAGTCAAGGGCACACACAGGAAGGCGAGTATGGGTGAGGGCAACAGAAAGCAGGTGCAGGGGCTCTCAGGAGGCGGGTTTGTCATCAGACAGGAAGCAGGACAGGACCACAACAGCACCACTGCTCTCGAAGCAGGGAGGGAGGCAGCGGTACTATGGTGACATTCCATGGAGGACAGCGGAGTGGGAGACGTGGAGAAGATGGAGAGACAGGAGCAGCCTTGCTGAGAGAAAGCGGAGAAAGCTACAGACAGCACAGGCTAAAGGGCAATACTGAAAGTCAGGCAGAGGGCTCTGGAAAAAACACCAGGTTGAGCAACAGAAAAGCTAAGTCCTGATCTAGCTCAGCCACCAGTAAATTGTGAACACTTGAACACCATGGCCCTCTGAACCCAATTCTGAACCCAGTCAATTGGATATTTGGCGACGTGGGTTCCTGAGTCTCAAGAGACCACACTCAGATATGCAAATGTCAATAATGTCAGCGGTCACTACCATCTCCGCTCCTACTGACTCTGAGCAGAACGAAGAATCTCCTTGCTCTCTTACAATAGACAAATGATTAGAGATAAGGACTAGTAAAAACATGTTTGGGGCCATAGAGATGGCTCAGCACTTAAGAGCATGCTTACTGTGCTTGTAGAGGACTGGGGTTCGAGTCCTAGAACCCACAAGGTGGCTCGCAACTGTCTGTAACTCCAGTTCCAGGAAATTGGGACATTCTCTTCTGGCTTCCACCAGCACCAGGCACGCTCACGGTGCACATATACACATCAAGCAAACACTCCTACACATAAAATATATCTTTAGTATAGTAATATATTTAACTGTTGTGTCCACCTACATGATTCATTCCCATAACCATTCACCTGGCAGATGGGGCTCCTCCCATATTCTAGGCAGTATGCTGGTGTCATTCATAAACAGCATCAGCCTGCAGAAATTGTAGGACAGTTGATATTCCAACTACTTCTGTTAGACTTGGATTCATGACTAGCTCCCCTGTCACCAACTCCACATCGAGCCCTACCACTTCCCTCCCCTCTTCCAAATCTTCATATTTAATTAGCTATTTTTTTCCACCCAAAATGCCTTTCCCTATCTGGTAAGTTTTTACTTGTTCTTCCATGTAAGCCAAATGTCATTTCCTTTTTTTCTTGAGCAGAATCAATGAATCAATTATTTCTCTTTTCCTCTTCTCTTCCTCTCTCTCTTCCTCTCTCTCTCTCTCTCTCTCTCTCTCTCTCTCTCTCTCTCTCTCTCTGAGGCTGGCTATCCTGGAACTCAATATGTAGACTTTCAGAGATCTCCGCACCTTGTCTCCCAAGTGTTGGGATTAAAGGTGTTCATCCACACCTCTCTTTCTCATATTTTTATAAGTTTTATTAATTATTTTGATCTATTGAGACAGGATTTCTCTGCGTAATCTTTGCTGTTCTGGAACTAGCTCTTGTAGACCAGACTGGCTTCAAACTCACAGAGATCTACTTGCCTCTGCCTCCAAAGTGCCAAGATTAGAGATGTGAGCCACCACCACCTGGCTGAGATTTACTAAATCCTTAAGACAGCCACCCCAGGATATCCCCCATGGACAGTTTACTTTCTGATGGTCCAGCCTTACCTGTAGTGAGGCCCATGCAGCTATCAAAGCAAAAATGTCCATCACTACATTCCCATATGGGGAAGGGACCGCCATATTGGAACTGCTCTCGTGATGTTCAACCTTCAGATGCTCAGCCTCAGTTGCACACCTTACTACCCAAAACAAGAGCCATGAAAGGCTCTCGTAGCCTCCCAAACGCTTTGGTACTACCATGCCCATGTTTAAGCACCAATTTGTTATGCTATCTTGTTCCTGGAGAGACATGAAGGATCTGTTCACTTCAGGTAGGACACTGATGCAAATCAAAATAATAATTCCACCAAAGTCCAGCTTAGAGAATCAGTTTAGTTGGCTTATTTACAGAGAAAGGGTGAGGGGTTTATTGCAGGATTATGGGTAGCCTCAAAACAGCTGCATCCCTTGTGGATAGAAAACTTTTAGAAGCTGCATCATGGAGTCTTCTATTATCATTCATACACATTTGTATAAGCACTGGTATTAATAGCAGCTTCAAAATCTTCATTCCCTAGATGGTAAAACTTTACCAATTCCTTCTCAAATCATCTACTTAACATAAAGTCAGGGTAGCCAAGGTTCTATCATGAACAGCAAAGGCACACTCATCACTCAAGAAATCCCAAAGATTTCAGATGCAGCAGGGCTGGAGAGATGGCTAAGTGATTAAGGACTTAATGTTCTTACAAAAGACCAGAATTTGGTTCCTAGAATCCGGGACAGGCAGCTCACAACTGTCTATAACTCCAGATCCAGGGAGCTGATGCCTCTTGTCTCCACAGGCAACTGAATTCTCATGCATACATGAACTTGCTCTGATGTTCATACACAGATACACACAACTAATAATAAGATAAATATTAAAGAAAGGAAGAAAGAAAAATTCCACCCGGAAAGGTAGCACAAAGACCAAACACAGCAATGTGTAATTGAGTTTGGTGATTTAGGTTACATCCAGGAAAGGAACACAGATGGAGCCATTGCCATGGACTAGTATCTCTCTCTCTTGATCTTGACCTCATGTGACCATGTGAATACCTTGGCCCATCAGAACAAGCCCATGCCAAACTGATTCTTTATCTTTCTTCTATCTTTCCAGGTATTGTGGCCCAGGAAAAACAAGGTAAGAGAAATGGTTCCTCTCTATTCTCAAATTATGAGGAACTCCATAGAAGTACGGCTTCCTACAACAGTAGTCTCGAGCTGAGAAGATGACTCAGTAGTCAAGAATACTTCTTATTCTTCCAGAAACCTAAGTTCAGTTTCTAGCACCCACAGAAGATGACTCACAACTGTCTGTAACTCCAGCTCTAGGACACCCAACACCCTCTTCTGGCCTCTGTGGGTACCTGTACACACATGACATGCATATATATATACACACACACACACACACACATTTATTTAAAAAAAAATAGTCTCGTAATTTAGAAAAGGAACAAGTTTGAAAAGATAAGGTGGTAAGAATTGGAGAGCTGACATTTCCATTGTCAACCAAATCAGTGTCCTGCTGGGACCCATTCTGGGCAGCTTTCCTAGACCTAAGCAATGAATTGTCTGGTTCTTGCAGTAGAAATAGGATCTTAGTAACTAAGAATGTCTTAAAACATGACTGAACCAGCAGCATTAGCATGTTAGTAACAGACCTCACCTCCCCAGAACTTCTAAATAAGAGCTGAAATTCTACCATGGTCCCCGAGTGATTCGCATGCGCCATAACGATGGAGAAACAGTGTTCTACTAGTCTCCTGGTACGTCACAAAGCCCCTTAACAGAACCACGACCTACCCCTTTCCAGAAAACCATTTAGTAAAAGTGGATGACAGTCGAGGAGATGGGTCTGTACTTCTGATGTGTGACTTGAAAGACAAGACCATCACGTGGCTTAAAGACGGGAACAGAATAAGTCCTCCGAATGCAACTAAAAACAAGTGGAATCTAGGAAGCAGTACCAAAGACCCTCGCGGCATGTATTGGTGTCAAGGAGCAAAGGACAAGTCAAAGCCACTCCAAGTGTATTACAGAAGTATGTAACCCCTTCGCAATGCTTGTTGGGAATTCAGCAGAACTTACTGTTCTGGTGGGCTTACCGGTCTGGGACAAGGTGGGAACAGATACTAAGCAGTGATTTGTGGTAATAATAATAGCTGGTTCTCTTTGTCTAGGGTTACTACTCTTTAAATTGATACTTCCCACAGTGTCTTGAGAAAGCACAGCCCTGTACGACCTGTTTAACCTTTGGGTGGACCACATGGATTAGAGCGGCTCAGCAAATAAATCAGTTAGGAGGAAGGGACCCGGGGTTGGTGTGCAGTGGAGAGGAGAGTGGGGTTGTCGAGACTGGAGGTCAGGTCTTCCTTCTCCTTCACTGAGTTCCCGATGATAGAACTGTTTAGGCATCCCTGGAATTTCTCAGAGAGGAACATTGGCAAGCAACAGTTCTTGGGGCAAGGATCCTCTATCGTCATACCACACAGAGAGGGAAGCTCCTGCTGCCCAGGGCAGAGGCACTGCTGGTGGTAGACAGAAGAAAGGAAAGCTGCAATAACACCTTACATTCCGAGACAGGCCTAGCCCTCCCTGTGTCTTGTTCCCTACAGTGTGCGAGAACTGCATTGAGCTCAGTTCGAGTACCATATTCGGTTTTATCTTCGCTGAAATCATCAGTATCTTCTTCCTTGCTGTTGGTGTATACTTCATTGCTGGGCAGGATGGAGTTCGGCAGTCACGAGGTAAAACAAGCTAGATGTGGTGCTACATGCTTGTAATCCTAGGTACTTAGGAGGCTCAGGCCGGAGGACCCTGAGTTCAAGGCTGCCAAGGCAACCTTACATATAATATAATATAATATAATATAATATAATATAATATAATATAGGTATATTTTAATACCCTGTCTTAAAATAAAATTTGTAAAGGGGTAGGAGCTCAATTAGTAGACCACTTATCTAGTTTGCACAAGGCCTAAGGTTCAAGCCCCAGAACACTCAAACCAGATGTGGTAGCACATGCCTATAATCCCAACACTCAAGAGATGGAGGCTGGAGAATCAGACATTCAAGATCATTTTTGGCCACATAGAGAGTTTGAGGCCAACCTGGTCTACATAAGACCCTGTCTCGAAATGAAGAGGGGCAGCTGGAGATGTGTCACAGGTACTAGAGCCCTGCTTCGCCTGCTTCAAGCTCGGAATTGATTCAGTCCCTAGCACTGAATAAAACTCGGTATGGTGACACAAGCCTGTAGTCCAAGTGTTTGGGAAGTAGAGAAAGGGGGATCTGAAGGTCAAGGTCCATACAAAGCTATGGAGTGAGTTCAAGGCCAGTCTAGGCTACGTGAGATCCTATCTTAAAAAAAAAAAACACATAAATAATTGAGGTTACTTATATATAATATAAACATATTATATATAATATAAATTATAGTTATATAATGTAGCTCAGTATAAAACATTTAGGTGGCATGTGTGAAGCTCTGAGATCATTCCCAGTCCTGGAAGAAAAAGAATATCATGAGTTGAGAGATGGGACCAACTAAGACCTTGGCTTCCTTCTTATCAAAATAGACCCAGCAGGGAGACTGTTGGTGCATATTGCTAATGTTCATGACCCTATGTCTCTGTAGGGCAAGAAGGAAAGACATTTCTTATTATCCTAGCATATTTGGAATTTGCCTAAGATTTAGCCTTTTTTTCCTTAAATTTATTTTTTCTTTTTTTTTTCTGTTGTTGTTGAGACAGGGTCTTATAAGGTAGCCCTGGCTGGAACTCATTATGTAGCTCAGGCTGACTCAGATCCCTGCAGTTCTTCACAAGGAGTGAGATTATAGGCACGAGTTACCATGCTTGATCTCTCTCTGTGTTTTAACACTTTATTGAGGACAGTCATAATGGTGCACGCCTTTAATCCCTGCACTCCAGAGGCAGAGGCAGACAGATTTCTGTGAGTTCGAGGGTGATGTCTATATACTAGTTTCAGGCCAGCTAAGGGCTACATAGTGAGACCCAACCTCGAAAACAGAATTATTTATGGAAACCAAATGTAGTGGCTCACATGGACAGTCCTAGCACTAAGGAAGCTGAGACAAGAGGGTCACCTTAAGTTTGAGGAAACTACATAGAAAGTTCCAAGCCAGCCAGTTACATTGTGAGATCCTGTCCCAAAGAAAGAAAAAAAGGAAGGGGCTGGAAAGATGGCTCAGCGGTTAAGAGCAGTGGAAGCTCTTCCAGAGGTCCTGAGTTCAATTTCCAGTAACCATATGGTGGCTCACAACCACCCATCTGGTGCCCTCTTCTGGCCTGCAGGCAAACATACAGACAGAACACTGTATACATAATAAATAAATATTAAAAAAGAAAGAAAGAAAAAAGGAAGGAAGGAAAACATTCTTTAAAAAAATAAAAGAAGTCTTATGTAACTGTACCTTGCACTTCCGATCCGCCTGCTTCTACCTCCCAAGCGTTGGGATCACAAGCATTGCTGCAATGCGCCCTGTATAAGTCGTGTTGCGGATCAAACTCATGACCTCACACATACTAAGCACCCAACTGATCTGCATCCCTGATCCCCCATGAGGAAGCTTTTTATTGAAGTAAAACCTACATATGGAAAAGTGAATCACAAGAATACAGCTAAAATAAAGTGGACAAAACAAACATACTTGTGCATCCGACACCCAGTTTAAGAAACCGAGCGTTACCAACACCATATGGAAGTCCCACTGACAGTCACTCCCAGCCGCTACCTGCCCCTGAGCATGAGCGCTGTCCTGACCTCTGGCTACAGAGGTGCTCTGTTTGGTTCTAGTTCTGTGGAAATGGGCTTGTGCAACACGTAGTCTTTGCTGAGCAATGTGCTTTTGAGAATGATCCATATTCTGGTGTGCAGCTGATTCTCATACTACTTAGAATTCCATCTTGTGAATAACTCAATTATCGTTCTGTCTTTAAATGTATATTTTGTCTATTTCTTGTGCAGCTTCGGACAAGCAGACTCTGTTGCCGAATGAACAGCTCTACCAGGTAAAGAACCAGGGAAGATAAAAACAGTGCCACGGTTCGTTGGGGTGGACCTTAAGGATTGTGGGCAAGTTCTCTGGAAGCTACTGTAGAGATAAAGATCCGCTTATGACATGCTACTTAATAAACGGTTGCTGTGTTGGATAGCATGGGAAACATAAAGACCGAGGTAAGGAGCTGGTGAGAAAAAGCTGAAGAGCACACTGATTGAGAAAGACACACGAGGAAATTCCACGGGGACCCTTCCTCTCCTCATTCTTTTGGCTCCTAGAGCTGTGAATCACCTAAAGTTTTGTTCATAAAAATATTTGATGACTATGCTTTACATTAATTAATAAAGGATAGAAACATGAGTGGATGGATGGTTATGCTGTCCTCTTCAGCCCCTCAGGGATCGGGACAATGAGCAATATAGCCATCTCCAAGGAACTCATCCAAGGAGAAAGTGAGCTCAACAATACTCCAAGTAAGTGGGTGCTTCACCACTCATCTCGGGGTGGGGCTCTGCCTCTGCGTGACCTGCATGCTTCCCAGCGGCTGCCAAATCTCCTTGCAATAAGGATGAGAAGCAGGGTAGAGGAGTGTGGGTAGAGGAGTGTGGAGTCTTTCTCCTAAAGTCACTGGTACCAGGATTCAATGAATACTTGGGAGCCCTAAGCAAATGTAAATCCTCTAAGAGAAGAGCCCAAGCCACAGAGATGCTGAACATTAATCTTAACCCCATTAAAGTCTCAGGCCAGGCGGTGGTGGCACATGCCTTTAATCCCAGCACTTGGGAGGCAGAGGCAGGTGGATTTCTGTGAGTTCAAGGCCAGCCTGGTCTACAAGAGCTAGTTCCAGGACAGGCTCCAAAGCTACAGTAAAACCGTCTTTCCAAAAAAGAAAAAGTTCTGTCAACATCCACAGTTTTTCTTTGTGATGAGGGACTTCCTGGCCATTACAGCAACATCCTTGGCTTCTATCTACCTGATGACACTGGTACTACCTCACTCCACCTCCTGCTGTGTGATGAGCAAAAATGTGTTAGATACTACCTAGTGTCCCCTCTAAGGCAAAATTGCCATTAAAACCTAAAAACCAGCCGGGCAGTGGTGGCTCACGCCTTTAATCCCAGCACTCAGGAGGCAGAGGGAGGCGGATTTCTGTGAGTTCGAGGCCAGCCTGGTCTAAAGAGCTAGTTCCAGGATAGGCTCCAAAGACACAGAGAAACCCTGTCTCAAAAAACAAACAAACAAACAAACCTTAAAGACCAAACTGGGTATGGTGAAGCATGCCTTTAATCCCCAGAACTCTGAA
Source organism: Chionomys nivalis (assembly GCF_950005125.1). Classification (NCBI taxonomy): domain Eukaryota; kingdom Metazoa; phylum Chordata; class Mammalia; order Rodentia; family Cricetidae; genus Chionomys; species Chionomys nivalis. The sequence goes on along the minus strand of NC_080089.1, from coordinate 43,810,870 downwards.
AGCAGAGGTAGTTCCCTGTGAGTTCTTGGCTATCTTGATCTGGGGGGGGGGACACACCCCACCTTATTAACTTCTAAAATCTGCCTAACAACCAGTCAGAAGTTCTGATCCAGTCAGCCCTTCACTAGTGTCAATCAGGAACACAGATTTGAAAACATCAGTTGGTTTTCTGACCAATTACAAATTTTCTTTCTCATTCCAGGTATTGCCATTTCCAGTGTCCAGGATCAAAGCAATGTGTTTCAGAGAGAGCCCAGTAGAGAGATCTTCGGCCCTACTGTTAATCTGCAGAGGTGACAAGCAGAGAGAAAGAGCGGTCAGAGAAATTTGGGGGTTTTCTCAAAATAAAATAAAAGTCCAAGCTGGGGAAGGTGGTGGTGTAACTCAGTAGTAGAGCACTTGTCAAGCTTGCTTGAGGCGCTGTGTTAAAGTCACAGCACCCTACCCCCAGAGCCCCTCAAAAAAAAGTGCAGGGGAAAAAGTACAACGTGGTGTTTGCAGAGCGCCACCTACTGGTGAAAATTGTAAACGACAAAATTAAAAGATCGGGTATAACCTACCTCTATCCAAACAGACTTTTCCTTGTTTAACATTCATTAGGGTATTATGCTGTTTCTAATTCAGTGGACCAATATGGCAGTGGGGTGGCTCATCAGACAAAAGTCTTTGCCACACAAGCCTGAAGATCTGAGCTCAATCTCCAAAAAGTAAAAAAAAAAAAAAAAAAAAAAACCTACTCCATCATGCTGTTCTCAGACCTCCACACACATATACAGACCCTATACATACATATCACAACACTATAATAATAATAAATAAATAAATAATAACATCAGTGAATTATACATGCAGTAGGTAGTGAAAGGTTTCCTTCTACCTGGATCCTGAACCGGAGTAACCTTCCCCACAGGCAAATGAGTTTCATACATATGTTCTTGGACATATTTGAAGCACGGAAGAACAGTTCTTAAGTTCACTTTATTCTTCCCCTATTCTTTATACAATGATATAACACTATACATCTTGCATTTTCTCCTAATCCAACCTGAAGATGATGACGCAGAATAAGGTAGAAAGACCGGTTACCGGCTATTGATTTATTTAGGGACTCACTGACAGCACTACACGTACTACCTTTGCCAAGCATGATTTCACTTGCTCCGGGAACAGAACAACGTGGAGAAATAGCTAAAGCATGAGTCGTTGCCCTGAACAGCCTACTGGCTGCCACATAAGCTTCCAGTAAAGCTTGCTTGCTTGCCCACCCCTCCTTGTGGTTCTAAAGTGTAAAATGAGAATACAGACGGGACCCAGGAACCAAGCCTTTCAGGAGTTGTCCTGGCTTCAGTCCGCTGGTGACATCTCCTCTCTTTCACTCTACTCTCATTGCAGTTAGGATGCCTATTCCGGAAAGATATCAGCAACCTTTCCGGAGCCCCTGGCCCATGAGATCTCCTTCACCTTGACCCTAGTTGGTCCAGAAAGTTGCCACTCTTGCGTCTCCCAGGTCTCTGGGACTGGGAAGCCTGTGAGATTCCAGGGTCCTGTTCCAGTGGTCATGGGGACTGTGAGACCCAGGACCGGAGTCTCCAATTGAAAGAAGGTGAGATTAGGCGGATCATTCAGAACCCAGGGAGATAAGGTGAGACTAGGCAGGTCATTCAGAACCCGGGGAGATAGGCGGGAAAACTGACATGGGGTTCATCACCCCACAGATTTTGCATCTATAGCCTTGATGGGATACTGAGGTGGCACTAGTCTCTAAGGAAAAGTTAGATTGGTCTGCAGGGAAATGGACAGACTGAGAATCTAAAATGAGAGTGTATAATTTCTGAATGAATGGTGAATGCTTGTAATGGTTCTACAGCGGTGTGGATACTGGGTCTGACTGAGCCCTAACTTGCGGTTTAACCTGAATGGGCACTCACCTCGAGTAACAAGAGGTGACAGGGATATCCATGCTGCCCCTAGGTAAGACCTTAAATTGTCTCGCAGCTAGGGCTAGGCACATATAAACTCCCCCAGCCCCTGGTTAGGGAACTCTTCTCATCATGGGGTTTGCACAGTCCCTCTGTGAGACCCCACAGTCTTACAAAAACGTTGAAGCCTGAAGAACCAAGAAATCAACCCATTAGCTTCCCCAGAGAATAAAATTTTGCTCATGTTACTGCCTACTTACCAGCTCCAAGGCAAGACCTCCTCAACCTGCCCCTGCAGTGGCATCTGCCCTGATGCAATGCTCACCAACCTCATCCGGCAGCAGCTCTGCCAGACTCTGGACCACTGTGTTCCAGGGATGAGATCATTCCAACGTGTCAACTAAGGGAAATCCCAAGGGTGCTTACACCTGTTGCCGGAAGACAGTTTCAGACTGATACTTTTGGCCCTGACTTAGATGTGCTCCCAGGAAGTGAGGTCCAACAATACTTAAACCCCTTAGGTTCAAGAAATAAGAGAACTCCTGTACTCGTCCTGCTAGAAATGGCCCTAGCATGGTTCATGACCACCAGTGTCTCGACAATAGGCAGTCGACAAGTTCAACATAGCCAGCTCTCTACTCAGACTAAGAAACACTTAACTATCTTTCAGGAAAATACAGTCGTTCTTCAGAATATAACAGATTCATGGACAGCAACAATTCTCCCAAATCCTAGAATGTTAGATTTGATTGCCACTAAAAAAATGTTAAGGTGTATACATTAAATGAGAAATTCTTTTTTGATAATAATTTGTCAGGAATAGTACAAAACTGCAGAAAAGTTATCAAAAAATATTAAGGCTAAAAGTACAAATGAGAGTCACTGTAGTACAAGACAATCATGAAATTGTCGCCTATGTCTTGTTTATTGTATTTTTGAGGGCTTTGTTGTTTTAGCTTTAACAGTATAAATATCATTTTGAACTTGTGTAAAGAATTAACAACAAATAGGAATAAAAGTTATAGTTGGAAAATCTCTGCATCTGTAATTTTACTGAAGTTCACTTCATAGTGGTTATATCAATAGTAGCAGTTACATCATAGTAGTTACGTCAATAGTAGTAGTTAAGTCATAGTAGTCATATCAATAGTAGTAGTTACATCATAGTAGTCATGTCAATAGTAGCAGTTACATCATAGTAGTTACGCCAATAGTAGTAGTTACATCATAATAGTTACGTCAATAGTAGTAGTTACATCATAGTAGTTACGTCAATAGTAGTAGTTACATCATAGTAGTCATGTCAATAGTAGTAGTTACATCATAGTCGTTATGTCAATAGTAGTAGTTACATCATAGTAGTTATATACTACCAGTTACAGCAAGTGTCTACTATTCCTATGCATGTGTGTTACCAATGTATTGCTGAGGTTGAGCTGTGCCAATTGTACTGTCTTGGGGTCTTGTTTCTACTCTTTGGGGGCCCACCACCCAGCTTTCAAATAAATAAATGGAGACTTATTCTTACTTATGAATGCCCGACCTCAGCTTAGTTTGTTTCTAGCCAGCTTTTCTAACTTAAATTATCCTGTTTCTCTTTTTCTATGCTTTGCCTCTCAGCTTTTTACCTTTCTCTATCCTGTATATCTTTTTTGTCCTTCTTACTCTGTGGCTGGCTGGGTGACTGGGGGCTCCTGTCATCCTCCTCTCCTCCTTTTCTCGCTCCTCGCTCTTCATTTGAGCCTAGATTTCTCCTGTTTATTCTTTCTGCCTGGCAGCCCCACCAATCCCTCTGCTGACTAGCTATTGGTCATCCCACTCTTTATTAGACCAATCAGGTGTTTTAGACAGGCAAAGTAACACAGTTTTACAAAGTTAAACAAATGCAACATAAAAGAAGGCAGCACATCTTTGCATCATTAAACAAATATTCCACCGCACAAATGAATATAGCACATTGAATATAACACTAAACTAATATTCCACAACAGCCAATGTAATTTTTCAGGGGGTGATGTAGCTCGAATTTAGCCTTAATAATAAAAACCCAGAGTCAGATATTAGGGTGAAAGCTGAAAGATCAGAGAAGCAGGGCAGCCAGCCATTAGTTCTTACCTCTATGAAATTCTCAGACCAAATGGGCGATTCTATCTGTACAAGTCCTCAAACTGAATGCCCTGAGCTCCTAACTCCTTCCGAAACCTTATATTCCTCTCTCAGACAGCCATCCCTTCCTGTCTCCACCTCCCTAGTGTTGGGATTAAAAGCATGTGACTCTCAAGTACTGGGATTAAAGGAGTGAACCACCACTGCCTGGCTCTGTTTCTCTTTGAGACTGGGTCAGTCTAGTGGAGTCCAGGGTGCATCTGCCTCCTGAGTGCTGGGATTAAAGTGTGTGCCACCACTGCCTAGCCTCTATGGTTAACTAGTGGCTCACTCCATGCTCAGATCCTCAGGCAAACTTTATTTGTTATAGCCCAAACAAAATATTACAACAGGGTATCTCAGTATAGCATGGATTTTCTGTTTGTTATTCTAGGCTAGCCTCAAACTCACTGTATAGCAGAGGATGACCCTGAATGCCTCCATGTCCCAAGCACTGGAATTACAGCATTCTCCACCATGCCCCCGCTCAGTATAACTTCGATTTTCAATTTCCTTACTAAAACTAAGAATCAGCTATTTGTTTTTCTTTGATATTGAATACAAGGCTCACACATTTTTAGAGTCTTTTTCCTTATTGACTTGTATCAGCCCTATACATACCTGGGAAAACTATCTTATTTTATATTATCTTATCTTTTGTGATATTTGTAAATGTTTTTAAATTTTCCTTATGTTTTATGTAATTTTCAAATACCTATAATAGATTTCATTTGTCTTTTGTAAGCTTCAAGTTGTATTTTTCTTTTGTAAATATTAAGATATATATATTTTTTTTTGAGATAAGGTCTTACTGTGTGACCTTGACTAACCTAGAACTCAATTTATAGACCAGGCTAGCCTTGAAATTACAGAGATCTACCTGTCTCTGCCTCTCCAGTGTTGATATAAATGGCATGTGTCACCACATTCAGCAAGATTTATATTTAAAATTTCTAACCATTAAATGTTTTTAAGATCTATTTATTTATAATGAATAGTGTTCTGCCTGAATGTATACCTGCAGGCCAGAGGAGGGCACCATATCTCATTACAGATGGTTGTGAGTCACCATGTGGATACTAGGAATTGAACTCAGGACCTCTGGAAGAGCAGTCAGTGCTCTTAACCTCTGAGCCATCTCTCCAGTCCCCCATTAAAATTTTTGTTGAGGCAGCGTGTTGTTGTACAACTCAGACTGCCCTTGAATTTTCCTGTGATGTTCAGATAGCCTCCATAATTCATAATCTCTAACATCAATTTTTAAAATATTTATTTGTTTATTGACTATACAGTGGTTTTCCTGCCTGTGGGTCAGAAGAGGGAACCAGATCTCATTACAGATGGTTGTGGGTCACCATGTGGTTGCTGGGAATTGAACTCAGGACCTTTGGAAGAGCAAGCAGTGCTCTCAACCGCTGAGCCCATCTCTCAAGCCCAACATCAATTTTTTTAAGGTTTTTTCAAGATAGGGTTTCTCTGTGTAGCTCTAGCTGTCCTGGAACTCGCTCTATAAACCACACAGGCCTTGAACTCAGAGATCCATCTGCCTCTGCCTTGACCTCCTGACCACTGGAATTAAAGGTGTGCACCACTATGCCCAGTTTCTAACACCAACTTTGCAACTGTATGTATGCATGAAGTAAATGTGTGCATGCGTGTGACATGGCACACATGTGGCAGTCAGAAGACAGCTTTGTGGATAGATCTCTCCTCCTACCTTTACATGAATTTCAAGAACTGAACTCTAGGTACCTGCCTTGTGCAGCAAGTACGTTTAACTGCTGAGTCATCTCCCCTGCCCTGAAACTTTTTTTTTTTTTTTTTTTTTTTTTGGTTTTGGTTTTTCGAGACAAGGTTTCTCTACATAACAGCCTTAGGTGTTCTGGAACTAGCTCTTGTAGACCAGGCTGGCCTCAAACTTACAGAGATCTGCCTGTCTCGGCCTCTCGAGTGCTGGGATTAAAAGTGTTTACCACCACCGCCAGGCAAATTTTTTAAAACTAAATTTCAACTTTCAAGGGTTGTCTTTGATCATTTACACACCTGTGCTCACATGCACATATCACAAATGCACACACATACACGCACCCGAATTTTTCCCTATAAGATGTCTTTAGGAGATAGAACAGCAGTAGATACTCAAATATTGCACAGTGCTTTTTTGTATGTGATAAAATATGCATGGTACATAATTTTTGGTGTTTTATAGACTTTTGTTATTTTGTTTTGGTTTATGTTTGTGTTTTAGGGGTAAGGTCTAGCTATGTGACCCAGGCTAGTCTTTAACTCAATCAGAATCCTGATTCAATCTCCCAAGTACTAGGATTATAGGCATATTGCACATGCCTGACTAAATTTACCATTTTAGCGATCCTGATGATTATTAAAGTACCTTCTTGATGTATCACTTACCCTGGATAGACCATCCAATAGCCCAGGAGCTCAAATGTAACAAAGCAGGGAAGGAGAAACCCACGGTTAGAATCATTCTCTGCTTCTTGGCTGCCATGGGTAAGCAGTCTTTACCACGAGCTCTTACCACCATGATATTTTGCTTTGGACTTGGCTGACCTTAGATGGAAATGTCTGAAACTGGGAGCCAAAAGAAATCCTTGCCTAGTGGCGTTGTTTCCTCAGGCACTAATCACAGCAATGAAAGCTACACTCACATCTCAGTCTGCCGTTCCATACATGAAATGTTTTCCACACTCACATCTCAGTCCGCCGTTCCATTCATGAAATGTTTTCCAACAGTCATGCAGCTGTCGCCACCGTTCACTTCCAGAACCTTCTTCATCACCATGAACAGAGTCTCCGAATCCATTCCCCACCATCCCTGACCCTTAGCAACACATGTTATGTCCCTCTGTGTCTGGCCTCCTTTATGTAGTGTGTCTCCAAAGTCCATTCAGTTTTTGCACATATCAGAGCACTATTCATTTTTAACACCATAAGCCTGTTAGGCTTATTTTACCTATTTTAATATTTACTTGTTAATGGGCATTAGGAGTTGTTTCTACCTTTTGATTACTATACATACTGCTGCTGTACTCTGGGGGACAAGTACCTATTTAAACCTGCTTTCAGTTCATAAGGGGCATCATAAAATTTAGGTTACTGGATCATGTGATTCATAAAATAATGCTATGTTTAATGTCTTCAGAAATCACCAAACTGGATTCTAAAGAGGCTGTACTATTTTAAATTCCCATTATCGAAGATAAGAGTTCCACCCAGGTGGTGGTGGCACACTGCTTTTAATCCCAGCACTTGGGAGGCAGAGGCAGGTGGGTCTCTCTGAGTTCAAGGCCAGCTTGGTCTACAAGAGCTACTTCCAGAACAGCTAGGGCTGTTACACAGAGAAACCTTGTCTGACGAAGGAGGGGAGGGACCAAGAAGCAAAAAACAACACAACAAAAAAGATAAGAGTTCCAGTCTTTCTCTCTGCACCTCTTCTTCCTATCCCCCACCACACATACTTCTTGAGAAAGATTTTTGCTACATCACCCAGGAAAGACTGGAATCTATGTAGCCCATGAGCTCTCAATCTGTAGATCAAGGCCTCTTTAGGGGCCAAAGGACTCTTTCATGGAGGGGGTGGGGGTGCCACATATCAGATTTATATTACAATTCATAACAGTAGCAAAATTACAATTATGAAGTAGCAGCAAAAATAATTTTATAGTGGGGGGGGTTCACCACAATATGAAGAACTGTCTTAAAGGGTCAAAGTATTAGGAAGGTTGAGAACCACTAATGTAGCCCATGCTGGTCTGAATTCATCTTCCTGTCTAACCTCCCTCCCGAGGGTTTGGATTTCAGGTATGGACTACCACATCAGTGAGCTGTAGTTCTTTATATAGTCATACACACACACGCACGCACGCACGCACACGCACGCGCACACACACACATATATATAATTTATTTAATCCTAATATTAATCCTTGATTATGACATGCAAAAAAATTCTCATTTTCTCATTTTGTGAACAGTGCTTTTAGTTCTTGCTACTTTCAATACTTTTGTGTACCTCAAAACAGACTAGTGGGATGTATACTGTTTGTATATATAAAACTAAGTTCAACCCAAAATAGCATACTGTTTAGCACCTAACACCTGCTCAAAACCTCTTAGACATTGTCTTTGTTGGTATTGTTACTTCTTTTAAGCTACGAAGAGTAAGTGGAAGAGCTCCAAAACGCCACAGGACAGGTGGGAGCATAAAAAAAGCAGAAAGTCAGTCTGTGAGCATGCCGAAGATAACAATATTGTATCTGCCCTCAAGAAATGGGTTTAACTTCCCGCTAGACTCCAAACCACGCACCATCGCAAGTCCCGCCCCACCCCGCCCGCCCCGCCCCGCCGCCCCGCCCCGCCGCCCCGCCCGCCCCGCCCCGCCGCCCCGCCCCGCCGCCCCGCCCAATCCCAAAGCCACTTCCTGCCCGCCCCCTGCCAGCCGTCAGCTATCATGCGCATGCGCCTTGCCGGTGTTTTGCCTGCCAATAGACAGCGAGAACGGACAACGCCCTACTTCCGGCGCGGGGTAGACAGGCACGGCGCTCAGCGATGATGTCAGCTCCGGTTGCCTTGCTGAGTCGGAAGTGAAAACCTTTTGGTCGCTGTGGCTGTGAGGTGTCGTCGTTGCTGCCCTTTCAGGCTCTGGTAAGACAGAAGGTATCTTCAGGGGAGGAGGACTGCGACCGGGGTTTTCAGCCAAGCAGCTCCCTGTCCAGGCTTCTGCACACTTGCTGTTCTCCAGTGCTTGCCTGACCTGGGTTCCTCTTCTTGAACTTCGACCCTGTCTGATCTGGAAACCCTTACGGTGCTCCAGCGTCGGGTGTCTCTGCACGTGTTTTTCTTCTTTACTAAACCCCCGCTAGAAAAGGCCTGAGTCTTGGCTGTGACTGTCTTTTGGCGTCTTTTATCTAGGACCTGCGCAGGGTGGGTGGGTCCCCGGGTCTCCCTCCTCCCCACGAATCTCCTGTCAAACCCCGAGATAAATATATGGAGTAGACGACAGAAAACCAGATGCTAACGGGAAGAAATGAAACCCGAATCAGAGTGATTAAACCAGTTGGATACATGTAGCAAGATGTTGACGTTTAAGGCGAGTGATGGGCTAGTCGCTGTAACTCTTCTGGGATTCCGCTCTAGTGTTTCTTGGATTGAGAAATCATTTTTCAGATTATGTGACCACAGCCCATAAGCGTTGTATTTAGTGGTGTTCCCTTTAGTATGCGTTTTTTTCTTCAAGAGCAAGAATGGGTTTTTTCTCACTCACTCTTTTGATTCCAGAGAAAAGACTATAAAATGGGACCCAAGACAGGATGCTAGGGTTTGATGGGGTTTTGTTTTTTGTTTGTTTGTTTGTTTGTTTGTTTTGTTTTTGATTGGGGAGTGCATGTGTTTCCGTTGATGAGGTCCTTCTAGCTTGCAGATAAATGTGTTACAAGGATTTTTGTTGTGATACCATGTATAGCACTGAAGGTATTTCCAGGGAGAGCATGTTACTCTGGAAACATTTTTAATTCCAAAATAGAGACTTCGTGGAGTATGATTTAATACAGCTTAATTTGGGCAGGGGAAAGGGATTGCCGGGATTGGAACACAAGTGCTGGTGTTTGTATGCTTTAGCTCTGACCTATACCCCACCTCACCCAACCCTACGCACAGAGCTTGGTTTCAACAGTCTCGGTTTTTCAGTGTTGCTGGTAGTTCCACTGTAAAAACTGCTCACAGGAGCCAATAGTGACCTTAAAGGATTAGCAGTACTCTACCTAAGTAAAAGTTTAAATCAGGAGAGGATGGAAGAATTTTATGGAACCAATGATAGACATTTCTTTTGTTGTTTTTTTTTTTGTTTGTTTTTCGAGACAGGGTTTCTCTGTGGTTTTGGAGCCTGTCCTGGAACTAGCTCTGTAGACCAGGCTGGTCTCGAACTCACAGAGATCCACCTGCCTCTGCCTCCTGAGTGTTGGGATTAAAGGCGTGCGCCACCATCGCCCGGCGACATTTCTTACAGATATAGACTTCTGCAGTAGGTATACAGAGTGAAGTTTGTTATCAAGAAAGACTTATTAAAAATGAATTAAAACCAAAGGCTTTGAAAGACTGGTGGGTGTACCATCCCAAAACCTAACAATGGATGGGTGTGTTTCTCTATGGCTGTTGAAAACAAAAGGTTTGTTATTTTTATTACTGCTACTGTTTCTTTTTTTAAAGGATATTTTACTTTTACTTATGTGTCCATGTGTGCTTCTGTATATGTGTGTGCCATATGTGTGCAGATGCCCCCCAGAAGTAGAAGGCATTGGATCCCCAAGAGCTGGAGGTACAGGAACTTAAGAGCTACCCAGCATGGGTGCTGGGAACTCAAGTGCTCTTAGCTGCTAAAGCCATTTCTCCAGGCTTTTCTTTCTTTCTTTCTTTCTTTCTTGGAAAGACTTTTTTTTTTTAAATTTTTCTTTATGTGTATGGCTGTGTATCTGTAAGAGTGTGCAGATACCTACAGAGAGCAGAAGGCGTTGTGAGACCCCTTGGAGTTGTAGTTGCAGGCATCTGTGAACTGTCCTGTTATGGGTACTGGGGTCCAGCCCTGATCGTCTGATAGAGCAGGAAGCTCTCCTGAATGAACTGTCTCTTCAATCCCTTATTTATTTCTGAGTCAAGGTCTCACTGTGTCAAGATCCTCTTGCGTCCCCTTCCCAAGTCAAGGATTACAGGAGTGTACCACTACACTCAAACAGAAATTTAAAATAGGCAAAGTGAGTATGAAAGCAAACAGAATACCCAGGCGCCATCTTATGAGACAGTTCTTTCTTTCTAGGTACTTTTATTTACGTGTGCAAGCTCAGTGACTAAATCTAAATTGAATCTCCACAGAGATTCTCAATTAGGTGATCAGCCCTCCTTCTCCCTATAGCCTTATTTCTAGAGAAAGAAGTCTCTGTACCAATTTTAAGCAAATATGAAAAAGATGAGTTTAGTAGGGTAGGCAAAACCCTGTTGTTGTTGTTGTTGTTGTTGTTGTTGTTGTTAGTGTTTGTTCTAGTCTTTCTGTTGTTGGTATAATACACTCTGACCGAAAGCAACCAAAAGGAAGAAGAGGATAATTTGCACACTTCTAGTCACAGTTCATCATTGGGGGAAGTCGGGCAAGAATTCAAGTAAGGCCTTGAGGCAGAAATAATGGGGAAATGCTGTTTGCTAGCTGCTGCTTAGCTGGTTTTCTTTTTTTGTTTTGTTTTGCTTCTTTCTTTCCAGACAGGGTTTCCCAGTAGCAATGGAGTCAGTCCTGAAACTTGCTCTGTAGACCAGGCTGGCTTCGAACTCACAGAGATCTGTCTGCCTCTGGAGTGCTGGGATTAAAGACATGTACCACCACCGCCTGGCTTAGCTAGCTTTCTTATGCATCTAGGACTAACTGCCTAAGAAATGGTGCCATTCACATGGAGCTGAGTGCTCCTGTATCAATTAACAATCAAGACAGTCCCCCCCAAAGAAATGTCCACGTGCCTTTCTGATCTGGGCATGCTCCCGATCAAGGCTTTCCTCTCAGATGTCTCTAGGCTATACCAAGTACAACTAAAACTAACGAGGACAACATCCGAGGTGACAGCAGGCTTATTTGCATTCTCTGTTCTACTCATGCTTGGGTGCTAAAGAGCACAGTGTCTGGCCTGGTAACTTAACCTACTGCTGCATCTCAAGACAAGTAGAGAAGTCTGGACCTTGATACAGATTTCAAGTACTGCTGTGATTATGCAGGGCTCGGGAGTACCTGAAGATTGGGCCATCTAGTGAATGTTTGCTTAGACTTTGTGGTTTTCAAGGATAATGTAGTACTTCTGCAGATAAGTAGACTTCAGCCACAGAAGAAAGAAAACCCAATATGAACTTCTACTCAAAACAGGGCAGTGTAGGAATGCAATGTAGAAGTTTTTAAATCCCAATATAAACAAGGATAGGATGTAATGGAAGGTTAGCTTCTCTGTGTAATGGAAGAGTATAGAATTAAGGAACTACTGCGTTTGTGGAACTAAATTCCCTCTCTTGATAGTCTTGAGAACTGGTATCCTTGGCTTTCTGTATTCTTGGCTTTCAGCTTCCTTTTTACATATGTGATGCAGGTTGTTGTCTCATGTCTAATGATCTGGACCCTTCAAATTTGTGTGTGTGTGGCCTTTTTTTTTTCTTTTCTTTCTTTTTTTTTTTTTTTTTTTTTCCTAGACAAGGTTTCTCTGTAGCTTTGGAGCCTGTTCTGGAACTAGCTCTTGTAGACCAGACTGGCCTTGAACTAACAGAGATTCACCTGCCTCTGCCTCCGGAGTGCTGGGATTAAAGGCATATGCCACCACGGTCTAGCTCAGGAACTCTCTTTATAGACCAGGCTGACCTCAGACTCACAGAGATCTGCCTGCCTCTGCCTTCCAAATGCCAGGATTAAAGGCATGTGCCACAACACCTGACTTTTCAGTTATATTTTTAAAAAAATTTACTCAAGCCAGACATGGTTATCTGTGCCTCTAATCTTAGCACTTGGAGACTAAGGCAGAAGAATCACTCTAAGTTCAAGGCCAGCCTGAGTGAAACAGTGAGACCCTGCTTCAGTTAACAACAGCAAAAGCCTGGAGATGACTTAGTGCATAAGAGCTATTGATATTCAAGCTTGAGGACCTGAGTTTAAGTCCTCGATTTAAAGACTAGATGTGTCCACATGTACCCCTGTAACTCTGGCACTATGGGGAGTAGAGATGGGAGACTTGGTAGTGCTCGCTGGCCGTCATCTCAGCTCCAGCTTCAGTAAGAGATCCTGTCTCAAGTGAATAAGAGACTGATCAGAGACCCCAGCGTCTTCCATGGGCCTCCATACCTGTGTACATATATGCCACACACCTGTACATACATGTACATACACACACACTTCAAGCGGGCATATACAATTAGAGTTCTGTTTTCCTGTTAGTAACTTAATTTGGGGGTAGCCATTTTTTAGATGGTGTAAAGGTGACAGCTCTGGGCTTGTGTTTTACTAGCCTAGCAATACAAGAAGGAAGAGTTCCCTTCTCGATAGATTCAGCCAGAAGTCCAAAGACAATGTTCACTGATTCCTATAACCCTTGATAGGATCTTTTGCCCATTCATGGATCAGTCACTTTGTCCTCTATGCCCTTTCCTGGAGCTGGTGGATGAGATCAACATATCTGGACATATGTCTTGAGTGGAATTGATACTCAGAGGAAAAACCAAGGGTGTCATGTTGAGGAAAAAGATGGTACTATTCCAGAGACAAGATATCAAGAGTTCACTATAGTTTTTGCCATCTTTTAGAGTTTGGGATACCTTGGTGGGGCACCAGAGGTAGTGAGCCAACAATGAGACAGTTCAGGATGGCACCACATGAACTAGAGATGAGCTAAGCTTATCCAGTGGCTACATAGGAGAAAGGCCTCTCAAGGACCGTTCGTTCCAACATAAAATATGATATTTTCTATTAAGCTCAACTAAATATACATGGCAAAAAAAAAAAAGGAAAGGAAAGCAGCATCTAAGAGTTCATTTCCTTAGAGTGGTAGGAAAGCTCAGGACTATCCTAAGAGGAGGTGAGACTGGCTAGCTGTCACTGTGGTTAATTAGCTTTTAACTCTGCGGCAGGAAATTTAACAGAGGCCATGAAGCAACTCATAGAAATACCTCAGAAGTGCCAAGAAGTGATATAAGCTCTCTTTCTCTAGTAATTAAGGGTAAATTTTCCAATTTGTACTAGCTTTTGTTAATGTGATTTTGTAAGAGACCTTACTTCCATGAACTGAAGGTAAGCTAAGCGTGGTGATTTGTTCCTATAATCTCAGCACTGGGGAGGCTGAAACAAGAGGATCACAAATTCAGGCCAGCCTTGGAAAGACCATGAAATGGTGACACACTCTGTAATTCTAGCACTCAGGAGGCAGAGACAGGAGGAGCATGAGTATGAAGCTAGCCATCAAGTTCCAGGAAAGCTTTGGCTTTATAATGAGGCCTGTCTCAAAAATACAGACTAGTTAACTAAAAGTAGATCGAATCTTCCTCCTCCTCCCTGTCCTGTCCCCTCATCTTTGAGGTGTTATATCTATTTTATGTTAGTCTACCTGACAGTTGAATTTTTTTTTAAATATAAAAAATAGATAAGCAGTAAAAATTAGTATAGGATCAAAAAAAAAAATAGTCAAGCATGATGAACGCTAGTAATCCCAGCACTCTGAAGGCTGAGGCAGGGGGATTATGAGTTCAAGGCCAACCTAGGCTGTATAGTGAGATCCTATCCCATTTTGACAGAAAAGAAAAACATCAAATAAGAATGAAAAATTTTAGTTGAAAAAGGTTCCGTAATTTTGTTTTTGTTTTTATTAATTTTATATTTATTTTATGTGTGTGGGGTGTTTGCCTGCTCTTATTTCTGTGTACCATGTGCATGTCTGGTGACTGGAGGCCAAAAGAGGGCATCAGATGACCTGGGATTAGAGTTACAGTAGTAAGCTGCCATGTGGGTGCCGGGAATTGAACCTGAGTCTTCTAGAAGAGCAGCTGGTACTCCGAATCAATGAGCCATCTCTCTAGCTCCAGATCTGTAGGTTGTTTTTTTGTTTGTTTGTTTGTTTTTGTTTTTTGGATTTTTCAAGACAGGGATTTTTCTCCGTAGCTTTTGGAGCCTGTCCTGGAACTAGCTCTTGTAGACCAGTCTGGCCTCGAACTCACAGAGATCCACCTGCCTCTGCTTCCCGAGTGCTGGGATTAAAGGCGTGCGCCACCACCGCCTGGCCCAGATCTGTAGTTTTAACCTATCAGTAGAATTAGGTTACTTAATATACACGAGAGACCTACAAACATACAGCTAATCCTATTCTGGCCTTGATTCAGCGTTCCAAATCTGAGTGTCAAGACAGGCATGGTGTTTCATGCTTGTAATCCTAGCATTTAAGTGTTTGCAAGATTAGGAGTTCAAGGTTCTCCTCGCTACATAGTGAGCTTGAGTGTGTGTCACCGCCTCATGTAATATGAAAGCCTACCTTTTAGAAAAGGGTTTGTTCTTGTGTAGCATAGGAATTCCCAGCTTCAGCGCTTTGTAGCGGTCTTGGCAGGTACCACCTTGTTCTCTGCATGTGAATGAAGACTAGTCTGCTGGCTTAAAAACTTACGGGAAGGACTGAATAAGCATGGGTTGAAACTGGACTCTCTGAACATGGCGGACAATGAAGGCTGATGAGAAGCCAAGGACAATGGCACTAGGTTTCGATCCTAATACATGAACTGGCTTTGTGGGAGCTTAGCCTGTTTGGATGCTCACCTTCCTGGGCCTGGATGGAAGTGGGAGGACCTTGGTCTTCCTGTAGGGCAGGGAATTTGGACTGCTCTTCAGTATCGAGAGGGAAGGGGAATGGACTGGGGGGAGGAGAAGAGGAGTGGGGATGGGGGAGGGGAGTGGGGGGAAGGGGCAATATGTGGGAGGAGGGGGAGGGAAATGGGAAACGGGGAGCAGTTGGAAATTTTAATTAAAAAAGAAAAAAAAACTTACGGGAAATCCATAATTCTTGTGGTATGTCTCAGGCCTATGGTTACAGTTAATGGAGAATTGCAATCACTGACTGTTTGAGCCTTTTGAGTTTTAGCTGTGTCCAGCTGGTTGGTTTGTAACCACCTTACCAAATATGTCTTGAGTTTGGGAACAGGAATTGGCATGTCTTAACTTCAAAGCATTTCAAAGGCATAGTGCTCAAGAAATGGGAAAAGAAACAATGATGGGTGTGCTACAGTGATTGTGTTGTCTGCCCTTCTGAATCTAACTCCTGTCCTTTGCATAGCCCCTCCCCCTAGGGCTGGATGGAGGATACCTTAAAGTGAAATGACAGACCAGGAGAATAACAACAACATCTCAAGTAACCCCTTTGCTGCTCTTTTTGGCTCCCTGGCTGATGCCAAGCAGTTTGCAGCAATCCAAAAAGAGCAGCTGAAGCAGCAATCTGGTAAGTAGAGGAGCCAGTAGCAGCAGATGCCATGACCTAGAACCGGGTCTTCCAGAGGAAGGATTCTTTAGAAAATTAACCGCAATTAGAACTTAAGTTTGGGGCGGAAGTTGTTTTGCTTTATTTTCTGTCTGTTTGTCTGTCTGTCTGTCTGTTTTGGTTTGTTGTTGGTTTTCATGGCTTGTTTTGTTCAAGGGACTTCCCCGTGCTGTCCACTCACTCACGTAAAAAGAGCTTGCCTGACAGGTGGTTCCACGGGGCAGATGACAGCTGTGATCCCAAACTGTCGAGTGGTTTCATTAAAGGAGAAAGGAATTGCCTAGTGGTAGCTTTAACATAGGAAACCAAGGCGGTGTGGTGAGCCAGCTGCATGCAGTTGTAGAAACCATATATAAGAGAATCATAAATGGTTTCTGATATTTTAACAACAACAAAAAAGGATTGTTCTTAACCCAGCACTTCATAAGAACTCTTGGGTGAAGTGTATCTTTGGTTCTGCTGAGTGGCCCCCCTTGTAACTCACTGCTGTTAGAACAGACTGCTAAGAATCTAATCCTTAGTTTTAATATGAAAAAAGAAAAACAAAACTCAGAATAATCTCTCAATAGCCAGAAAAATGGCTTTCCTCATTTGGAACTGAATTTAAGATCCAGTACAGCTTCTTTCTGTCTGGAGACAGACCAGAGGGATTAGAATATATTTCTGAAACACATTGTCTACTGGGAGAGTCACATTGATTCAAACTAGAAATGACCCTCCCTTCCCCAAAAATAGTGGGGTTTTTTTTCCTTTGATAAAAGGGAGAAATAGTTTATATTTTTCCTTCATTTATTTAAAAAGTGTATAGTTTGGGTCCACTGCTGAGTTTGGCCTTGCTTTGCAATTAGGATCAAATAGACAGGAGGGAGAAGCAGCAGGCAGGGGCAGACGAGCTGGTGGATGAGCCTAGAGAAGTAAGCACAAGGCTTCTTCGCTGGCTGGGAACAGGCTGGAGCCGAGAGCACTGTGAGTGGCAAGCTGTAGGAATAAGGCGAGAACATGCCATTCTTACTGGCTTGGGACCTCCTCACCTCAGTTAGTTTACACTGGGTTCCTCGTGCCACCTGGTCCAACCTGTTTGTCACCAGCAGTTAGTATTCTGCCAGAACCTTTGGCCTCCTATGCTGATCTTCAAGTCTGCCAAACTTATACAGGGAAACATCTCTTACTTCTCAGAGTTTGGTCCAGATTTTCAGAATAGCACTTTGTCAAGAAAGAAAAGAAGTCAGCCGGGTACAGGAGGCGTACACCTTTAATCCCAGCACTCAGGAGGTGGAGGCAGGCAGATCTCTGACTTTGAAGGCAGCCTGGTTTACAGAGCAAGTTCCAGGACAGCCAGGGCTATGCAGAGAAACCCTGTCTTTAAAAAAAAGGAAAGTTGTCCACCTATAAAACATAAAACAGGGCTGGAGAGATGGCTCAGAGGTTAAGAGCATTGCCTGCTCTTTCAAAGGTCCTGAGTTCAATTCCCAGCAACCACATGGTGGCTCACAACCATCTCTAATGGGGTCTGGTGCCCTCTTCTGGCCTGCAGGCATACACACAGATAGAATACTGATACATAATAAATAAATAAATATTTAAAAAAAAACATAAAACATTAAAGGATGTCAGTTGATAAGAAAAAAAAGGTAGGAAAAAACTAGAAGACAAGGTGTGACAGTAATTTAAATACCAAATGATAAAAATTCCAGTCTTAGTAATCTATAGGAAAATGCCCATTGAAACTACAGTTAGGGGCTGTCGAGATGGCTCAGTGACTAGAGGCACCTGTTTCCAAGCCTGATGTCCTGAGTTCGGTCCCTGGAGCCCTCATGGTGGAAAAAAAGAAGACTACAGCAAGGTGTCCTCTGACCATGCATGTGCTCTGTAGCAAGCATGCAACCAACATACACATGCTAAAGAAATGTAATAAAAACTTAAACAATTACATTTTTGTTTGTTTGTTTAAAATGTCATTCTTTATTTTTGGTCATGAACATATTTTAACAGCCTTGGTTTATGTGTATAACTATAACATCAAAAGCATTGCAATTTTTTAAAAAAGCAATACAGCCGGGTGATGGTGGTGCATGCCTTTAATCCCAGCACTTGGAAGGTAGAGACAGGCGGATCTCTATGAATTTGAGGCCAGCCTGGTCTACAAAGTCAGTTCCAGGACAGCCAGAACTGTTACCCAGAGAAACCTTGACTCAAAAGACAAAAACAAAACAAAAAAAAAATGCAATCTTATTAGAAAATTCCTCAATGTTCACTAATGTTTACTTCACTTTAAGTAATTGTAAGTAGCTGGGTGGAACGATGTGTTTCCACATACACTGACAGTTATAATCAGGGCCTGTATATAGAAACATTGTTTTAACCTACATACATGTCTTACACAACAATAATAAGTAATTTTTTAAGCCTACACAAGTATCAGCAGTGGTACTGGCTCCTGGGACTTAAAAGCAGAATCTCTTCATCCACACATGATATGAAGTGTCCACCTGGGAGAATTAGGAGAATGCATGCAGCAGGGTTAGAGAGGCACTGAGTAGGTTTGTGATGGTGGCACTGTCCTCACATTAAGTAGCAGAGCAATCGGGGCATGGTAACTGTTGCCACTCCACATTAACTAGTCCTCAGTGGCAGGTACTGCCTAGTCCCTCATTTCATACAGAGCAGGTGCTTAAAACATGTTGGCTGGACTGGAGAAATGGCTCAGGTTAAGAGCATTGGTTGCTCTTCCAGAGGTCCTGAGTTCAGTTCCCAGCAACCACATGTTGGCTCACAACCATCTATAATGAGATCTCATGGCCTC
This sequence comes from Chionomys nivalis, assembly GCF_950005125.1. Classification (NCBI taxonomy): domain Eukaryota; kingdom Metazoa; phylum Chordata; class Mammalia; order Rodentia; family Cricetidae; genus Chionomys; species Chionomys nivalis. The sequence goes on along the minus strand of NC_080089.1, from coordinate 43,791,962 downwards.
TTCTAACATTGTATACATAGTAAAAAAAAAAAAAAAAAAAAATTGTGGACCCATGTGTAAGAGTATGATCTCAGGACCCAATAAAGAAACAACAGCTTGACTTAAAATAGTTCACATATTTATATCTCCCTAAAGAAAGCTTGTATGTGTCTGGTAGATGTTGAATTGATGGCATAATGTTAAAAACTGGCCAGAATTAACCCAGCACCCAAGGCTCCCAACATGTAATGTTAAAACATCTCCACTGAAGGGATTTCAGTAATCTAAAACTTCCATACCTGACTGGCCAAACCAGTCTCCCTATAGTTAAAGAAGTACAAGGAGTTTCTAAGATCAGGAATCGTGTGTTTCGCTTTCCTCAAATGAAACAGTAAATGCTACAGAGATAGCACGATTTGTCAAGTCAACATCAAAGCCCAAAAACAAAAGAACAAGGTTATTTTCAACTGTGTTAATAGAACTGCCAAAGTTTACAGTTCAGACTCGCTTCCACCTGCTTTTGGATACCTTGTCAGTCTCGTCTCCTTTTGCATCATGAGGACACTCATGAGCCCACGCTCCCCTTGGCCCGGTGGCATCTATTGCCACATCAATGACCGAATCTGGAGTCATCCATCTCAGGAACATAAGAAAAAGATAGCTGAACACAGCCAGCAAAGCAAAGCTGTGGCCTGTAAGTGGGCCGCAGTGAGAGACAAGCCTGTTCAGCCTCTTATGCATCGGCAGCACGGCTTCCTTCCCCGCCCTCTCGTACACCTTCTCTGTTCTCTCTGCCACATTCCGCCAGGTGTAGAGAGCCTTTACTGCACTGTGGATATTTTCTGCATCCGGTAACATCCCTGACTTCACTTGGAAAATAGCTTTTTCCAGCCCTTTACACAAAGATCTTACTGAAGGTTCGCATAAAATAATAAGATTCTCTGGAAGGACTTCGGGAATCCCACCAACCTTGGTGCTGACAACCTGTAGACCACAGCTGGCAGCTTCTAGGATTGCCATGCAGAAGGCTTCGGTCAGGGAGGTATTAAGAAAAATATGGCCTTGAATTAAGACATTTCTGACATCTTTGTGTTCTAAAGCTCCCAAAAGATGCACCCTGTCATGTAGTTGGTATCTTTCACGTACTTCTTCCAAAACTATACTCTTTGGTCCCTCTCCTCCAATTAGGAAATTTAACTCGGGATATTTCTGACAGAGTTCGGGTATAATCCCACTGAGCAGGTCGATCCCTTTTCTGTACACAAGTCTGCTCACCACAACAATAGTTACCCCGCTGCCATGCCTCCCAAGTGGCCCTGGGGTGAAGTCAGTAGGATCCACAGCATTAGGAATGACAGACACTCTTTCAGGATTCAGTGCTGCTCGTAGGACAGTGTTTTCCTTACTTGTATAAGAGACACAAATGACGTGGTTTGTGTCACAAAGCGACACAGTTAGAAGCTTGTTTGTGAGCACCGAGCTGACATCAGCAAATCCAAAAAGGGAATGGTCTGTGAAGACTGTCTGAAGCCCCATTGTCTTGGCGTGGAAGAGGGCATCATGGGCCATGGCAGAAAAAGAACTGTGGGAATGGATTATGGTAACTCTCTCCCGAACAAATATGTACCTGAGCAATGGCAGACTGTGAAAGAGAGTCGTGGCTGTAGATTGGTTGTACATGACTCTGAGAGGCAAGTAATAAACTTTGAGGCCATTGGTGAGGTAACGGATGCCCTTTCGATTTCCGTATGCATGGGTGACGATTATGACCTTATGCCCCCTCTCGATGAGGCACTGAGAGAGCTGGTAAATGTGGCTTTCCACACCTCCCATGTTTGGGTAGAAAAAGTCAGACACCATGCATATATTATGTGTTGGGGTGCTGTTGGTGGAAAGACTTCGAGGGCTAAACTGGGAAGGGGTCACTGAGGGGGGCTGGCCATGCCCACCTCCTCCTCTATAGGCCATGCTGAGTTGGTTCAGGAATCAGTTCTCAATGCAAGCCGGTTAAGAAATGTGTCTTCTGCCACCTGAAACTCATACAACAGTCATTTTTCTCCGTATTGAAGGGCAGCAGCGCTCAGTTCCCTTGACGTTTTCCTTGGCCTCTCTTGTAGTTCTGTAGCCCTTTCCTCCACGCGTGCCTTGTTTCAGCGTGGATTCCTCTATTTTTATGCCGCCTCTGTAAGTAGATCACATTTTATTAAAATTAGGAGACATTTTCTCAAACTCCTAGCTAGTTGTGTAGATAAAATCAGTCTCTTCGAGAATAACTTCTGTTAACTTTTAAAATACTTAAGCTCTTTAAAAGTTTTTTGTATTGCGTTCATTTAGTGTATATGTGTAGGGCAGAGAATAACTCGTGGTGTTCAGTTCTCTCCTTCCACCATGTGGGCTCCAAGGGTTGAACGCATGGCACCAAGCTTGGCAGCGAGTGCCTCTATCTGCTGAGCAATCTCACCCACCCTGTGGTTCTCAAGCTCTTTGAGCCAACAATTCTACTTCCCAGATTTTTGTCTTACAAAAATACTCACCCACGTGAACAAAAACAATCAGATTACACTCAGTGCTGTATCTCTTAAGATTATGAAACCCTGGACCAGGTCTCATGTTCATCTGATGAATAAACATGGAGTTTAAGTGACTACATAAGTCATAGTAAAGGCAAAAAGCACATTACTACACACTGTTAAAAGAAATGAGATGGGCTGGGCCAGCTAGTGCTGGCCTATAATCTCAGCTACTCAGGAGGCTAAGGCAGGAGGATCAGAAGTCAGGCCATCCCCCCCGACATAGTTTAAGGCTGGTCTGGGCAATATAAGACACTATATCAAAAACAAAAAACAGGGCTGGGGGATATAGTTCAGTTGGTAAAGTGCTTGCCAATCAAGCACAAAATCTGGGCTTAATCCCAGGTGCAACATGAAAGCAGGTGTGTGTGGTGGTGGAGAAAAGGGGATTACAAGTTCAAGATCATCCTTATAGGGAGTGTGTGGACAATAGGAAACCCTGTTTCAGAAAACACAAACACAAAGCCGGGCGGTGGTGGCGCACGCCTTTAATCCCAGCACTCGGGAGGCAGAGGCAGGCAGATCTCTGTGAGTTCGAGACCAGCCTGGTCTACAGAGCTAGTTCCAGGACAGGCTCCAAAGCCACAGAGAAACCCTGTCTCGAAAAAACCAAAAAAAAAAAGAAAACACAAACACAGTAAGTGGAATGAAGAAAGCCTCTGAATGACTCACAGGAAGGGCTGTGGAGGGCTGGAGAGAAGCTTTGCAGTTAAAGAGTATGTGATGCTCTTGCAAATGGCCTGGGTTTGGTTCCCAACACCCACATGGTGGCTTGTAACCATCGGCAACTCCAGTTCTGGGGCTTCAATGCCATCTCTGACTTCTTCAGCCATAAGGCACACACATGCATTGCATATACATACATTCAGACAAAACACCTATACCAAAAAAAAAATAATTTTTTAAAGCCAGTTGAGAAGCTAGAGAGATGACCCAGTGGTTAAGGGCTGCTCTTCCAGAGGTCCTGGATTCAATTCCTAGCACCCACATGGCAGCTCATAACCATCTATAACTAGTACCATGGGATCTGTTGCCCTTTTCTGGTGTGCAAGCATACTTATAGACAACACATACACATACATGCATGCATGCAAATGTGTGTATGTATGTATATATATAAAATCTTTAAAGCCGGCTGAGAGGCTGGTAAGATTACTCAGTGGGTAAAGGCACTTGCTTTCCAGTCCTGATGGCCTGAGTTTGATCCTTGGAAACTACATAGTGGAAGGAGAAAAAGAACTCCCCCAAGCGGTTCTGAGATCTCCAAATACATGTCATGGCACAGAAACGTACACACACATACAAAAATAAATAAATGGTTAAAAAAATGTTCTAAAGTATGGTACAAATCTGTCACTAACAATAACAAAAAAAAACATGGAGAGATGGCTCAGCATGCGTATTTCCACACAGTGCATACATACTCATTAAAATCATCATTAAAAAATAATCCCAGTGAGATGGCTCAGCAGATAAAGGTCCTGCCACCTTGTCTGATGACCTGAGTTCAGTCCCCACGACCCATCTAGGAGGAGAAAACTAGTTGCTACAGACCGCCTCTGGCCTCCAGGTGCACACTGACACATTCCCACACACAAAAATAAATATCAAAGAGACGAGGAAAGGCAGCTGGAAAGCATAACGATTCTTTAAACAAAAAACAGTGGTAATGAACGCTAGCACAAGAGTCTGGAGCACTGCAGAATTAAGCAGCAATCTAGAAGGTACCAATTGGACAAGCCCTTCTACAGGATATATTCCGGAGTGTAAAATTACCAGAACAAATGTATTCTCCAAGGAAAGGCCATACATTTAAAATAATTACTGTCATTTGATCTATTTGATAATTATTTTTTTCTGTAAAAATGTTGGATAATGTTGCTGATTTTGGCAGAGTGGGGTCCAATTATGGGTAGAAGAAACAAAGCTTACTGTATAGAAGGCCAATTTCAGAAGTCTACACTCAACTTGCCTGGCTTGAGTTGCTCCCTAGTGAGATGAATGTTTCACACCTGCAGTTGTTCTGGCAGTGTGTTTGTCCTAAGGGAGGAGCCTACTGTGTAACAGCTTACGTGTTCTGGCAGATGAGCTCCCAGCAAGCCCAGATGATTCGGATAATAGTGTGTCGGAGAGCCTGGATGAATTTGACTACTCTGTGTCTGAGATTAGCCGCTCCTTCCGGTCACAGCAAGAAATATGTGAGCAACTCAACATCAATCACATGATCCAAAGGATCTTCCTCATTACCCTGGACAACAGTGAGTGGCGGACTTGCACCCACCAATGGGTAGTCTCTTCTTCCCTTTTGGCTTGGTCCAGGGACTGCTTTGGCTCTTAGGAAATTGCTGTCTAATGGTTAAAACCTCCCCGTCCTCCCTGGAGCACAGGGTTTAGTTTAGTAAGTTTTTTTAAAAAAACAGCCAAGAGGTAGTGGCACAACCTTTCATCCCAACACTTGCAAGGCAGAGGCAGGTGAATCTGAGTTCAAGGCCAGCCTGGTCTACAGCGTGAGTTCCAGGACAGCCAGGGCTACACAAGGAAGACCTGTCTCAAAAAAACAAACGGTATTTCTACAGATCTAACTTCTGTTGCCATTTTGGTGCTTACTGGGGTGTGTGACTACATGTCTGTACTACCTTTAAAAGGAAGTAGAAAGAGTAGCTAAACCCGTTTTCTTCTTCCATGGATGCTGAGAAGTCCAGATGTGTTTTACCTCTGTGCCCTGTCTGTAATTTAACCCTAAAGTTAATGCTAGTATCTGGAATTTTCTTCCTAAATGTCATACTGAGGGTCCATAAGAGTATGCTGTGTAGCTCCTTTGTGTATCGATCACTGTAGTGAATTCAGGAGACTTGCTATCAAGGTCATTTGCTGGAAGCTGAGCACAGCTGTACATGCCTTTAGTCTCCACTGCTGGGGAGCTTGAGGCAGGAGGGACTACTTGAGCCTAAAAGTTAAGGACCAGCCTAGGCAGCATAGCAAGACCCTGTCTCAAAGAGGCAAAACAAAACAAAACAGTGTCATGAGGACAGGAACACTACCCTTAACCCATCAGATTAAAACTGTTTCACAGGTGACCCAAACTTGAAAAGCGGGAATGGCATCCCCAGCCGCTGTGTGTATTTGGAAGAAATGGCAGTAGAGCTGGAAGATCAAGACTGGCTTGATATGAGCAATGTCGAGCAGGTACCATTTCTGATTGTGTGCCCTCAGCAAACCACAGCCATGCTGCTAGATCCTGTTCATTCTCCAGACACTACTTGGCTTGGTTCCACCTCTTCCTATTGTGTGTGGTGTTCCTCTCTGCCCACACATCCAAATCCACCCATTGTTTAAGAACCAGTTAAAATACCATCAAAGTTGCCAGAAAAGAGTTGTTCATTCCCTCCTCTGAGTTCCTTATCCACTTCTTATACTTCTTATGGGAACTGTCACTGTCTCTAATGGCTTGTTATTGAACCTCCCCTATCACTCCCATTAGACTCTTAAGTTCCTAAGATAAGCCCATCTCTTTCTCACACACTTTCAAAAAAAAAAAAAAAAACATGAAAATCAGGTTGGGGAGATGGCTCACCAGCAAGTTTGGTTCTCCAGCCCCACATGAAGTTAGCTGTGTCCATATGGGACAACAAATGAGAGGGAGCGAAGAGGGCCTGGGAACTGGCTGACCTTCCAGCTAGCTGAAGAGTGGTGAGCTCCAGGTTTAGTGAGCTCGAAGGAATAAGGTGGAGAGGAAGAGAAAAGGACACCCAGTGTCCTCTGGCCTCTTTCCAGCCCTCAGGAGATCAAGGACAGAAAGCCGTAACTGTTTCCCAGGGTGCCAGAGCCCTAATAAGTGTACTGTACCTTTGAAAACCTGATTACCAGCTGGGCATGGTGGCAGATACTTTTAATACCAGTATTGGGAGTCAGAGGCAAGCAGAGCTCTGTGAATTCACAACCAACCTGGTCTACATAATGAGTTCCAGGACAGCCAGGGTTACTTGAGAAACCCTGTTTTAAAAAACAAAATAAAGAGCCTAGAGAGAGGGCTCAGCTATTAAGAGCATATCCTGCTACAGAGAACCCAAGTTCAATTCCTAGCACCCACGTCATATTGCTCATAGCCGCCTGTAACTCCAGTTCCGGGGGAACCAATGCCTCTGGCTGCCATGAGCACCTATAGGCATGTGCACATACCCATACAGACACAACACATACACATAATTTTTTTAAAAAGTTTAAAGATTGAGTGGTCTGCAGAGCAAGTCAGTTCTCAGAGAGGCTACACAGAGAAACCCTGTCTCAAAAAAAAAATTGAGAGGAAAGACTGATAACTTGGCACTTAACTTTCACATTTAAAGTGTCTCTAAGCCCAACAATCACAGAAAAGTAGATTGCATGTTTTGTCAGTGATTAGTTTTTAAAATTTAATTATTTTTATGTGCATCGGTGTCTGACCTGTGTAAGGGTGTCAGTCAGGTCCTCTGGAACTGTAGAGTCAGTTGTGAGCTCCCACATATGTACGTGCTGAACACTGGTCCTCTGGAAGAACAGTCAGTGTTCTTAACCACTGAGCCATGTCTCCAGCCCTTCAACACTGATTCTTAACACCATTCAACAAGTGACTTTTGGCTGTGACTATCCCAGACACTTGAGTCCTACTTTATAATAACTATGTATATAATTAGGTCCTAACATTTTTAGGATAATTAGATATTGAAACCTACCCTCCCCCTTTATTCTGAACTACGTCTGATTCTTGCCAAAGCATGTATCAAACTTTTTATATCCTAGTGTTCTGGATTTACATTGCAATAGATTAATATTTTTGTTTATTTTTGTTGATAGGCCATCTTTGCTCGGTTATTGCTTCAAGATCCAGGAAACCACTTGATCAGCATGACTTCTTCTTCGACGTTAAATCTCTCTGCTGATAGGGATGCTGGGGAGAGGCACATCTTTTGTTACCTTTACTCCTGTTTCCAAAGAGCCAAGGAAGAGGTAAAGGAATAAGTCCCATGGAGTTTTAGATCATCCTCTTGAGTAGCTTTGGCATGTAAGTGGGAGTTGGGTCAGTGTCTTTCATGTCATGGTATATATGTATGTCTCATGGTGTGTCTGCAGCTTAGTGTTTGTAGCACTATGAGATTGCCATAAACCTTAGTCTCCTCTCTGTGACTTGAGGTTCATCTCTCTTCCCGGTTAAGCCAGTCCCTTCTTCTCTATATCTACCTCTTTAGAAATCACACACTTAGGAAAGACTAAACACCAGATCAGTCAGGTGTGGTGGCACATGCCTGTGTAATTCCAGCACTCATGAGCTTCAACACACCACAAAAATTGCTGCAAATTCAAAAGGCCAGCCTACACTACATAGTGAGACCAAAATAAAACAATGCAAATCAAGCAAAACCCAAATTTGTTAACAGCATTTCCAGTGAGATGAAAATATTGAATTGGGCTGAGCTTGACATCTTCAGGATTAGAATTCTATCAAGTGACCTTTTAACCCAAAGAACAAAGTCTGTCATGAATCATGAATTTTCAGTCCTCAAGAAACCAATACTGCCAGGCAGTAGTGGTACGTGCCTTTAATCCCAGGCAGGCAGAGTCAGGCGGTTCTCCTGACTACAGAGTGAGTTCCAGGACAACCGGGGTTACACAGAGAAACCCTATACAAGAGAGAGAGAAGGGGGGGAGGGAGAGGGAGAGAGCGAGAGAAGAAAGGAAGGAAAGGAAAGGAAGAAAGAAAGGAAAAGAAACCAATACTGGTTTCTTTTCGGGATGTGATGTTTTTGCACCCTATTTACTATACCCACCCTTGCTGCATGTTATAAAACTGTGCTTTTCTCTCTTTGTTGTAGATTACCAAAGTTCCAGAAAACCTGCTCCCCTTTGCAGTGCAGTGCAGGAACCTCACTGTGTCCAACACGCGAACAGTTCTCCTCACTCCAGAGATCTATGTTGACCAAAACATCCATGAGCAACTGGTAGATTTGATGTTAGAAGCCATTCAGGGAGCCCGTGAGTATAGAAGCAAGGTCTTTAACCATCTACATTTGAAACTCCTCTAGTGGTTTTAGTCTCAGAGCCATTATGATTCTGACAGAAATTAAGGAAGATAGCTTATATCTTGGTCTTTAGGCCTCATTACCAGCAGAATTCTGGAGAGGTGGCTCAGAAGTTAAGAGCACTTCTAGCTGCTTTTCCAGGGGACCCTGCTTCAATTCCCAGCATCCACATGGTGGCTCACAATTCTATGTTAGCTCCAGTTCCAGGCAGATCCGCTGTCCTCTTCTGGCCTCCATGAGCACTGCATGCACTTGGTTCACAGGCATACATGCAGGCAAAACACCCACACATGTAAATGAGAGTAAATAACTCATAAAGAGCCAGTGCTTGAAGTGGGCATATAGCTCATTGGTCACGCACTGGTGGAACAGCTGTCCAGCATTCACCGGGTCTTTGGTTCAGTTCCTACACCACAACAGAGATAGACTGACAGAGAGAACATGAAACATGTGTGAAGACATAAAAATTGACATGGTCTCCTTCCTTTCTCGTCTGTCTCCTGTTAGATTTTGAAGATGTAACTGAGTTTTTAGAGGAGGTCATTGAAGCCTTGCTGTTGGATGAGGAAGTTCGAACGTTTCCTGAAGTCATGATTCCAGTGTTTGATATTTTACTAGGCCGAATAAAAGATCTGGAGCTCTGCCAGATCCTACTGTATGCGTATCTGGATATTCTTCTCTATTTCACTAGGCAAAAGGATATGGCCAAGGTAGGTCTCAAAGGCACCATATGCTCATGGTCCTGACTACTTAGTACTTGATGCTTCCTGCCCTGATGACACTAGAGCATTGTCTATAGAAAGCCAGGTATAGTGTCATGTGCCTAGAATCCAAGCACTTGGAAAGTGGAGGCGGGAGGATCAGTGTTATTCTCAGCTACTCTGTGAACTTGGGGCCCTGAGGAGAGGCCTGGTGAAATGGCTCAGTGGGTAAAGGGGCTTGCTACAAAGCCTGAAGACCTAAATTTGATTCCCAGAACGCACATGGTAGAAGAAGAAAGGAGAGAACTAACTCAACACACAAGTTGTCCTCTCGCCTCCACACTGTGTCCATGGGATGCACACACAGACACACAAATACATGTTTAAATTGTTTTCTTATTATTTGAGACTGACCTGGATTTCATAAAACCTGGCCTTTAAAAAGAAAAAGGAAAAGGAAAAAGAAAGCCAGATAGTTGTGGCACATCCCTTTAATCCCAGCACTCAGGAGACAGAAGCAAGTGGATCTCCAAGTTTGAGGCCAGACTGGTCTATAGATCAGTTTCCTGGGCAACCAAGGCTACACAGAGAAACCCTAACTTGAAAAAAACAAAACCAGAAGAAAAAAGAGGAACTGGAGAGATGGCTCTGCAGCTAAGTGCACAGGTTGCTCTTCCAGAGGTCCTGAGTTCAATTTCCAGCAACCACAAGGAGGCTCACAGTCATTGACAATGGGATCTGATGGTCTCTTCTGTCACTCATGCATACATGCACATAGGATACTCATATACATAAAAGACAAATCTTTAAAGAAAGAGAGGTGTGTGTGTGTTCTGTTGTATATATGTGGGTTGGTTGTATTGCATCTCATCCCCTTCATTTCACCATACAGATGGATAAGTCATTTTTATTCTTTTCTACAGGTTTTTTTAGAATACATTCAGCCCAAGGACCCTAGCAATGGGCAGATGTATCAGAAGACCCTGCTGGGAGTAATTCTGAATATCTCGTGCTTGCTAAAGACGCCGGGTGTGGTAGAAAATCATGGCTACTTTCTGAATCCATCTCGTTCCAGTCCTCAGGAGATCAAAGTTCAGGAGGCCAACATTCATCAGGTGGAACTGTTTTCCAGGGTGTCACAGCCCCCTGATTTGAGATGAGCATTTCTTCAGGAACCATGTAGGGAAAAGCTGCTTCAGCCTCTTTGGGAAAGCAAATTGGTCTGATTGGCTTTTGTTATAGTAACACAACGAAATTGCCCTCTTATTGGGAGGGATGGGGTGGCGTGTAATCCTAGCACTTATGAAATAGAGTCGGGACTGGGAGTTCAGGACCGTCCTGCACTAAATAGCCAGTACCAGACAAACCTGTACTATAGGAGAGCCTATCTCAAAATAAAGGAAGGAAGCAAAGAAATTGCCCCCGGTGCATGCCTTTAATCCCAGCACTTAGGAGGCAGAGGCAGGTAGGCCTCAGTGAGTTTAAGACCAGCCTAGTCTACAGAGTGAGTTCTAGGATAGCCAGAGCTGTTACACAGAGAAACCATGTCACAAAAAACAAAAGCAGAAAAAGAAATCACCTTCTTCATATCCTTCACTATGAGGAGAGAATGGACTTTGGTGTTGGGAGAGAATAAACTTGAAGATTATATAGAACCTGCTGTGTGTGACAGTACTGTCACATCCCCCTCAGTCCTTGCCCTTCTTGCCAAGATACTTATTGTCACTTAGCTAATGAAACCTTCTGACTAAATCCCATCTTATAATCTCTTTGTCCCTTATTCTTCTCTTAATGTATAGGCCCCTTAACATAAAACCTAAAACCCAACTGTGGGGCATTAGGTGACTAACAAGGGCACAGTTTAAGTGTCCCATTTCCTATTTAATCATCACAGTGCTGTCAAATAGTGTTAGCAGACTCCAGCAGTAGCCAAATCCTACTGCCCATGATTTTTTGTTTTGTTTTTTGTAAAGAACAATTCACTGGGACCAATAAAATAAATGGTTCAGTAGGTAAAAATGCTTGTCATCCAGCCTGATGATTTGAGTGTGGTCCCCAGGACCCATATAGTAGAAACAGAGAACCTGTTCCCAAATACCCTCACACATGATGCTCGATAGCTTGTCCCTCCCACATACTAATACATTAACACTAAATACATGTAAAAATTCAAAAGTATTTATTGACTATACCCATGTCTGTTTGTATTGTTTATGGCTCAGTTTCATTTTGCAGTGGTAGAGTTGAGTAGCCGCTATGAGAACTATGTCAAACAGAGCCAGAGAATTTACCCTTAACACTTACAGAAAAATCCTGACGGTAAAACCTATTAAACTCTCTACAATTTGGCAGCTGACCAGAAAATGTCTCATAAGTACCCAGAAATACATGTATTTTTAATAATCAGAATCAGGGAATAAGGTGCAAAAAAGTGAAGGGAGAGATTAAGATTAGCATATTTTTAAAAACTTGTATTTGCCAGGGTTTAGGAGTTAAAAAATAAAAAAGAAAGAAAATACCAGGATTGTGAAATTGGAATGTTCTGTGGTTGTGTTTTCTGGTTAAACAGTTCATGGCTCAGTTCCATGAAAAGATCTACCAGATGCTGAAGAACTTGCTCCAGCTCTCTCCAGAAACCAAGCACTGTATCTTGTTCTGGCTTGGAAACTGTTTGCATGCAAATGCAGGCCGCACCAAGATCTGGGCCAATCAGATGCCCGAAATCTTCTTCCAAATGTATGCCTCAGATGCCTTCTTTCTGAATCTGGGTGCTGCTCTTCTGAAGCTGTGCCAGCCATTCTGCAAACCCAGATCCTCTCGGCTCCTCACTTTTAATCCCTCATACTGTGTCCTGAAGGAGTTGAATGATGAAGAACGAAAAATTAAAAATGTACACATGAGAGGTAGGCGGGGAACTGGGCTTTCAAAACAGTGAATGTGTGTGTCACATATAAAGCATTTGCTCCTTTAGCCTTTGAGAAAGTGCCTCTTGATCAAAACAGACAAGGCACAAATGGAGAATGATTTGAAATGTGGATTTTCAAAAACAACCATCATCTTTTAAATGTTAGGCCTTGGTGAGACCTTCTGTCTGGTTTGACAACCTTGGATATTCACCCCTCATCCTATAGAAATCCAGTAGAGCTCTGCTGCCGTCGTTTTCTAACTCAGGGCAGAAAAGGGCAGACAGGTTGACACAGTGGCAGCAGTGCAGGAAGGAGTGAGGGCCCAGCTCTGCAGAAGCTGGGGTCTTCTTCATGGCTGAGTCTTGAAAGACAAGTAGAGTTTACCAAGCAAAGAGCAGTGGGGCATGATAGCACTGAGCCCTTGAGAAGCAGAGGCAGGTGGATCTCTGAATTTGAAGCTGTCTAGAAAAAAAAAAAGCTGGAAGGTCTTTATTGAGGAATAGTAAGAAGTCCCGTGTAGTTAGAGCAAGGGGGTGAAGAGTAGGAGATGGGAAGGAAGAAAGTTGACATCAGGTTGAAAGAATTTGAATAATACGGAGAAGTGAAAAAGACAATGACTCAGCCCTGATTCTATCAGAACAAATCTCTCCTCATTTTTGATGGATTTCCTTCTATTTTTTTTTTAAATCCTCTTACAATTATAAAACCAATATCAGCACAAAAGTAACTCCGCTTGAACACAGAAAACAGATTAACTGGAAATGGTCCATTGCCTATCAATTGGGGAAAAGTTACAATATTATCTCTCATTTCAGTTTTTGCTGATTTCATTGGTTCAACAGAGATTAATGATTTCTGTTGACAGCAAGAAGCCAGAAAGTGTTTTCAGACAGGGAAATAGTTGGGGATGCATTGTAAGGAAGATAGCATTGTAGCAATATGGAGGCTGAGCAAGAGTAAAGGGAGCCTGAAGACCAAGGCAGGTGTGTGTCAAGCCATCACCATTCATTTCACTTCTTCAAGGTTTGGACAAAGAGACCTGTTTGATCCCAGCTGTGCAGGAACCCGTGTTCCCTCAGAGCTATAACCTTGTGACGGAGAACCTGGCCCTGACAGAGTATACCTTGTACTTGGGATTTCACAGGTAACTCCTTTGATGGCATTGGGAAAGAACAGTTTGTGAAGAACTAGTTAGCTGTGTTGACGGCTCAAAGGTTGAAAGTGAGTCTAAAGACTCACGTTAGGATATCATAAGGAAAGAACTCATGCATTGTTTACATTTACATGAGGCTACTTGGTACAGATTACTTAAGTTTTTATCTATTTTTAAAATCAACAACATGCTAATATTTTCCTCCACATCTTGCCAAATTTTCAATCCCTATCTTTTTGATATTATCTAGGAAAATCAAATAATTTTCATTTTACATTTCACTCTCTACTCTTGAATTCTCATTACCTCTGATGCCAAAAGACCAATAGACAAAACTGAAAAAACTTGAGAATGATGAGAAGGGGTTCCAGTAAGACCAATATACCCATAAGAGAGCTGTGAGCCTAAGAGAAAGGATCCTAAAAAATGGGAAGGTTCAAACCTGTGTGTACAAGTTCCAAAAGGGTCCATTTCTAGCAAGCCAGCTACATGTCTTTCCCTTCTTATTTAGCTGAGAATGATTGCCAGCATAAGGGGGGGGGGCTAATAACTCACTCATATTTTTGATCTATAGAAAGAGTATTATGAATACTGCTTTTGTTTTTACTTGTGGGGGGGACAGGATACACATGCTCATATGTGGTGTAGAAGCTGAGGTCGGTGTCAGGTGACTGTCTCGGTCACTCCTCACCATCTCTTTTGAAAAGCAATCTTTCATTGGCCCTGGAGCTCCCTGACTCAGCAAGACTTCAGGGATCCTCCTGTCTCTGTGTCCCCAGCATTAGGACTGCAGGAGGACACCACCTGACCCAGCGTGTGCGTGGGTCCTGGGGGTCTAAGCTTAGGTCCTCCTGCTTGCAGTAAAAGCCCTTTACCTACTGATCTCTAGATCTCAGTAATACTGATTTTTGTTTGTATGTATGTTTGATTTTCATGACAGAGTTTCTCTATGTAGCCCTGGCCATTCTGGAACTCACTCTGTAGACCAGGCTGGCCTCAAATTCAGAGATCCACCTGCCTCTGCCTTCCAGGTGCTGAGATTAAAGGCCTACATCACATGCCTGGCCTGGAATACCAATTTTTTTAAATGCCTTCTCAGGATACTTAATGTAAGGCTTTAAAAAAAAAAAAAAAAAAAACTCCAGCAGCAAATTACTGGGAAAAAAATTGAAAAATTGACAGTTTTGTTAATCTGTTATTGGCATTTTAAATGTGGTAACAGAAGTTCAGCATGTGCTTGATCTACTTTACCATCCAGATTCAGACTAGATGCCTGGCATCCAGATTCCCCGTCAGTAACCCTAGTCACTGTACACAAGAACAAAGTTGGGCGGGGGCACATACCTTTAATACCAGCACTTCGGAGACAGAAGCAGGCAGATCTCTAAATTTGAGACCAGCCTGGTCTAAAGAGTGAGTTCCAGAATGGCCAGAGATACACAGAAAAAATCATGTCTTGAAAAATCAAAATTTAATAAACAGCTACAAAAGAACCAAGGGAGTGATTTAGGACTGTAGATGTGGAAAGAGCTAGCAGCAGCTTTTAGTTCTAGTCTTCCTTTCATGTGATGGGAGCTTTATGTATGGTCGTTGTAATCAAGCCTTTTTTTCTTTTTTTTCTTTTTTTGTCTGCTCAGTTTTCTAACTGTGCAAAGATCATCTGCTGGCCCCACCTGTGTCCTTAAAGCTTGTGCTGGGCTATTGATACTCTGTCTCATTAAAGTGAATGTCTTCAGTAATAACCACTCACCTGCTCATTCAGAGGCTGCTAACTAACTCTTCCTAATTAGCTTCACACTTGTTGAGTACATGGCAGCATTTTCCCAGAGCACTGCACCTTGCTTCGTCCAGTCAGTGACTTTTGTGAGTGCCTCTGTGTCATTGTACCTACAACTTTCTACAACCTTAGAATATTAGAATAACCAGATGAGGATTTGCTTTCCAGTGTAGTCTGTACTACACTGCCCCACACAAGCCTCCCTGACCTGGTCTCTTCTGCTTTCTTGGGGGCAGGTTGCATGATCAGATGGTAAAAATCAACCAAAATCTGCATCGGCTGCAGGTTGCCTGGCGGGATGCTCAGCAGAGTTCTAGCCCTGCTGCTGACAATCTCCGTGAGCAGTTCGAACGCCTGATGACCATCTATCTTTCTACCAAGACTGCTATGACTGAGCCACAGATGCTGCAAAACTGCCTGAATTTGCAGGTGTCCATGGCTGTTCTGCTGGTTCAACTGGCTGTAGGCAATGAGGGCTCACAGCCAATAGAGCTAAGTTTTCCTTTGCCAGATGGCTACAGCTCTTTGGCTTATGTGCCAGGTAAGCAGCCTGTCCCTTGGGAACATCCTATTAATAGCCACCTAAGTTTTAACTGGGTCACCTTGGAAGCTTAATTCTCAAAGTACTCATCCTTAGTTATCATTCCATTGTTGTTAGAGGAAGCACTCAAACTTACAAATATCATCTCCTGACCAAAGCATGGGGCACTAGTGGTTGCTTCTGGTCTGTGTCTCCACTGCCATGACAGTAGAAATAGCCTTCAGAAGAGAAGCTGTAGTCAGGGTTTCACAGCTCTCAGTTTTTGTCATTAATATTGTTTGTCTTTCAACTTATAATTGGTCTGTCTAACTCTCCCTGGGCTTTTTTATAAAAAAACAAAGTACCTCTTGTGTGTTAACTCAGAAGGGAAATTGTGTGAGTGTGTGTGTGTGTGTGTCAGTGTCAGTGAGGGGTCAGTAGATGTTGTTCACTAATCAAATTATATGTTCTTGAATACGGTACTGGTCTCATGCTATGTAACAATTTAGCCCCCAAACATAGCAGTTTAAAACAACAAACGTTATCACACATAGCTCTCTGCATCAGAAATCCAGGACCACTTGTGGCCAGCTGTCAGTCAGAGCCACAGGATTCTGAGGACTCAACAAAGAGCTGGAGGATCCGCTTACAGCCCAGTCATGTGGTTGTGAGCAGGCCTCGGCTGCTTGCCAGTAGCCCCACACATCTCTTGGTACCACTTATGGTGTGGCAGCACAAGTGATCAGAATGAAAGCTGCAGACTTTGATAACTAGCCTTGAAAATGATGTACTCTACTGTACACATCAGGGTATCACCTAGCCTAGAATAATGCAGAAAGGACTTTGCCAAGGTATGAGTGCCAGAAGGGAAGGATGCTTGGAGGACCATCCTGGAGCTCCTTGCTGCAGCCACCTCCTGGAACTAGCCACACCTAAAGCATGGCTTAAATTGTGACTGAGCTTTGGGGGCACAGCATGCTAGTGTTAGCAATAATGTGTGTCACTTCTATTCATGTATCTACTCAGATAAAAATAAAGCTTGATACACACGTAAAAGATCCCCGTTAGTAACTCATCACCATCTCTAGTACTCAGATGGTGATAAAAGTTTGGTACAAAAGACTTGGATTTTTTTTTTTAACCTTTGTTATTAATGTGAAGGGAGGGACTGGGATGTCATTTGGGACCAGTGAACACATATTTGGCTAATTCCAGCAAATCTTTTTCAGAATTTTTTGCAGATAACCTGGGTGATTTCCTCGTTTTCCTCCGGCGCTTTGCTGAGGACATCTTGGAGACGTCAGCAGATTCCCTGGAGCATGTCCTTAACTTTATCACCATCTTCACTGGGAGCATAGAGAGGTGATTGGCTGGAAGCTCGCCCCGTCCCTGTTAGAGCTACAAAACATCCCGTCCGCTGTGTGAGACTTAATACGCAGAGGACTCTGCCCACAGAGAGTTTGAACCTGAACATAAAGTGCCTAGCGGGAATTCCACTGCTAGTCCCTGGTTAAAATAGTTAATGTGAATACCAGAGGCTGTACTGATGGCATCCAAGATCCAAGAGCTAAATTCTTTTTTTTTTTTTTTTTTTTTTTGGTTTTTCGAGACAGGGTTTCTCTGTGGTTTTGGAGCCTGTCCTGGAACTAGCTCTTGTAGACCAGGCTGGTCTCGAACTCACAGAGATCCGCCTGCCTCTGCCTCCCAAGTGCTGGGATTAAAGGCGTGCGCCACCACCGCCCGGCTCAAGAGCTAAATTCTTTTACTAATTATGTGAACAAAGCTTGCTCCTGCACCTTGAGTTGGATAAGTGGTAAACGTAGGTTCATGTTACTTCTAGCCTTCTCTCTGAAACAGGTACTATGGGTTTTACAATTGTTTTCCTGATTTGTGTGTGTGGGGGGGGTATGTATGTAAGCCAAAGGAAACAATTTTTATGTACAAAAGGGCACATTTGCTGCAAAATAAAAAGGAAAGCCCACAATTCTCTAAGGCACATCAATGAAAACTATATAGAAGCCATAAATATATATATTTATGCAGACCCAAAGGGAAGGGAGAAGCCAGCAAGCATTGATTAGACACACAGGCAGGCAGCTATCAGATGATTATAACCTAACCTTTGCCCAAAGAAGCTTGGGACAGCAAATTTGTTTAAAATGAACCTGTCAAAGAAGAGTACATAGTAGATAGTACATTAATATAGAGAAGAAAATTGAATGTCTATGCTTTACATGGAAACTGAAGTGCTGCCTCGTACGTGGTAAGCTGTCACCTCAAGAATCAAATGGGCAGGCCGGGCGGTGGTGGCGCACGCCTTTAATCCCAGCAGTTGGGAGGCAGAGGCAGGCGGATCTCTGTGAGTTCGAGACCAGCCTGGTCTACAGAGCTAGTTCCAGGACAGGCTCCAAAACCACAGAGAAACCCTGTCTCGAAAAACCAAAAAAAAAAGAATCAAATGGGCAGGCACAATAGTACCCTTCTGTAATCCCAGCACTCAGAAGACAAAGACAGGAAGATTGCCACAAGTTCAAGGCCAGCCTGGTCTGCATAGGGAGTTCCAGAACAGCCAGACTACATAACATACATAGTAAAACCATCTCAAAACAATGTGTTAAATGGCATACCCTGCATCAGCTGAGTGGAAACATTTTTATATATCTAATAGTGATATAGGACATACTGGCTCCTTGTGTAGAATAGAATCACATTGGGTAAATTAAGTTCTCTTGCTCATCTTGCTTTTTGCTCTCTGCAGAATGAAGAATCCTCACCTAAGGGCCAAACTAGCAGAGGTCTTGGAAGCAGTGATGCCTCACTTGGATCAGACCCCAAATCCCTTGGTGTCCAGTGTGTTTCACCGGAAACGTGTGTTTTGCAACTTTCCATATGCTCCCCAACTTTCAGAAGCCCTAATCAAGGTTTTTGTGGACATCGAATTTACAGGTAAAGAAGTCATGTGACCAACTCTAGAGCTAAGAATTAAGTTTCACAGCTTGATCACTTTCGAATGTCACAGAAATGTCAACCAGCATTTCTTGAATACTTACTGTGTATTGATGCAGAGTGCTTTATTTTTCCTATATCATTAACTTGTCTATCTGAAAGGTTATCTACATTGTTCTCATTTTATATGTGAGAGGATAGAAACTCAAAAAGTTTTAGTTATTTGTCTGTATCATACAACTAAAAGAGGTAGAACCAGCTCTGTCTCAGAAAAAAAGGCAACAAAAATGGGGAAAAAGTACCACCTACATACAGTTGGCAAGCACAGCAAACATGAGGACCTGAGATGGAGCCTTAGGACCCAGGTCTAGGGATGTCGCTTAGTGGTAGCACACTTACCTAATATGTGCAAGGCCTATGTTTTCTGTGTTGTGTGTGTTTTAATAGGATATCTTTATTTATCCTTTAACAATTTCATACATGTAAAAGATGTTTGGTTGTATCTACCCCCAACTTCCCCTCCCACTTCCTCCTGGTTCTCTTATACGTTTCCTTTCCCCTTTCACCTCTTCTTATTTACAACCCACTAAGCCAATTAGTGCTGCGTGTTGGAATGTTGACTAGTCTTGTTGATGTGATCTTATGCAGGTAATTGTAGCTATAGCTTATGTTTTATCCCTGGCACCACAAAGGGTATGGGCTGGGGGGACTCCTCGGGAAGATTTTGGCAGCAGCCTTGACATTCAGTAAATAAAATGCATATGCATGAGCTCCTGCTCATTCTCTAGTAGACTACCCTTGCTGATTTCTCATTCTTGCCTTACTCCAGGGGACCCCCATCAATTTGAACAGAAGTTTAATTACCGCCGCCCTATGTATCCCATCCTAAGGTATATGTGGGCGACAGAGAGCTATCGGGAGAGCATTAAGGTAAGAGGGGTTTTTGTGAAACCAGTTGCTTCAGGTCAGCCTCAGTAAAATTGTGATTTGGTACTAAATTATCTTCTTCTTGGGCTGGGTCTTACAGGATTTGGCTGACTATGCCTCTAAGAATTTAGAAGCTATGAATCCCCCACTGTTCCTCCGATTTCTTAACCTATTAATGAATGATGCTATCTTCCTTTTGGATGAAGCTATACAGGTAAAAGAAAGAATTGTATGTGTTCCTATACCGTCTGTGGTGGTGTCAGTGAGAAAGGCTTCAAATCATCATTAGTGGCAGTGGGGTGGTGGGGGTAGTTTTGATTTGGGGGGTGTGTGTGTTTAGTTTTCTTTCTCTTTTTATCCTAAGCTGACCTCAAACCCACAGGAATCCTTCCACCTTAGCCTCCCAGAGTTTTCAGATTGCAGACATGAACCAGTACACCTGGCAGAGAGTATATGTATTCTTTTGCTCATTTAATTATAATAGAGTAATCCTCGCTCTAGAACATTCGCACACACCAAAAGTGTATGTGTAATAGTATGCCCCATGCTTGCCATTGTACAGCTTTCTAGGTTTATCATTTCATTAGAGACAAGATCAAGGATCTTTGTTGAAGCTTCATGGGCTTGGGTGGTTCTTTGGTTGATAATTTAAAAGGTAGTATTGGGGCCTGAGAAATGGCTCAGTGGTTAAGAGCACTGGCTACTCTTCCAGAGGACCTGGGTTAAATTCCCATCATCCACATGGCAGCTCACAGCTACTCGTAACTCCAGTTCCAGGGGATCCATCTTCTGACCTCCACAAACTTCTGCATGCCTGTGGTGCGCATACATACATACACATAAATTGTTTTTTAAAGTGTGGTAAAGTCAAACTAAGGTGTACCACCAGCAGGCCGGTAATGTTAAAAGAAATCATAGGATCTTAATTTTGGTTAGTCACTGTCAGATTTTCAGCCATGACAAAGTACCTAAGAGGAACAACCTAAAGAAGGAAGGATTGCTTTTGCTCATAGTTTTGGAGGTTTTAGTCTAGGCTTAGCTGTGTGCTCTCTGTTGAGTCTGCAGCTAAGCAGGATCTCCTGGTGGAGGCAGGAGTATCAGTATGACCAGGCAGTGACCTCCAGGAAGAGGATACAGCTTTAGTTTGAGGGTAGCATACTGGACAGTCAGGAGCGCTCATTGATAATCCACTAAGTAACTTGGGCTTGGTTTGTGAGAGGGACCTGACCTGCTCTTTTCATCATCCTTCACTCTGAGACTTAAGGTAGGTTCTCTGCGGAAATGAGAGCAGTTCCTGTGATAAACAGATCATACGTAGGGACAGTGTGATTCAGGGAGTGAAACAGACGGCATCCTCGTGAAATCAGGTAACACATTGTTTGCTGCTGTAGTAGGATGATGAGAGATGAGGACTTTAATAATTATGACATTCTAAGAAATTTTAGACACAAGGCATGTTTATAGAACTTTGTTTTTTGGTGAGCAAGTTTTGAAGATTTTGTGTTGTTTTGTTTTTTTGGTTTTCGTTTTAGGAAGAATTCATTTTTTCTTGGGCGCCTGGTGTTTTTGCCTGGATTCTCTATGCTGCTCTGCTGGTCCTCCTTGCTCTCCTGATAATATCTTGGTCCCAGGCAATTGCCTACCAGTTTACTCAAACCGAGACAAATCTATATGAGGACACTATTTTTTCTTTCCAAAAGTTCTTTAAGATTTAATTTTACATTTGTGTGTGTGTGTACATGTGTGTGCACTTGCTATAGTGTACACATAGTGGTCAAAGGACATCTTGTGGGAGACTGTTTTCTCCTTTCACCAAGAGGGTTCTGGGGTTCAAACTCGGGTCATCAGCCATCCTTGGTAACAAGTGCCGGAACCCACTGACCCCTGCTGAAGCTCTTAAGCTCTAGCCCTATATTGACAAAGACTCAGGACCTTTATATGATTTTCCCAGCTTAGTTGACTGGGTTTTATTTTGTCCTAAGATTTATGTGTATGAGTATTTTGTTCACATGTATGTAAGTGCACCATATGCATGCAGGAGGCTAGAAGAAACCATTGCATCTCCTGGAGCTAAGTTACAGTAAATGTGGCTGCCATGTGCAAGAATAAGTGCTAAGAGTTCTTAACCTTTGAGCCACTTCTCCCACTCTAGATTTTTTTTTTTTAAGTGTATTAGTGTTTTGCTTGAATGTATGCAAATGCATACAGTGCCCATGAAGGCCAGAAGAAGGCATCAGATCCCCTGGAACTAGAGTTACAGGTGGTTATGAGCCACAGTGTTAGTGCTGGGAATCAAATCCTGATCCTCTAAGAGCAGCAAGAGTTTATAACCATTGAGCCACCTCTCTAAGCCCAGTTGACTGGATTTTAATTAAGCCCTCTTAAATGTCATGATCCTTCAATTGCATTTCTCTTACCAGATGTATCACGTTTCTGGTTTCCATAGTATTTGAGCAAGATAAAGATTCAGCAGATCGAGAAAGACCGAGGAGAATGGGAGAGTCTGACACCAGAAGCCCGCCGAGAGAAAGAGGCTGGCCTGCAGATGTTTGGACAGCTGGCACGTTTCCATAACATCATGTCCAATGAAACAATTGGTACCCTTTCCTTTCTGACATCAGGTAAGAACATGACAGTCTGCTTTCCCCAAAAAAATGTAGGAATCAAGGTCAGTTTCACTCACGGAATCAGCCCAACTAAAAGTTAAAAGAGTTAGACTCTGGGACTGGGGATGTAGCTCAGATAAAAGAGTGCTTGCCTAGCCTGCATGAAGCTCACATACCTGTAATCCCAGCACTTTGGATGTTAAGGCAGGAGGATCAGAAATTCAAGGTCACCCTCATCTACATAGTAAGTTCCAGGACACTTTGGGATACACGAGACCCTGTCCAAAAGAAAGTTGGACGCTGGTGACTGTAACTTCCACATCTGAGAGTAAAACAAATCAGAGAAACTTCAGAAAGAATGATGGGGTCCATTACTGACATGGCAGAAAATATAAGGTGGTAACACAGTTGTTCCCTTGACGGAGCTGCGAGTGTAGCTTAATGATAGAGTACATGCTTAGTCAGCGCAAAGCCCTGAATTCAATCTCTACATTCATACATGCATGAGCCATATACACTGTACATTATATATGTTCATGTATGTGTACATTTATTCTGAAAAGTATGTCCATCCTGGTTAATGAAGTAAATTTCAAAAAGACACTATTTCCATTCTCGTTAGAGCAACGGTGCCCTGTTCAGTAACCACCTGCCACACGTAGCTATTAAACATTTACAATATGGGTAGTCAAAATTAAAGTGTGCTATATTTGTAAAATGCATACTATAAGATTTTGTATATAAATACATATAAATTACGTATGGTGTGGCATCCTCTTTGGAGATGGAGACAGAAGGACTCTTGAGTCCCAGGCCAGCCTGAGCTATTAGTGACAGCCTATGCCAAATAACCATTGAGGAAGGGAGGAGAATAAATAGTTTTCATTCAGTGATAAAATTTAGTGTGATATGACAGCCAGTGAGCAGGAGTGAAAAGAAACTCTCTAATGAGAGACACAGATAAAGGTTTTAAAGACTTTGTTGTTGTTTGGTTTTATTGTTTTCAAGATGGAGTTTCTCTGTGTAGTTCCAGATGTCCTGGAACTCACTCTACAGACCAGCTTGGTCTCAGACTCACAGATCCACCTGCCTCTGCCTCCCAAGTACTGAGATTAAGGCATTCGCCACCACACCTGACTACAATTTTAAATATTTTTAAAGCTTCTTTTAAAAACTTTTTTATCGAGGCAGGCGGATCTCTGTGAGTTCGAGACCAGCCTGGTCTACAAGAGCTAGTTCCAGGACAGGCTCCAAAACCACAGAGAAACCCTGTCTCGAAAAACCAAAAAAAAAACTTTATCAGGTCAGGGAAATCAAAGAAGATAAGGCAGCCAAAAACCAAGAACAAAAGCCCCAAAGGACAGGGAAAAGATTTTGAATATTGAAAATGTGACTTTAAAAGTTTAAGGGACTGGAGAGATGACTCAGTGGTTAAGAGCACTGGCTGCTCTTCCAGAGGACCTGGGTTCAAATCCCAGCACCCACATGGTAGCTCACGACTGTCTGTAACTCCAATTCCAGGGCTTCTGACACTCTGACACAGGCATACATGTAGGCAAAACACCAATATACATTAAAATAAATAAGTAAATTTTAAATATTCAATGAAAGGGTTAAAAACAATAAACTCAAGAAACTCCCCCATTAAAATGGAGCAGAAAGAAAACAGGATGGAGATTAGAAGAGGAAGGATGAGAAAGTGAATGCTGAATTCAGGAAGTCTGGAACACAAGTGAGTGTGGTGTTCCTGGATGAGGCATCCGCCACGCCTCACAGCCTGAGTTGGACCCTGGAACCCACATGGTGGCAGGAGAGCACTAATTCCCACAGCTGTCCTGACTTGCACACACTCGCTGTAACACATTCAGGTGCACACAAAAAATGTATTCTTAAAATGTTTAACAGTGTTCATGTGTTCATGTGTGGGTAGTAGGTTTTGTTTCCTTTTTGTTTGTTTGATTTTGGTTCTGTTTGTCTATATTTTCTCCACTGAAAATGTATTAGATATAAGGGGGAAAAAATTACTGATGGGTTGAGTTTTGAGACCTTGGCTTTTTTCCAGAGATCAAGTCACTGTTTGTGCACCCCTTCCTGGCTGAGCGCATTATCTCCATGTTGAACTACTTCCTGCAGCACCTGGTTGGCCCCAAGATGGGTGCTCTCAAAGTCAAGGACTTCAGTGAATTTGACTTCAAGCCTCAGCAGCTTGTCTCAGACATCTGCACTATCTACTTAAATCTTGGGTATCTGAGACTGGCATTGAGCAAGCCATGGCAGGGGCGGCGGGGGGGAGGGTGCTAATGTTATGGTAACAGAAAGTCTGGCTAGCTAGTGTGTGGAAATATAGTCAGGGAAGGAAGGCTCATTCCTAGCTGTTAGATAAGGGAATCCTCCATAGCTTTAGAGAGAGTTTTATCTGATCCATGAACATTGTTCAGGATCTCCAACATTCTGCCTTGATCTATGCAAAGATCAACTTTACCAGTTATACTACTGTTAATTAAAGCATTTTTTAGGGCCATAGGACACTTTGTAGAGATATCCTTGTAGAAATTAGATGTGGAGGCACACACCTTTAGTCCCAGCACTCAGGAGACAGAGGCAGGCGGATCTCTGAGTTTGATCTAGTCAGATCTATAGAACAAGTTCCAGGACAACCAGCCCTACACAAAGCAAAATGCTTGCCACACAAACATGAGCAACTGAGTTCAGATCCCCAGCACCCAGCTAAAAAGCTACATGTAGTAGCATGCACCTGTAACTCCAATAATGGGAAAGTGAAAACGGGGTTCCCGGGAGCTCACAGGCCATCTAGCCTGGGCAAACTGATGAATTCTAGGATTAATAAGAAGCTGTGTCTCAAAGAATACAGTCTGGAGAGTAGTTGAGGAAGATACCTAACATTGACCTCTTGCCTCTGTACACATACAGACACACTTACACATGCACATAGCATAAATAGAATGTCTTTCTAGTTCAGAAGAGCACTTGGGCTTATAAGGGTTGGATGATTGTTCTGTAGCCCATCTGCTGTCTGTCTCCACATTGACCTATGCTCTGACTCTCCGTTCCTTTGTAATGCCCACTTTTAGGGATGAGGAGAATTTCTGTGCTACTGTGCCCAAGGATGGACGTTCCTATTCCCCTACTCTCTTTGCACAGACAGTCCGAGTTCTGAAGAAAATCAATAAGCCTGGGAATATGATCGTGGCTTTCAGTAACTTGGCAGAGAGAATCAAGGTAAGGACAAGGACATTATGTTTTCTCATAAGAAATGCCACACTGTCACCTCAACTCTGCCACTTTTGCCCTATTTCAGGGAGAAAAGGGGTACTACCTAGAGGCATTGGAAACAGGTATTTCCTTCTAGTCAGTCAGTTACTGGGAACAGGACTGGGGAGCAGGCTCAGAGGTTAATAGCACTGACTGTTCTTCCAGATGTCCTGAGTTCAATTTCCAGCAACCACATGGTGCCTCACAACCATCAGTAATAAGATCTAGTGCAGACACACATGTAGACAGAACACTTTATACATAATAAATGAATAAATCTTTAAAAAATATAATAACTGGAAACAGCTATTTTACTAACTTGTACTCCTTCCAAGGGAGAGTATGAACAGAATTGAAGATGTGTCTACCAGGTGAAAAGAAAGTGTACTGGTTAAGTCCTTTTTTAGACTTTTATGTCCTTATGTTAGAAAAGATTTGAAAACCTGGTGTTAATGCAAAAGAACTTTTTGGAATAAAATTTAGGAAGAAGGGCAAGAGTTGCTGAGTCATGGCTATAGCCTGCACTCCCCCAGCTGAACTGAAACAGGAAGGTTGCAAATTCAAGGCTAGTTTGAGCAAATAATGAGATCCTAACTCAAAATAAATCAAAACTGAGCCAAGATGAGTACTTCACAGACACTGGTTTATATTGCTTTTCTCTGTTCTCTACATTCCTATTGGTAGCTGGTTTATACTGAAATGCATTTTTGAGATTAAAATACTCTGTTATGCTCAGCTAACCCTTCCAGCAGGACAGTAGTAGAGCTCCATTAAAAATGGGAGAAAGGAAATATATTTGATACAGAAATCTAATAGAGAATCTTCCAGGGTGTGCATTGGTGGCGCACACCTTTAATCCCAGCTCTTGGGAGGCAGAGGCAGGCAGATCTCTTGAATTTGAGGACAGCCTGATCTACAGATACAGTTCTAAGACAGCCAGGGCTACTGAGAAACCCTGTCTCCAAAGACCAAAAAGGAAAAAAGAAAGAAAAGATTCTTTACTGGTGTCTGCCTTTCCTCAGTGAGTTTCTTTCTTTTTTATTTATTTATTTGAGCTGGGCTTGATGTTGGCCTAGAGCTCAGCCAGACACACAGCCCTAAGGAAGTGAGTTACAGGATCAAATGTTGGACAGGCATTCTTAAATTTCTGTGCCTGCTTATATCAGAAACTACTCTTCAAACACAGGCTGTGTGAGTGACTCGGTAATTATACAGCTAACAGCCTTCCCCCTTTCCCATCCCAGCATTCACAGCAGAATGCTGCCAGAAAGATGTGTTCTTTCTCCTGCTGACACTTGCGTCCACTTCCAGCCATGACTCCCAGCAGCTGAACCAACCTGCAGCAGAACTACCTCTGCTTCTAAAACATGTGCCTTGGGCTTGTTCTTGAAAAAAACAAAGTAGAGATCTGTTGTGTCTGTGAAGGGTTGCTGATGTCCACCATAAGGTGTATGTAGTTACTCGGCAGTCTGGGAGCTACACTGTGAGTTTACTATAGAAACCGGATGTTGTTGCTTCAGTCTCTCGCAGACCTCCAACAACAGGAAGAGGAGACATATGCAGATGCCTGTGACGAGTTCCTGGACCCCATCATGAGCACACTGATGTCTGACCCGGTGGTGCTTCCCTCTTCCAGAGTCACTGTGGACAGGTCCACCATCGCCAGGCATTTACTCAGGTATGCCTGTCCACAGCATTGCCTCAGGGATGCGGCTGTGTTAGCTTCCTGTGTGTGTGCGCGCGCGCGCACCCAGTCGTCACACAGCACTTTGATATCACCTGATAAGATTTTAAAGATTTATAAGATAACTGTTTAGAGGTAATGTCTCTTATTTTACCTCTTCTCTCCTGTAAGTAAACTTAGCCAGGTGTGACAGGAGCCTGGAATTCCAGCACTTGGAGACAGAAGCAGGAGGATTGCCATAACTTTGTTTTTGGGGGTTTTTTTTTTCTGTTTGTTTTTCGAGACAGGGTTTCTCTGTAGCTTTGGAACCTGTCCTGGAACTAGCTCTGTAGACCAGGCTGGCCCTGGACTCACAGAGATCCACCTGCCTCTGCCTCCTGAGTGCTGGGATTATAGGTGTGCACCACCACTGCCTGACTATTTGCCATAACTTTGAAGTATGGTCTACCTAGCAATTTATATAGGCTAGCCAGAGCTACATAGTGAGACCCTATCTCAAAATACAAAAGAAAATAATTTTATCCACATTATGAAATATGTCAACATGAAATATATTATTGCCTGAAAATGTTTTAATTTTATTTAAATTGTAAAAATGTCCAAAAAAGGTGGAATTGTTTTTAACTCATGATTTATACTCCCTTCGGTTGCTATATTTGTACTTGAGTGTGGTACCTTGTGGTAGCATAAACTTCACCAGGCTGAGTGCTGTTTGGACAGTCACCCTGCAGATGTCATAGGAAAGACAGGAAGGCAGAAATAAATTGAAGGCAGTCAGTACCCACACATCCCTTTACTCTTCTGAAGAGCCAGTGCCTCTTTAGGAGAGTACACTACAGTTCAGGGAGGGAGGCTAGTAACTGGAGTTTATGCTGTGACTCCCTACAGCTGTCTTGTTTTGTCTTTTATGTGTTTATGTTTGAGTGTCTTGCCTACATGTATATATGTGCAGCACATGTATGTTTAGTGTCTACAGAAATCAGAAGGTGTTGGATCCCCTGCAACTGGAGTTATGGATGGTTGTGAGTCACCATGTGAGTTGGGAACCGAACCCGGGTTCCTTGTAAGAACAGCATATATTCCCAGCTGCTGACCTAACTCTATAGTCCCCAGCTCTTTTATTTATTTATCTATGTTGTCCAGGCTAGCCTCAAACTCCTGAGCTCAAGCAGTCTCCTTGCCTCAGCTTCCTGAATAACTAAAACCAGAGGTAAACATCACTGTATCCACCTCGCTCCCCCTCCCCCTTTAAGATAGCATGTCATGTAGCCCAGGCTGTCCTCAAAATTACTTTGTAGCTGAAATGACGTTGAAATCATGATCCTCCTGCATGTCAAGTGCTAGGATTATAGGCAAGTGCCACCATTGCTTGGCTTGACCCTTACCTTTTCTAAGTGCAATGTTAGATAGGAAGAGGTACTGAGAGACCATGAAGCCTGTTTTAAAATGCTGTTATGTAAGTTAAGGTGACTCAAATTTAAGGAATAGGATATTAAAAATGAATTTTCTGTTTCATTTGGTATTCTTATGCTTTTTGCTATATGATGATACACTAAGTGATACCAGTGAAAATATTGTGAATCTTGTTTTGTTTTGGAATCAAGGATTCGTGTAGCCCAGGCTTGAACTTACCGTGTAGGTCAGGATGACTCAGCCTTTGATCATCCTGTCTCCCCTTTTAAATGTGAATTCACAATGTGTACCACTATGCACAGCTTACGTGGTACTGAAGATCCAGCTCAGGGCTGTGTGCACACTGGAAAGCACTCTCCTAGCTGAGCTACAGTGCCAGCCAGTCTTGGGCTTTCTTTGTTTTGCTATACTTTTAAAATTATGTTTGTTTGTTTGTTTGTTTGTTTGTTTGTTTGGTGTGTGTGTGTTAGCAAGTGTGAAGGTAAGAAGACAATTTGCAGGAGTTAGTTCTCTTCTTCCACCGTGTGGGTCCTGGGGATCAAATTTGGATCGTCAGCCTTGGCAACAAGTATTATTACACAGTGAGCCATATTGCTGGTCCCAGCTTTGTTTTCTGAAGTGCACAGACTCAAACCTAGAACCTTGTGCATGCTAAGCTAGCATTCTACCACCGATCTATTCTCTCAGCACTGAACCATAATCTGCATTTACTTGCATAGCAGTCAGCTAATTTAATCAAATGTCAATTACAAGGGTCTTATTCCTTAACAGTTTATACTGTTCCAAGAATCTGTCAGTAAAATCACAGGTAGTGAACCTGGCTTAGCGATGTGCATCTGTTGTCCCAACTACCTGGGAGATTTAGACAGGGAGGTTACTGGTGCCCAGGAATTTGAAGTCAACTTGGGCAACATAACAAAACCCCATTTCAAAAAGAAAAGAAAAGAAAAAAGCCAGGTGGTGATGGCTCATGCCTTTATTAACCCAGCACTTGGGAGATAGAGGCAGGCAAATTTCTGTGAGTGTGAGGCCAGCCTGGTCTACAGAGTGAGTTCTAGGATAGCCAGTGCTATACACAGAGAAACTCCATCTGGAAAAACAAGAACAACAAAAACCTACAAATGCTGCTTTATGATGACACCAGAGACTAAGATCTCTGACTTGACATCTAAAGGCTTATGACAAAGACAGCATTTAAAGATCTTTTAAATTTATTTATTCTACTTATATGTATGAGTATTTTACTTATGTGTATGTAGGTGTATCATGTGTGTGCCTAGTGCCCACAGAGGTCAGAAAAAGGCATTGACTCCCTCGGAACTGGCATTACAAATGGTCATAAAACTCCATATAGGTACTGGAAATTGAATCCAGGTCCTGAGGCAGAGCAATGGGGTGGCTGAAGATTTGAGAGTCACCCTTTTCTCGTTTCCTTCTTTCTGACCCGAGTCAGCATCTGACACAGTGTCACAGTGCACCATGGCTCGAGACTCAAAGCAGGGGGATGCTTAGATATTCTGTATTAGAACTTTCCAGAGTAACTCATTTCCATTCTTTTCTTGTCCTAGTGACCAAACAGATCCTTTTAACCGTAGTCCCCTTACCATGGACCAGATCCGGCCAAACACAGAACTCAAAGAAAAAATCCAGCGGTGGCTCGCAGAGAGGAAACAACAGAAGGAGCAGCTTGAATAAATACTGTGAAGTAGACAACCCAAACTAGCGCCAGGGCATAAAGAGTTGTTGGGGGTCTCCCTTTCTGGCTCTGATCCTTTCCTTTTTCTTTCTTTCTTTAGTTTTGTTTTGTTCTTTTGGTTTTGGTTTATTTTATTCTTTGTTGCTTTTCCTTTACTAAATTAGAAAATTGTTCCTGTGCAAATTATGATAATTAAGATTCTTAAGACCTTGTCTCCCTGGCTTTCATGAAATCTCACAGCATCTTCATAAATCATCACTAATCTTCAGCCTTGATTTTCCTATTCCTCATTTCGTTTTCTATCCTAAATTATAGTACATCCAACTACAAAAATGTCCTACCACTTTATTCTTTACCTTTCCAAGAACTATTCAGACATTTTTTGGTGAGAACTGCGTTTAAGTCTATGATGTCAGCTGCTTCGGTGACAGCAGATAGAATCCAAACCCGTTATTCTGTGTATCAACTAGCTCCTGTCCCTGTCACAGTTCTGCAATATCCCAGAGCAGCTTTCCAGATAAGTACAAATACCTTAGTGTGCATAGACTTTTGGCTGATGGATAAGATGGGGACCTTATACAGCTGCTGTTGGTATCTCTTAATTTTGTATTATCTTGTAACTTAAAGATACCATCACAGGCACTCCCATGAGATTGTCACCACCAAAAACTTAACTGCACAGTCTTAAAGAGTGACAGTAGTGGGTGAAGCATCCAGTAAGGGAAGAAGGAAAAAGCTGTTGGTGTCCTCTTTTATTTTGTGCCCCAAGAACTAGGCCTGGGTAAAATAGGCAATAAATAGTGTATCTATGAAGATGCTAATGCAGTATAGCTCGGTGTGTATGTGTTATACACACAGATACTGTGTCTTTTTATTGGTCTCATATGAATTGAGTACCACATTATATTGTGTCCTCCATGATAAAATATATGTGGTATGTGGCAATGTCTTCTCATATATTCATTCTAGTCAAGTAATATTGTAAGACTATAAAATGTATATAGGTAATGTTTGGGCTGTGACATGGCTCCTAAGAGCTGCTTCTAATCTAGCCTTAGTTTACCAATTAACAAAATAGAGATTGGAGCAAAGTCTTGTCCAAAAGTCATTTTAAATATCCACGTAGCTCTGGGCAGTTAATAAGTGCTTTGATCCCACTTCTTTAACCATTTTGCTTAACATGCCATGAGAGACTCAGTCCTGTATGGGATTTTTTATATCAGTATCAGTCTCAGCCCAGAGGTGTAAAGGACAAGGAAATGGGATTGTGGCTTCCTTTAAAGAACATTACTATTAGCCACAACCTTCCATATACAGAAGCAGTGTTTCAGGATTCAAACACAAGTAGCTATAAGCAGTCCTTTGTGTATTTTCTGGTGGTATCAACTGGCAAACCTCTGATCAGAGAGGCCCTCTCACTCTGGCTGAGAAGTAAATGTTAGCTGTTGCCGTGCTTGTCTGAACAGGGAAGCCTGGGACACATTGGAAAATGCCAGATCGTTAAGACTCCATGCTCCCAGTTGACAGCATTGCTTTTCTTTAATCAGACTTCATTTTCTGTGTGTATTATTCTCCTTTCCCTCTCTGGGA
Organism: Chionomys nivalis; assembly: GCF_950005125.1. Classification (NCBI taxonomy): domain Eukaryota; kingdom Metazoa; phylum Chordata; class Mammalia; order Rodentia; family Cricetidae; genus Chionomys; species Chionomys nivalis. The sequence goes on along the minus strand of NC_080089.1, from coordinate 43,760,168 downwards.
ATGACCTGCATTTGAAATAAGCTTCTACCTACTGCATTTATTTTTCCAAAGCTAATGTGGGAGGATGTTTTTGTTTGAAAAAGAGGAGAGGCCGGAGTTGTGAGGTGAAAACTGGATGGAAATGGATCCAAGACCTCAGAAGACAGCAGCTTCCCAGCTCATCACCTCTGTGCTGCCTCTATGTCTATCTGCATTCTACTTCTATATTCTGCTTCTGAACTGAACCTTCAGATTGTAAGCCTTTTTTGGTGAGTTTATGTTGTTTTGTTTCTGTGCTCTTCCGATACTTTTCTATGAATGGCTGTGCACCACTGATGCTGCTGAATCCTTTGATCACAAAAGCACGTGTGTAGCTTAAGGCCACTATTGGTGAGGACACCAAGTGTCCTCTGTGCCTTCTTCCTTTCTGTGAACTCATTTAAAGACATCCAGAAAAAGGAATTCTGGAGACTACTGTCCTGTCCAACAGGACGCATACATGCACTTGCAGAGGTAAAGAGGTGTCTTGTCTAGAACTCAGCAGCAGCTGTAAACCTGTTAAGACTTCCTGACATACCGAGTTTTACGTGATGACTTTGCTGGAGTACAAAAAGAAAGTGAAGACTTCGGTCAGCTCTGGCATTGCTCCGAACTCACCAAGAAGCTAATACTAAACTTGGAAAATTATTTAGGGTTCAAGCAGTTGTTTGTTTGTTTGTTTAATATGGCTTTCTGTGGGTATGTGAAAATTGAAGGAAACTTGACAAGTAGTCTAATGGTGCCAGTTGCTGTTACTACCACACTCTACACAAGTTTCATTACTTTATTCTTTTTTGATTGTGGTTGCTGAGCTGCCATTGGGCAAAGCCTAAGACTGCTAGGTACCTTTACAAGCCAGGCTGAGGCTGTACCATGCGATGTGAGGAAATAGTGCACAGGATCTAATTGCTAAACTGGAAGAGAACTTACAGACAGAAAAATGGAGAACAAAATAGCAAAAAAGTTGACTGAAATCAAATTCAATCAATATAACTATATTTGAAACATTCCGGGAAGGTTACTTCTTGTCAAACTTGCCTGGAGGTGTTTGTTCAAAACTTGTATTTAATAAATGAACACCTGACTTACCACCTTTGCTATCCCTTTATTACAGTATTAAAAGCTGGCAGCAGCCTAGTGTGATAGTGTATGCCTGCAATCCCAGCTACTAACTGATAGGAGGAATGGAGGACCAAGCCTGCTAGGGCTACCTAGTAAGTTCAAGGCCAGCCCAACTTCATTGTTTTATTCTTTTGGCTTTTCAGGACAGGGTTTTCTATGTATCCCTGGCGACCCTGGAACTTGCTCTGTAGACCAGGCTGGCCTCCAACTCACTGCTTAGGGTGCTCCAACACTGCCTGGCTCAAATTAAAATTTAAAAGGGATGTAGCTCAATGGTAGAGAGCTTGCCTGACATACACATTGCTAAATTCAAGCCCAATACCACCACCACAGAAAGAAAAAGCTAGTGACATTTCAAAAGTCCCTCTGAAAACCTAGAGGATTTTGCCACTCTCTCTAAGCAAGGTACTGCAAATATGTGTAACCTGGCTGGCTTAATCTGCCTCACATAGACCTCTAGAGGGACCCTGGGACTGTTCTCAGAAGAAGAGTCTCAAGGAATCTTTTTTTTCTTTTCTTTTCTAAATTGCACCCTATGGCTTTACACCAGATCCTTTAATAATTTGCTACCATGTCCTCATCCCCTGTTTCTATGCCTGTGACATGCAGGATCTGAGCCTGGTTTCATTAAACATTATCCTCTGCTCCAATATCTAAAGTACAGGCAACTGTTGGATGTTTAGATTGCTGCAACCACAAACCCGTGGGTTCTGCTACTGCCCAGTAACTCTTCAGTGTGTCTTTGAGGTATTCTATCTAAAGCTTAGCCCCTCACCTAGAATTCTCTCTCCTCCCATTTACCTTTTACACTCAGGTGGCATCCGTCAGATTCCTCACTTTTCTCCCATCACTCCATTCAAGGGAAAGTTCCAGCACTCTCAAACTAATTCCTCTCTCTTCTTTGCTGTCTTGAAGTTCTTGACAATTCCCCTTCTCAAGCTTCAGTTTATCCTGAGTTCCACATTCCCCTTGGGTTGTCTAACTTCTATTTTCTTCCATATTTCTTTGTCGATGCAATCTGGTTTCTGAGATTTTGGAATTCTTTCTAGTTAATGTCACAGATATTCATACTGATAATTAGCTTGCCATTTCTTTCCCAAAAATACATACCTTTACCCTGTAGTCCAGACTGGCCTGAAACTCCCAATCCTCCAGGCTCCTGTATGCTGGAATAACATGGGTTTCACCACCCAAATTATCTTTCCTGCCTTAATTTGACATCAGTATCTAAGACAGTTTGTCCCTCTCTCGTTAACATGCTCTTGACTCCTTAATCTCACTTCTGATCTGTCTACCTAATGCTCTCATCCGTTTTACTTCTGACATTGAGGCTTCTCCAGAACTTTTCTTGTTCTAATAAAATCTCACTTTCCTACACCTTTTTTTTCCTGTCATATCAAAGTTCCAGCCCTTTGGAATGTGTATGTTTTTTTACACATCAAGGCTCTCTAGGTCTTCAAGATCAGCACCATGCCTACCTAATCTTATATTCCTCTCTGTGCTTATCTTACAACTCTGAGATGCCTTATATGTCCATTTAGAAATCTCTGTCTTTAAGGGAACAATACCCAAAGCGTTTACTGAATTACAAAATGCATGGCATACTGTGCACCCTCAGTACTTATGACCTTCTTCCTCCTGTCCACATAGCTCCATGTGGCTTGTTTGGAAAACCGGGGTTGGATTCCAATTTTGATACTGGCTACGGAGGAAAATGAGACTATAAAAGGTCAATTAGCCGGGCAGTGGTGGCGCACGCCTTTAATCCCAGCACTCGGGAGGCAGAGGCAGTAGGATCTCTGAGAGTTCGAGGCCACCCTGGTCTACAGAGCGAGCTCCAGGACAGGCACAAAGCTACACAGAGGGGTGGAGGAGGCCAATTAAAGAAGTGGTTCATTGGTTGGGTGAGTCTGGTGACTGGGGTTATGTGACGCCTACACGGCCTCTTAAAGCTCCTCTTCAGCCTTAGACCTGCTCTGTCTTTAAAACAAACATATCAGCTCACAAGCATCTCACGACGTCCTCCAGCCTCAATTTCCATGTTCTCTGAAAAACTACGAAACTGCCGCAAGCAAAGTGGAGATCAAGCTAAGAAAATCAACAACGCATGCGCATTTCCTCACCTCAACTGTCTTCCGGGCCGCCATGAATGGCTGCCCCAAGCAATGCCTGTTTCCCGAGAAAAGTCATTATTTGCTACATGTTCTCTTGCCTCATCTATTCATATCTACATTTTATTTGTGCAGAACAAAATTAACTGGCTAATTAGATTCCACAAACACGGGAGGGAGGCCTATATATTTTGAACAGGCACAGAGAGGGGCAGCCTGACCTTGGAAGTGGGGCAGGGGGCCTGCCACGGGTCCTTCCGAGGGTGACATTCAGCCGGCGGTTCGAGGAGACGGACCTTCCACCCTAGACCATGGCCAAGTTCATCCGTAACTTCGCGGAGAAGGCCCCGGGGCTAGTATCCGGTGAGCGCGGCCGGGGGGAGGCTCGCGGGAGCTGATGGGGGGAGGGAGTGGGCACCCAGGGGCCCGCGGGCGTCGGCAGGGCCGTCCGGAGGCCCCCGTGAGGCTGCAGCCTCGTCCGGCGTTCTCCCGGCTTCTTCGGGCCCTAACCGCACCCGGGAAGAGGGTCGTGTGAAGAAGCCCGGCTTCCCTCCGCCGCGAACGCCATGAGGCCCCCTTACCGTGCCCTGGAGACCTGGGAAGGGAACGGCGGAAACAGGGAAAAGTCACACGTCAGGCCCCCTTAGGTGGTCTGGCGAAGCATCTGGAAGTCATCAGGAATTTTTCAAGACCGGTAAGACCTTTGAAAGTTGTGTTTGCTTACCGTCTTGGTCGGATCCTAGAGAAGCCTGCGTCCGGCGAAGGGAAGTTGGAACGTAGGGATCAATGTCCCTGCCCCAGTCCGCATAGGTAGCGGTGCCTGTCGGCAGACGTCTTTGTCGTGGTGGCTTGGCTTCCGAGGGCTTTCTGTGTTTGGAACGCCTGGTAGACCGCCGTATCGCAGATGAACACTGAGTAGTCACACGCTTGAGTAATATATTCTGTCAGTACCGTTCTCTTCTGAGCAGCAGATTATTCGTTGTATTTCTGAAACGGGAGGTGAAATTTACTTTTTTTTTTCTCTTCTGTATGTGTACTACACGTGGTTGAAATCAGATTTTCAAATAGTTAAATTTCTAAATGTTCAGATAAAATATGAATAGAAAGCGAATTTTAAAAACGTGCTTCTGAGCTTATTTTGCTGTGTTTGGACGCTTAGTAATTCGTTTCCTCTTCTCCTTCATCAGCAGCCAAACAATAATGAGGACCGCAGAGTGCCAGACTCTAAATACTGGCCTCCCTCCTACAGAACACTAACTAGTGGGCTAGTAAGCCGTCTTCCACATTCCCAAAGCATTTCTTGTTTTAGCTTTCCCTTTACTAAGATCGTCACGCTATCTGTTGCAAACCGTTAGGATTTTTACATCAATACACCCAGAAGGCTTGACGCTTGAACTTTGGTGATTTGAGGTGCGATTTTTAATATTTCATATGGAATTTCTTTTCCTAACAGTATGATTTTTGCATCTTTTAGGTAGCTTGTATTCAGGAATTTAAAACTGGTTTTGTTGGTAAAATCAAAAATAAAACCCATTACCAACGTTATCTTTTGTCATACAACACGTACTTCTTTCTACTATTGTGAGTAGTTAAAAGGTAATTTGTTCTTTAGACGTATTGACAGGGGCTCTGATGGGGCCGGAATATCAGGTGGATTTCGCTCTACAGCATAGGCTGTTGTATTAAATGTGACTAATCTCCCATTCCCCAGGCTATGTAGCTTTATCATCGGATCTCCCCAGGAAGGTCAGCATCTGGTTTCTCTCCCCTTAACTAAGCTGGGGATCTTATTTGGGTTTCACCAGTTTTTCCATTAATGTTTTTCACTTCTAGGTCCCAGTCCAGGGTATTATCTTACGATTAGTTGTTGGTCTCTCCAGTCTCCCCTTTCTTAGATCTGATCTTTCAAGATTCAGCAACTTTGAGGTTATCTGTCTAGATATCCTGAAGAATGTTGCCCAAACTGGTCATCTTGAGTTTCTCTGCTGATAAGTCTGGAAATAGGGATTTTGAGAAGAACAGCAGAAATGAATTGCCCTGATCACATACCAGGAGGCTCATGATACTCAGACCCATCTTTTTTTTCGTTTTTCAAGACAGGGTTTCCTTGTGTAAGTTGGCTATCCTGGAACTGACTCTGTAGACCAGGCTAACCTTGAACTCAGATCCATCCTCCTGCCTCTGCTTCCCAAGTGCTGGAATTAAAGACATGAAACACAACTGCCTAGGCCATACCCATCTCCTGATCTAATAAGAGCTTCACTGCTAACCAGTTGTTTTTGACAGTTCCATACCTCTTCTCAGCAAGTCCACCTCCTACATTCACCCCCCCAAAAAAAAGAATGTTATTTTACAATGATATAATGGTGATGACAGCCTTATGTCTTCTTTTGTGTCTATACCCAGTCTTTAGAATCCAGTAACCAGAGCAGGAGAGTTTTCTGTTAGAGTGGTGGATGGATCCATCTTCTACGTAGATTAAGTGGAATTCTGTGAGAAAGATCTGTCTCCATTTCTTTTTTCTTTTTTTCCCATTTATTTTTTTCAGTTGTACATTGCACTGGCTCATTTAAATTTATTCCATGCTTCTCATATCTAATTATGTGTCATTTATTGCTGAGATTGTGCCAGCCATGGCCATCTGTAGATCTTTTAAGTTGGCGCCTCTGCCCCTTAACATGTCTAATCTTTTTGGTTCTACATGATGATGACTCTTTATTTCTTGGCCCAGCCTTAGAATTGGCCATTTCTCCAAGAAGCCCTAGTTCCTTTTATTAAACAATGGAATTACAAATTACCATTAGGTACTGGGTTTTTTCTTGCTGCTAGAGTCCATTTTTAAAGTTGACAGTTTCATTTGCTGTGGTAAACACCATAGCCAAAAGCAGTTGGGGAGGAAAGGATGTGTTTCATCTTTACAGTGTGAAATCCATCATCCAGGGAAATCAGGGCAGGAACCTAGAGCCAGCTTCTGAGGCAGAGACTAAGGAGGAGTGCTGCTTGCTCCCCATGGCTTGTTCAACCTCCTTGTTTTGTTTTGTTTTGTTTTTTTGGTTGGTTTTTTTTGTTTGTTTGTTTGTTTCTGAAACAGGGTTTCCTCTGTGTTGCTCTGGCTGTCCTGGAACTCACTCTGTCAACCAGGCTGGCCTCGAACTCACTCTGCCTCCCAAGTGCTGGAATTAAAGGCGTTTGCTGCCACCACCCTACTCAGACTGTCTTTTTACAGCACCCAGACCTCCAGCCCAGGGGTGGCACCATCCTGAGTGAGTTGGACCCTCTCACATCAATCACCAATCAAGAAAATGCCCCACTGGCCAAACTAGTAGGGGCATTTTCTTAATTGAGGTTCCTTCTTACCAAATGACTCTAGCTTGTGTCAAGTTGACACAAAATTAGCCAACACAACAGATAGTCAGACACACATTTATATTCACATGTTAGTCTGTATAGATAACTGAATGAGGATAGAGATGGCTAGGTAGTTAAGAGCACTTCTTGCTCTTGCAGTTTCCTTTTTGTTTGTTTTTCTTTTTTTATTTATTTTATTATGTATACAGTGTTCTGTCTGCATTTATCTTTGCAGGCCAGAAGAGGGCACCATATCTCATTATAGATGGTTATGAGCCACCATGTAGGTGCTGGGAATTGAACTCAAGACCTCTGGAAGAGCAGCCAGTGCTCTTATTAACCTCTGAGCCATCTCTCCAACCCTTTTTTTTGTTTTTCCAGACAGGGTTTCTCCGTGTAACTCTGGCTATCCTGGAACTCACTATGTAGACCAGGCTGGCCTCGAACTCAGAGATTATCTCTGACTCCAAAGTGCTGTGAAAGGCATGTGCCACCACCTCCCAAATGCCTTTACAGTTTCTATATGTGTTTCTCTCCTCAGTTTGTGTGTCTCTCTCTTTGCCGCAACTTCAGTCCAGAAATTTGCATGTGCTCTACCACTGAGCTACATCTCCACACTCTGCTGATTTCGTCATTACTTCTCCTACTGAATTCATTGATGTGAAATAGTGAACACATCAAGAAAATTTGGCTTATGATTCTAGGGAATTTCTAGCAGATTTAGGGGTTTGGTTGGTTGCTTGGTTTTGGTCTTTCAAGACAGGGTTTCTCTGTGTAGCCATGGCTGTCCTGGAACTTACTTTGTAGACCAGGCTGGCATTGAACTCACAGAGATCTCCTTGCCTCTGCTTCCCGAGTGCTGAGATCAAAGGTGTGCTCCACCACCACCCAGTATAGTCTAGTTTTAATTACTGTTACCAATACATGTAAATTTTTTTGTATTATGAGTGCAGTTTTGAAAGGGGGTGCAACTGTACTCTGGTGAAAGAGATTTAATCCAGCACATATTGCTAAGGGTATCAAAAATGGATACTAATTGATAAAATTCCATCTGGACTTGTGGCCAATATTGTGGTGAGCTTCAATCTTACTATTAAAGGATGTTGTTCTATGTAGCTTCTTACCCTTCTGGACTCCTTCTCTTCAAATACAGTGTTTCTACTAAGAAAAATGAATAAATTGCTTTGTCTTTGTTTTCAAATTAGGGACCAGTAACTTTACAGTTAATTAGATTTGCCATTCAGAGGTGAGTAAATACTAGCTGGCCATTATGAATCCTAGCACAATTGACTGCTTAGAGCTTCTGTCGGTTGAGTGGCCCTGTGACACAGGTGTTCTGCATCTTTAAAAGCTTCTTGTTACCAGGGAGCAGCAGCTCTGACTTTTCACACCCACTGCACATTCGGTCCAAGCAATGAGTGGATGTGATACATGAATAAATATTTGTGTCCAGCCCACACATCTGCTTCTTTCGATCTCTAGTGAGTTCATCCTGGGTTTTTTGTTTTGTTATGTTTTATTTTCCAGCTGCTGTGACTTACTCGAAGCCTCGATTGGCCACATTTTGGCAATACGCCAAGGTTGAGCTGGTTCCCCCAACCCCTGCTGAACTCCCTGCAGCTATTCAGAGTGCGAAAAAAATAATTCAAAGTGCTAAAACTGGTAGCTTCAAACATCTTACAGTTAAGGTAACTATGGGCTGTGAAAAAATATGTTTGTGGGCTGGAGAGATGGCTCAGAGGTTAAGAGCATTGTCTGCTCTTCCAAAGGTCCTGAGTTCAATTCCCAGTAACCACATGTGGCTCACAACCATCTGTAATGGTGCCCTCTTCTGGCCTGCAGGCATACACACAGACAGAATATTGTATACATAATAAATAAATATTTTTAAAAAATATGTTTGTGATAGAAAATGTCTTTATTGGGGAATTTTTCCAATTCTTTTGGTTAATATATCTATTTCCCAATAAAGTAGAATCTAACATAATGAGAGATAATCTTTTTTGGCTGCTAAGAAATTTTGTAATCTGGATAGAAATAATTCAGCTAATTCTTTGTCTTGGTCTAGTTTTGGTCTTAGAGCATAAAGGTGAGCATATTGAATAACTGGCAGCCTTGATTTCCTTCCTAATATTAGTATAGTATAATCTGATGGCTACCTTTGCTGGATTTTTTTGTTTTTTGTTTTTGTTAGTTTGGTTTGGTTTTGTCCTAGAATTATCTCCATTCCATTTCAGCTAAAAAAAAAAAAAAAAAAAAAAAAACTCTAGAATTATTACACAGAACAAAAATACTAAAATCTGGATTTTCAAATTGCATATATGTTAAAGGCCACAAGAATTGGAACTTGACTTTTAAGTTCCAGTTTTAGTAACTGCTGGGGCTAGAGCCCTCACCTGGGGAGTGGGTGACAGGAGGCTTCTAGTGGCCTCTGGCTTAACCGAAGGGAAAATGACCTCCAGAAATGCCCCTATTAATAGTAGTAAAGGCATCTAAGTATTTTTTTTTCCAAGTAAGAATTTCTAGATCCAAGTTTGTGTTTGAATGAAACTGCTTTCTAGAACCATGTGTAGGTTGTTTTTTTTCCTCTCTCTTCAAGGGCTTAGAACATAAAATGAATATTGAATACTTGAAAAGAATTAAACCAAATAATAGTAAATAAAAATGAAGAAAATGAGGGGTAAAAGGGAAGAAGACAGAGTTCTTCATCTTTGATGGACAGAAGTGTCTATTCAGAGACAAGCCTTCCTATGAGTGCCCTGTCTGGTATTTGAATCACTTCCAGGATGTGGGTTGTTTTAGGGCCCATAAAGTGTCTCATAAAGTAGTAATGAAAGGGTTAAGTCAGTTCAGGTCTTTAAAAATTCCTTTGAAAGAATTTATAAGCTCAGGCCCATTTGGCTTACAAAATTGAAAGTTCAAGGTTCTCAGAAGTTGAACATTGAACATCAGTAATTCCTGACTTTGGCTAAAACTCTTCTGTAGTTTTGAATAGTATCCTTATGTTCTCTGTCAATCTGAGAGAATAGTTTTAAATATGTGTTGGGTTTTTTATTTGTTTGTTTATTTTTTTAAGTATCTTAAAATTTGTGCTTTCTCTTTTCCAGGAAGCTGTGCTGAATGGTTTGGTGGCCACTGAGGTGTGGATGTGGTTTTATGTCGGAGAGATCATAGGCAAACGTGGCATCGTCGGCTATGATGTGTGAAGACTGACCTTCACATCTGATTTTATTTGAGTTCTTTCAATATTCTTGGACCACATGTAATGAGACTGCTATGTGAATAAAATACCAACTGTCAAATAGCAGTGTTTCTCTGTCAAGTACTGTATAGACGGTCACAGTTTTTCCTTTTCTGATAGTAAGTTGTGTTGTCTTTGGCCTTGTCAGATTGGTACAGGTTTGAGTGTGTGTCTGTTTAACCTGCAATTAGAAAAGATGAATGTGAATATATGTGTGTGTGTGTGGTACATAATACATGATGATACAATTTTAATTCAGAGGTTTAAAACATTTTTTTTTTTTTTTTTTTTGGATTTTTTGAGACAGGGTTTCTCCGTAGCTTTTGGGGCCTGTCCTGGAAGTAGCTCTTGTAGATCAGGCTGGCCTCGAACTCACAGAGATCCGCCTGCCTCTGCCTCCCGAGTGCTGGGATTAAAGGCGTGCATCACCACCGCCCGGCGGTTGAAAACATTATTATGCAAGCATAGTGGCCCACATCTGTAGGCTTAGCCATTGGGAGGTAGAGTTGGGAGATTCGAAGACAAGTTTGTCTACATAGTTCCAGGCAGCCATAGTTATACAATGAAACTCTTATCTTTAAAAAGACACCAAAAATTTAAGCAGATGTAGTGGCATACACCAACAACTGAAAAGACTGAAATAAGATCACTTGAATCAAGGAGTTCAAGACCAGCCTGATCATATAATATAATGAGACCTTGTCTCAAAAGGAGATATGGGGGAGAGACAGGAGTTTAGGGTCAACTTGGGCTATATGAGACCTCATCTCAAAAATAATAATTACAAAAAAGAAAATTGGATTATTTGTCTTAATTACTCTGTAAAAGTGTTGGGGGTACTTGTCAATTTGAATATTTGCCTCAAGCAAGAATAGTAGGGGGTAGTATTCTTAGACATATGTTTATAATAACTTTGACAGTAAAGCAAGGTGGAAGAGCTATGTAATGGGATGGTCTGGTGTGGTGGCATACTCCTCTTATTCCAGCTCTTATGAGGCAGAAGCAGGCAGCTTTGAGTTCGAAGCTTTCCTGGTCTACGTACCTAGTGCTAGAATAGCCAGGATTATGTAGATAGAGACCCTGTCTCTCCCTTTAAAAGAAAAAAATCTAACTGGGACTTATCGTATTCATCTGGTTTTATGACTTTGGTAGCTTTGCAAGATGCAGTAGGTAACAATTAGGACAGTGTCCTCCAAGAGTAAGTGGTGGATTATAGCCTGAAGTAAACAGTGATTAGCATCAGTTTGTCTGTGGATGTAAGGGGGTACTGATCAGCATTGCCTTCTGCTGCAGCCTGACAGTCTCTGCTTGGCTGAGGGGTGTTTCTAACCCATTCTTAATTGTTACAGCTGCTGATAAGCAAGGTTGCTGTACATTTCTTGTAAAAGCATATGGTCTACAGTACAATATTGATCATAGTGTTCAGCTTTTGTCCTCTTAATCCCACATTTGTATCCTGCATTTGGAACAGTGCTCCTAAACCCTAATGAAGAAACAGCACAGCTTTTCTAGAGATAACAAGGTCACCGTGGAGACTGCTACTCTTCCAAAATATGAAGTGGTTTTCAGCAACTTATGCAGGAACACAAGTAATCAAAACTGAAACCACCCTGTTTCCAGAAGTATCCGTCGTATAGGTTGCATCAAAGTGAAGGACTGCCAAGGACTTCTGTGGTGGTTTAGGGGAATTTCTCTTCCATGTAGTACATGACTAGTAAAATTAACCAGGCGAAACACATAACAAAGCTGTGAAGTCAATCAGTGCCTGCTGTAGCTCACAAAAGTTCATGCTACGTAATGCTCCTTTTTTAAGTAACAGTCACACCAGAAGGCCCTCAGCTTCTACTCCACTACTTCCTCCTTTACCCTACAGCACACCTCTGTCTAACAATGTGTGTCTAGAGTCCCTTAGATTAGAATAGCAGTGGGCTGCTGTAGTCATTGCTGGATTTTACCAGGCTGCTTGCCTTCAGTGCCTCCACATACCTTACCTCCTAGCAGAGAACTGTATGGGTTTCGTGAAAGTTGGGAATGCTGAGTACTTTTTGTTGTTGTAGTTCAGTTGTTCATGTGTACCATCTAAGTTCCAAATACTTCCTAGACATAGAAACCTGTTCAAGACTCTTCCCTCTTCTGGGAGCCCAGTCTGGTCTTTAGATGAGAACAGAGGAAGATGCATTTGAAAGAGGCTAACGCAGACTACTTTGAGAAGTTGGGTCAAGAGAGGTCTGGAGATAACCTAAAATAAACCAGGGAGGCACACTTGCTCTCAATTACATCACTCAAGACTGAGGCAAGAGGTTCAAGAGTACAAGGCTAGACTAGGCTATTTAGAGCCCCTGCCAAACCAGGAGAATATAAGAAGGGAGTAAGGGAAAAAAAAAAAGGAGTAAGGTATGGGACAACCACAAAGC